>NC_080596.1:71965429-72283014 GCF_027887145.1 Ammospiza caudacuta
GGAATGGGAAGGCCTCGTTCTCCTTTTGGAGGTGTGTCCAGGATCCTGGGGCACAAAAAGGTTTGGAAGGAGGGGTTTGGATCGTGATCCCACCTTCATCCAGCACTTCCAGGGTTTTTTATCCTCCATTCCATCATGGAAGATAAGAAAGGTCCACACAAAACCCTGGGATTTTCTCTTGGAGATGTTGCATCCAGAGGGCTCCTCGGTGATGTCCAGAAATCAGGATGGATCCTGGAATTATGGAATTGTTTGGGTGGGAAGAGGAACTTAAATCCTATCCCATTCCCACTATCCCAGGTGGATCCAAGCCGCAGTGTCCAACCTGGCCTTGGGCACTGCCAGGGATCCAGGGGCAGCCACAGCAAATCTGGCAATTCCAGCCCAGCCCCTGCCCACCCTCCCAGACAGCAATTCCTTGCCAAGATCCCAGCCCAATCTCCCCTTTCCCAGTGGGAGCCATTCCCTGGCTCCTGTCCCTGCAGGCCTTGTCCCCAGTCCCTCTCCAGCTTTCCTGGAGCCCCTCCAGGCCCTGCCAGGTGCTCTGAAGATTCCCTGGATTTTTCCCTTCTTCAGGGGAACTTTACAAGCTCTCCCAGAGCAGAGGGGCTCCAGAATTCCAGACTTTTTTGAGTTGGAAGTGACCTTAAATCCCATCCATGCTCAGGGACACCTCCCACTATCCCAGCTGGCTCCAAGCCTCAGTGTCCAACCTGGCCTTAGACACTTCCAGACTTTGGGATCAGTGGTATGAAGAGCTGTCAATCAAAGCTGTCAGCCTTACAGGAGTCTCCAACATTCTCCAGGCCCCAAACGTGCTTCTGGCAGAGCAGAATTCCTAAATCCAGGAATTCTCCTGACATTTAATCATCTGGCAGCAAATCAGGGAGGACGAGAGCCACCAGCAGAATCTTCCCTGTTCAAGGGACAAATCCCAAACCTAAACATCTATGGAAAACCAGGGATGAAAGTCCCTGGTTTGCACCCAAAATTCCCTCTTTTTCCAGGGTGGAAAAGCCACTGTGCAGACAGCAGCAAGCATCATCTCCAATAAAATCCATGGATTTGCTCGTGCTCTGAGCCTATTCCCTCTCACTGCAGCCTTCCTGTGGTTTTGGCTGCCCCTGGAATTTGGCAGGAGCCGCAGGCACACTCAGACACGGAATTGAGCCGTTCCCAGCGTGGCCCCAGGATGACAGGAAAGTGCTTGAGGATTTATTGGATAATAAAGGAGCTGGGCACGTTGGGAAGGGAGCAGAGAGGTGGCGTCGGTGACTCAATGGGTGGCAGAATTCCATGTGCCGCTGGAATAACCAGAGGGAGAAACGGTGGAGACAGAAAAAGGCATTGTCCCAGCTCCAGAGGCTCCACATGGCACCCAGAGTTCTCCTTTGAGTTTATTTTTCCCAAGGAAAAGGTGTTAACCTGTTCCTGCACTTCTGTCCTGGAAGTTTTCCCACTGGGATAGGGTGGGTTTGATGTTTTTCCATGTTTTTCGGAGCGTTGTTGTCCATGGAGTCTTCATGGAGTGTACCTGGTCTGAACAACCCTGATCTTACCAGAGCTCCAAGTCATGGAATTCCAGAGTGATTTGGGTTGGAAATCACCTTCCAAACTCTGCCATGGGCAGGGACAACTTCCCACTGTCCCAGGTGGATCCCAGCCCCAATGTCCAACCTGGCCTTGGACACTGCCAGGGATCCAGGGGCAGCCACAGCAAATCTGGCAATTCCAGCCCAGCCCCTGCCCACCCTCCCAGACAGCAATTCCTTGCCAAGATCCCAGCCCAATCTCCCCTTTCCCAGTGGGAGCCATTCCCTGGCTCCTGTCCCTGCAGGCCTTGTCCTCAGTCCGTCTCCAAGTTGAGGCATTTTCCAGTTTCCGGACACTCAGGAAATGTCGCTCTGCAATCAGAAACCGAACTTTTCCTCAGCTCACCGTTGGAATTTTGGGTTCCCAGCAGCAACTCTGGAGCTCCATGGGTGCTGCAGACCCATCCCAAATCTGGCTCCTCATCCAGGCTGCAGCTCTCCAAGGATTTCCACCATCCTGGAATTCCTGTGATGTCTGTCATGGAACAGAGAGAGGAAAAGAAGAGAGGAGGCCCCAGAGTTACTCCAGGGCTGGAGCCCCTCTGCTGTGGAACCAGGCTGGGAGAGTTGAGAATGTTCCCCTGGAGAAGGGAAAAATCCAGGGAATCCTCAGAGTCCCTAAAGGGGCTCCAGGAGAGCTGGAATTTGGGATACGGCCTGCAGGGACAGGAGCCAGGCAATGGCTCCCACTGGGAAAGGGGAGATTGGGCTGGGATCTTGGCAAGGAATTGCTGTCTGGGAGGGTGGGCAGGGGCTGGGCTGGAATTGCCAGATTTGCTGTGGCTGCCCCTGGATCCCTGGCAGTGCCCAAGGCCAGGTTGGACACTGCGGCTTGGATCCACCTGGGACAGTGGGAGGTGTCCATGTGCATGGAATTGGATGGGATTTAAGGTCCTTTCCCATCCTATCCATTCCATGATTCCACACCCACCCCCAAGGAGAAAAAAGGGATGAACCTCCCAATGTCCCTCAGGGGACACAGAGGTGCCACCTCTGTCTGGGAACATCCATAAATTTTATTTTCTTTGGGATCAGCCTCTGTTTGGATCAAAACCCTTTCAGCCGAAATGGAGCTGAAAACACCACGGATTTTTTTTTTTCCTAGAAATGTTCAGTGCTTCCCGGTGATCCCTCGGCTGCCAGGAGCTGAATTACGGGCCTGAATTCCCTGTTTCTCACTCTCCAAACACTCCCAACTGTTAAAAGGAGAGAAGCCACTTCAGTGGCTGCTCCAGAGAAGGTGAGAATTTGGCATCCAGGAAAAGAAATGGATTCGCTCCCAATAAATCTCTCCATGGAGCATTTTCCATGATGCACGGAGCCCTTGGCAAATCCAGGGATTAATTGTCCTGGAGATGTCCCCTGGGTAAATTTGACTCCAGCCAGAACATGGAGAAATAAATTAGCAATTTTTTGCATTTGGAATTTTTAATTCTGCTTTGGGATTCACTCAGCAGTAAAATGCGGAAATTTTTCCAAATTTTCTTTCTTAAAAAAGTACCTATGGAGGGTCGATCCGTGATCCAGAATTCCTGGCAGAGCCATGACTCCCAAAGGATTAGGGTGAGGTGAGGTTTTGTTCCTGATGAGGATCGCGGGGAGGATGTGGAGGAGCAGAGGATCCACCCTGGGAGTAAAAAAGGTTGGATTGTCCATGAAACAACATCCATGGAATCATGGAAGGATTTGAGTTGGAATGAGCCTTCAAGATCATCCAGGAACACCTCCCACTGTCCCAGGTGGATCCAAGTCCTGTCCATCCTGGCCTTGGACATTCCCAGGGATCCAGGGGCAGCCACAGAAAAGCTGGGAAAATTGAAGTGCCATTAAAAGGTTCCAGTCAATCCCTCCTTGGAATTCTTTTCCATTAAGATTTTTTTGTTTTAATCCATCAGGACCCCCCAGATCTCCCAAAGGAAGGGGGCTGGATCTAATCCCGGCCATTTTAAGCCAGTCTGGAACAGATTATTCCAACCTTCAGCTCATCAATGAACAAAATGTTGAATTCCTGGATCTTTCCCAAACAACAGCTCAGGGGAAGCATCCCTTGCTCCAAGACATCCCTGGTTTTGATTTTGTGGGGAAAGGATTGACTGAGATTTCCCAAAAGAACCCAATTTTTCCTTGTCCTGCTGAAACATCCATCCTTCCAACACCCCCTTCCTGCTTTCGATCCCAGCTGGAGCCGGGAAACACCAAAGAAGCCACAAAATGGGAAGGAGGAGGGAGGAAGGGAGTGGGAAAAGGGAATTGAACTCCTCTGAACCACAGCAGACATTCCCAGGATGAGCTCATTTTATGGACCCATCATAGATGTGCCAGTTCTTCCATCACCCCGAAGCGCTGGAAGATATCCACAGCTTCCTGTGGAATCTGGCAAAGGAGGGGAGGGATGATAAAATCGTGGGATGATGAAGGAAACCATTCCTGAATTTGGGGTTGGAGGAGGAACTTCAAGGATCAAAGCCCCACCCTGGGGTGTCTTCATCCATGGTTTCCCAAGCTCCTCCCGCCATTCCCAGAGAATTCCTTCTAAATAAAATGGACCAGAATTATTTTAAACACTCTTTTTCCATCGATAAACCAGGATTAATGATTTTCCGCCTCTTTTCCTGTTGTCCCATGTTCAGTTTGTCCCTTAAGTCTGGATCCTGTGATAGATCCTCATGGAATGTGAAGGTGTCTCAGAACAATGGGTTCAGCTCAGTCTCTGGGGTTTCATCCCAAGGAAAAGATGGAAAACACCCCTAGAGCCACCCTGAGCTCAGGGAGAACCAGAGGAGAGATCCCTAAAGTCCCACTTGGAATTTTGGGATACGGGAATGCACCAAGAGCTGCCCGGGGCCAAAATTCACCTGAGCAAGCCCAAATCCAGGTTGTCCCACAGAACGCAGAATTCGGGGCAATTCCATAATTTTCCCATCTCAATCAAGTGGATTATTCTCAATTTGAGCTTGGAAAAATCTCTGGGTGCTGAACAAACTCAACCTGTGGATCATGGAATGGTTGGGGTTGGAATGAACCTTAAATCCCACCCAGTCCCATGGCAGGGACACCTCCCACCATCCCAGGTGGATCCAATCCCCAATGTCCAGCCTGGCCTTGGACACTGCCAGGCATCCAGGGGCAGCCACAGCAAACCTGGCAATTCCAGCCCAGCCCCTGCCCACCCTCACAGGGAAAAATATCCCAGAATCCCAGAAAGATCTCAGTTGAAAAATCCCTCCAAGGTCATCCAGTCCAAGCTGTGCCCGATGCCCAGCTTGGCACTGAGTGCCACATCCAGGAATTCCATGGACACCTCCAGGGATGGGGACCTAAACCTCCCTAGGCAGCCCATTCTGATATCTATTCACCTTTTCCATGGAGAAATTCGCTCTGATTCCTGACATCCCTCAGCAGGATTTGTTTTGAGTCCTCTTCAGCTCCACGTGAGATAAAAAATCCTCCAAAGAAGAATTCCAGCTCCGTCTCTTTCCAAGGATTCTTTCCCACCTGATTCCCGACCTTCATTTCTACCCTGGCCACAGACAAAACACAAAAAAGAGGAAAAGGGAGAAGAAAATGGATCTCCCAAGAAGTAAGAAGAAAAATGGGAGAGCTCCTCATGGATTTTTCCCAGTTGTTGCTCCAAGGCTGGGATTCGGATTCCAAGCTCATGGAGAGGCCTCTGGCACTGACCCCAGTCTGCAGCTAATTCCATCCAGAAACTTCCTGGAAACCTCTGCCAGCTCCGATGGATCTCCAGGATAACTCGAAGCTCCCCCAGAAGATAATGGGAAAAATCTGCTCCAAATCCAATGCACCTGTCAGATTCCACAAAGGCATTACCCAAAAAAACCCCAAAGGGATAAAAACACAGGAGATGTCACCTATGATGGGATCAAATTCTCCCATCCCAAAAATCTCTGTCCTTGGCATCCCTGGTTTTTCAGGAATGCATTTTCCTATTCTTGTCCTGATTATTCCCCCACCGTGAGGAAAGAGATGCTTCCCTCTGGAATGTGGAGGGAATTGGGATGAGTTGTGGGATTTTTATCCCCCCATCTAGTAGGTGATGATGAAATCCATGTTAATTTTCTGATTTCTCAAAAACTGGAATGCGTTGTGTTCCAGTTTTCCCCAACTTTTCCAGCTGGAAAAGGGGAAAAGGCAAAAATATGAAGAATTCTCTGTGGTTTCGGAAGAGTTGGGATAAAATTGCCGCCAATTCCCTGCAGTGATTCCCTGGTTTAGAAAATAAATAACAAATTAGGGATCAAACACATCCAAATTGGATCATCCTTTCCTTGTCTCCATGGATTCCTGCCCCATCGGAAACCATTCCCACCCCACCTCCCTGGAAACCATTCCAAGCCCAACAGATTTAATGGATGGCCTAAATTCCCCATAATTCCAACCTCATTATTCCATGCTCGGATTCATTCCCCTCCACATTTCCTGTTTTTAAACCATTATCACATCCAAGCTTTATCTGAGATCTCCCATCCAACCAAAAATCTCAGAAATCCAGGATCCAGCACGTGATCCATGGAAATCTTGCTTCCCAAAGAAAGCACTTTCATTATTGTTTCTTCTCCCAGTTCTCTCCAATTTCTCCACGTTTTTCCAGGCACGAGTTGAGCAGGAGTAAACTCGGGAAGACAAATTTCCCACAAATTCCCACTGGTTTAGGCTGCCAAGGTGCCAAACCTTCCCAAAGGAGTCAATCCTTCCCAGGAGGCCAAGAACCACATGGAATCTCTTTTTTCCAAAAAACCCTGGATTCCTACCCAAATCTTGGATGAATGGAGGGAATGAGCTGAGCTGGGAATTCCGAGGTCATTCCAAACAGCTGATGTGAGACAGCAAATCCAGAAGCAGGAATTCCCATTTTTTCCTTGTGGAAGTTGCAGCTTCCGTGGTTTTGTGGGAAGATCCCATTTCCTGGAATGAAGGGATGTGGTGGTGGATGGGATTAATGTGAGACAGAGACTGGGGAGCAGGAGAGGGACTCTGGATAAGGCTCTGGAGTGACAGAAAAAGTGGGAACGGCTTCCCACTGCCAGAGTCACTTTTTAAACTTGGAATTCCAACAGAATTTCACTTTTGGATTTTCCTTTTCACTCCTATCCCTCTTCTCCACCTGAAATAATCCCACTGAATTCCAAACCAGAAATTCTTTTTCCTGGATGAATTTAACTATCCCTGGAATTATGTTCTGGCTCTCTCCACCCAAACCTGTGGCTTCAGGAAACCTTGGAAACGCTTAAATATGGAATTTTTGTAATTTATAATTCCCTGAACAATACCTTAGGCAGCAATTCCCAAAAAAAGGGCTTTTCCATCTCTCCTGGTATTCCCTGGCTCCTTGAGAAGAGCAGGGGGAAATGGAGGATAAATCCTAATATTTAAAAGATTTTGGGATCATAAACCATGGAAAATCTATGGGAATAAATCCCATAAATTAGGGATAGTCCCAATATTGGTTATTAGAGAATGACGAGGACACAACATTTTTTATGGAATTACAAGGATGACCAAAAGCCAATTTTTTCTTGCATGGAATCTCATCCTGATGGAAAACACCACCATCAGCTCAGTGAGGTCTTTCCACCATGACATGGGCTGGGAAGCAGCCCTGGGAGAGGGATTTGGGATGTTGTGGATGAAGTTGGAATGGCACAGCCCAGACCCCTCCATTCCCTGGGCTGATCCCAAAGAAAAGTGGGAATTCTGTCCCTGTGCCCCCTCAGGTGAGAGCCCACCTGCAGAGCTGCCCCAGCTCCCAGATCCAAACTTCAGGAGGACCTGGAGCTGCTGGAGCAAATCCAGAGAAGGCCCCAGAGCTGCTCTGGAGCCAGGCTGGCAGAGCTGGGAATGTTCCCCTGGAGAAAAGAAAAACCCAGGGAAATCCTCAGAGTCCCTAAAGGGGCTCCAGGAGAGCTGCAGAGGGACTGGGGACAAGGCCTGCAGGGACAGGAGCCAGGGAATGGCTCCCACTGGGAAAGGGCAGATTGGGCTGGGATCTTGGCAAGGAATTCCTGGCTGGGATGGTGGGCAGGGGCTGGGCTGGAATTGCCAGATTTGCTGTGGCTGCCCCTGGATCCCTGGCAGTGTCCAAGGCCAGGTTGGACACTGCGGCTTGGATTCACGCTGGATGGGACTGGATGGGATGTAAGGTCCCTTCCAAACCATTCCAGGATTCTACTGGGTCCTGAATCTCAGGATCGGGAAGTGCAGGAGAAGTGGAATCCACCGTTGTTATGGGCTGGGATCATCCTGTGCCACAGTGGGATTTAGGGAATTTAGCACCTGGATTCTCCCAACCTGAGGGAACATTTCCCCTCCTCTAAACTCCTAAATCTCCAGGTGGGTCCAGCTTTTCCCCTTCCTCATTCCTAATCCAATCCTCATTCCCTGACTCATATCTTCCAGAATCTTCCACTGGCCTGGAAAAGACTTCCCAGTGTTCCCTCATCCATGGATTCGTGTCAAAAATCCACCCCAAAACCTCCCTCCGGTGCTGCCTTCCATCCCTTCCCGACTCCCCAAAACCTCCTGTCTCCCTTTCAGCTTCCAAAAATTTGGGCAGGAATTGCCTCTGGAAGCAAATCCTCTCCAGGCCCGTGGAACTTCCCGTTTAATGAGGAACCATCTCCATTAGGATTGGGAATTGCTTCCAGTTCTTCCCATCCCAGCAGCTGTGGAGCTTCCCAGTGGCCGCCACCTGCCCAGTGCAGCTGCTCCGACACCTTCCACTGCTGGATAAGAAGCCAACAGCTGGAAAACATCAGGGATTTACAATCGGGAATAAGAGGGAAACTCCTTCCATAAAAATACTTGGAGGTGATCTGGGCTCTTTCAAGTGGCTGATGCGGAAAACGTCGGGTTTTTAAGGGATTTTTATCCCAGTTTCTGGGAAGATTGGAGGTTTTGGGAGCTGGGATGGTGGTGGGAAGTGGCCATTGCTATCCCACTCTATCCTGTATCCCTGGAAAAAGAGCAGGAAGAGAAGAGGGGAATTTTGGGAGGTTGAAATTCCTTCATTTGGGAGTCCTAAAATGAGGAGAGGAATAGGGAAAACTTGGGAAAGATGTTGTTCCTGGAGTATCCCAAGAGTGGGATCTAACCCGAGGGATTTTTGGAAGTTGTGGGAGACACCTCCTTGCTAAAATTCAGCCCGAATTTTAACAGAGATTCTGCTTTTCCAAAGGTTTTTCCGCAAGGAATTGAGGCCTTGGAGAGCCTGGGGGATGTTCCAGGTGCTATTGGCTCAGGGAAATCATGATTTCTCCAGGAATTTTCTCTTGGAAACTTCCATAGGCAAAAGGATGGATTTACAACTCGGTTTTCAAGGTGAGAAAAGGGAATTCCTGCACATCCCCAAGGCATCCCTGGGCAGAGGGAGAAGCTGAGAAGGTTTTTTGTCTGTCCTGGATTCCATTTCATCCCTAAAATTCGGGAACAAAGGAAATTCCTTGCTCCTCTCTTTTATCTCCAGGATGGTTGAATTTTGGGAACATCCCAAGCCTCGCATCCACAGATTTTGGGGGTGGATTTATGGCTGTATTCCCAAATTTTGCCATCCAGCTCTGTGCCAACATGGGACTGGAAGCTGAAACAGCGGGAAAAGCTTTTCTTGAAATTGATGATTCCCTGGAATCCAAACTGCCTGCAGGCATCTGGCAACTCTAATTCCAAGGTGTAAATCTGGAGGAAAATTCCAGGAAAAACAGTGGGATGAGGGGGTGTAAATTCCTTCTTTATCCCTTCCCTTTCCTTTCCTTTCCTTTCCTTTCCTTTCCTTTCCTTTCCTTTCCTTTCCTTTCCTTTCCTTTCCTTTCCTTTCCTTTCCTTTCCTTTCCTTTCCTTTCCCTTTCCCTTTCCCTTTCCCTTTCCCTTTCCCTTTCCCTTTCCCTTTCCCTTTCCCTTTCCCTTTCCCCTTCCTTTTCCTTTTCCTTTTCCCTTTCCTTTCCTTCCCCTTCCCCTTTCCTTTTCCCTTTCCCTTTCCCTTTTCTTCTTTCCCTGCTGTTCCATCTCCCAGCTTTTTTCCTGGGTTTTTCCAGCCTGCTCCTGCTTCCTGCTGCACAGACAGGATCTAGAGCAGCATCCCAAGAAAAATTTTGGAATGTGACAAAATCAGGGATGTGATGTTGGATTTTTTGGTGTCCTTTAATTTGGATTGTGATAGGAATGAGGGGGATGGGAGAAAATAAAGGCATTTTGGGAGCTGATAAATCTGCCAGAGAATTTGTTGGATCTTTGAACTCTCAGCTCCCTCGGAGTTGGATCTGGGATCCTGGAAAAGCAATCAGCGGGAATATCAAATCCTAATGAGGCCTGGACTCAATCCCCATGCTCCAGGTGGAATTTCCAGTGGCTGGCAGGGAATTGGAGCCCTTGGAAAACTGGGAAATGTGTGGAGATAGAGGAGGAGGATGGATGGAGTCCCTGGGGCTCTGCTGCTGCTGCTCCAGCCTTTGTGTTCCTGGTTTTTCCTTGGAAAATCCCATCGAGATTCCACAGTATCCTACTGGAAAGGATTTGCTCCAAGGAAAAACCTTGGATTTAGCATCTTCCTGCTTGGAATTCTCTGACCTGGTCAGGAAGGATTGTTCAAAAGTCCCTGTCTGACTTTGGAGCACAATTCCCAAGAGCTGTGCTTTATTCCCAAGTTTTTTGGGGAAAAAATGAATTTTAGGGTGTAGAGGATGAGGGACTGAGATTCCTTGGAATGTTTGGCTGGAGGGAAGACTCCTCGGGATCTGGACATTCTCCGGAGGGGCAGCTCCGATTTCTGGGATTGGGGTTACCTGCAGGAGGTGGATGCTGGAATATCCTGAGGGAACTGCACATGCCTCCTGGAGCTTCCCATTGTATCCAAACTTCCAGCCTTGCTCGGAAACTATCCCGAATCCCAAGATCCCACTTTTCCCAACACCTCCTTGGAGCATACTCCCAGTCCTGTAGGAGCTGGATACTTCCAGGGCTGGAGTTTTCTCATAAATTCAGCTTGGGATGCCAAGCAATTAGAAATTCCCAGCAGGAGCAGCAATTCAGGGTTCTCAGGAGCCTTTGGAGCAGGGAATGCTGCTCCTGGATTTCTATGGGAATGGTCCATGCAGGATCTTTGGATCTTCCTTTTCCCCAGTCGCTGTCCAGCTCTCCTGGAACCCCTCCAGGCCCTGCCAGGGGCTCTGAGCTCTGCCTGGAGCCTTCCCTTCTCCAGGGGAACATTCCCAGCTCTCCCAGCCTGGCTCCAAAATCCTGGCATGTTTTGGGTTGGAAGTGACCTTAAATCCCATCCCATTCTACCCCATCCATGGACAGGGACACCTCCCACTATCCCAGGTGGATCCAAGCCCCAATGTCCAGCCTGGCCTTGGGCACTGCCAGGGATCCAGGGGCAGCCACAGCAAATCTGGCAATTCCAGCCCAGCCCCTGCCCACCCTCCCAGACAGCAATTCCTTGCCAAGATCCCAGCCCAATCTCCCCTTTCCCAGTGGGAGCCATTCCCTGGCTCCTGTGCCTGCAGGCCTTGTCCCCAGTCCCTCTCCAGCTCTCCTGGAGCCCCTGGAATTTGCTGTGTGGGAATGAGAATGGGAAGATCCTGGTTCTGCTCCTTGTGGAATCTGGAGACCAATCCCTCCCTCATCCTTAATTCTTCAGGGACGATGTGACCCCACTTCCCGTTATCCCAAACCTTACACAGCACCTTCCCACATTCCCTGGAGAATTCCCAGCCAGGAGCTGTAACAGCAAGGAAGCTGGGAATGATCCCAATCCAACCATGGAGCAGTTCCCTATGGATTCCCTGTCCCACATCCCACCTGGATCTGTTCCCACCTGATCCCATCCACAGGCAATTTTTTGGGAGCTTCCCTTTGGAATGAGCCTGTGGAATCTGGGCTGCTTTTCCTGCTCCTCCAGGTCACTTCTCCACGTTCTTGGCCAGGGTTCCCAATTTCCAGGATGCTCCAAATCTGCTGGAATTCCCAAATTTGGGAAGGGCTCGTTGTTCTGAACATTCCCTGCTAAGGAAGAGCAGATCCAAGGAGAGCAGCTGGATCTGAGGAGGGATAAAGTAGGTGAGGAATAAAATAATGGAATTATTGAGGTTGGAAAAGGCTCAAATCCAATTTGTGGGTCGGGAAGAGAAATGTGGGATACTCAGAATGGCTGGGAAAGGACTCTGGGACAGGGATCAGGAAAAGGGCATGGAAATGAGGAATTGGGTCATTCCTGTTCCCAAAAGCCCAAGACCTGGAGAGAGGAACTCGGGATGATCTTGGGATGAAGGGAATTGGATAAATCCCTTGGAAAATATTCCTTGGATGGATCCACACTTGGATAAACCTTTGGGAGAGCTCAGAAAATCTCTTTTATGGAGCAGGGATTCCAGAGGGAACAGGAAAAGCTCAGGGATCCTCCATCATCCCTTCTCAAGGAAATTCTTTGGAAAACACTTCCAAAAAATCCATGGAATGGTCCCCAATGTTTGAGCCATGTGGAAAATTGACCAGATCCCACTTTTTTAAAATCCCAAAGAAAAGAGGAATCTCCTCTCCTTTCTTTTATTTTTAGATCTTTCTTCCCTTTAATTCCTTGGCAGGAGCCAAGTGGAAATCATGGGATGTCTCCACAATGGAAAGGGAATCCCTGGAAAAGCTCTGAGGGATCCAAGCACTCAGCATTCCATGGGGACCTGTCCCTGGCAATTTCCTGATATTGGATCCATGATCCCACTTCCCAAACTCAGCAGGGAATGGGAATTTCTCTTTGGAATCCTCTTGGCTTCAGTTGTGCCATCGGGAGGAAATTTTCCAGGATTTTCCAGGATCATTCTCTCCCATCAGTCTTCAAGGCTGTTTCCAGCCCAGAAACAAACAAAAAAAAAAAAAAAAAAAAAAAAAAAAAAAAAAAAAAAAACAAAAAACTGGGAATGTACTTGGAGTGGAAGTTTTAGAGGGAATATGGGTATGGGATTCTTGGAGGGGTGGAGGCATTTTTTGGGACCGGGAAGGGGCTCTGGCTGTTTCAAGTGGGATCTGATCCTGGAATTGGAAATTAAGGATTTGACTGATTCCTGCCTCATCTGCAATGGAAGAGCTCCCTCTGGTGCCACCAGGAATTCTCGCTTTTCCCGGTTTTCCTCCTTTCCCCCCCTCGATCTTTTCCAGGAAAATCACCTTTGCTGCTCCAGAGGGAAGGGCAAAGCTCATCCCGATTCTTTTCCAGAGTCAGGAAAATTCGATGCCTCATTAGAATATCCCAAACATCCTTGGGCACCCCAAGAGAGGCTGAAATCCTGAATCCAAAAATCCCAAATCCCAAAATGCCAGGAAAATATTCCCTGGGAAAGCAGGGCAGTGATCCCCACCTCAGAGAGTTACAGAATTCCATGCTTGGAATCCATCCAGGGAATCTCATCCATGTCCAGCAGGATGGGAGCCTGACTTGAGAAATATCCTACTACCAAACCTGTGATCCCAGGTTTTTTCATCCCAGTTCTTTTCCAACAGGAGCTGGAGTTTTTCTTTCTGGAAAATTAGGGAAAAGCTCTGGAGAGGATTTTTGGGATGGAGCAGTTCCAGATCTGCTTCCATGACCACCGGATCATCTCCAAGGGGAACCTGTGGAGAGAGGAAATCCCTGTCCTATGTATGAAGAGGTATCCAAGGTTTTTTTGGGATGCAGGGACAAGAGAAGTGTCCAGCAAAAGGTCACCAAATAAAAGGGTTCTCCAAAGTTTCCAGGGAAAACCTGGAGACTTTTCCAGGGCCTGAAGAGGCTCCAGGAGAGCTGGAGAGGGACTGGGGACAAGGCCTGCAGGGACAGGAGCCAGGGAATGGCTCCCACTGGGAAAGGGGAGATTGGGCTGGGATCTTGGCAAGGAATTGCTGGCTGGGAGGGTGGGCAGGGGCTGGGCTGGAATTGCCAGATTTGCTGTGGCTGCCCCTGGATCCCTGGCAGTGCCCAAGGCCAGGTTGGACATTGGGGCTTGGATCCACCTGGGACAGCGGGAGGTGTCCCTGCCTATGGACAGGATGGGATTTAAGTTCCTTCCGGCACAAACCACTCCAGAATTCCATGATTCCATGAAAGGTTTTTCCCTCCTGCAGTTCTCCCTCAGAATAACATTCATGGTAATTATCCCATTCCTGTCTCTTTAAATCCCAGTCCCATCCGTAGCCATAATCATGGAATTTGTTCTCATCCAGCACATTTTTCCAAGACGTCTCCGAGTGCTCCGTTCCCTGGACCCGTCCAAAATTCCATGTTTTTCCATTTGCTTTTGTAATCAGGAGAAACCTAATTCACATAAATAATTTAAAAATAATAATAATAATAAAAGCTGAAACAAACAAACAACAAAATCCAGTGGGATTTCTCTAATCCTCCTTTGCCAGGTTGGTTTTGGGAGGGGAAAAAGTAATTTTCCTGGGATGGAGCCGTTCCCTTCCACATCTGGGATGCATCCATCCCTGCAGCTCCTCTGTTGGAGCACCTCTGATCTCTGCGGCCTCCCAAGCCCCTTTCCCAGCTATTTTAGGAGGGAATGTTTTGTCCAGCACCCCCACAGAGCCTTTCTGGGAAGAGGAGGGAATGACCCAGGGCATTGAATGGATGGAAAAGTGAAGGCAGAGCTTGGGATGCATGGAATCATAGGATGGTTTGGGTGGGAAGGGACCTTAAAGATTTTCTAATTCCAACGGGATGTGCAGGGACACATCCCACTATACCAGTTTTTTCCAAGCCTTATCCAACCTTGGGTGGTTCTTCTCCCAGTTAAAATCCAAGGAAAGCATGGACACCACAACCCGATGGAAACTCCACCTCCAAGGTGGGGCTGAGCTCCCCAAAATGCTGCATCCATGCTTTCCAGGGACTATCCCTGCTCCTGACAGGAAAAATCTCAAATTTCCAACATCCACACCAACCTGCTGCTGGCAAATCCCAGAGGAGCCGCTCCAGAGCTGGTGGAGTTCAGGACAACATTCCCAGGTAACTCCGAGGTTAGGGGTTTGTTTACTTACTCTTAGCTCCATCCCAGAAAAACATTTCCTGGAATTTGGAGGGAATTCTGCTTGACTGTCCCTGTGGTCTGTCAGAAAACAGCAATTCCAGGGCTTCTTTAAAGCCAGAAAGGAAATCCATGGAGATAAAAGTGAGGAATGACGGCTTTGTTACCTGCTTCCAATCCCACTCCCCAGGTGAGGGAAAGGTTAAACTTCCTCTTTGTGGCTGGAAAATCCCAGGGTGTTGTGGGAATTTGAATTCCACATCTTCGAAGCTGACTTTGACACCGGGATGGGCCATTCCAAGGAGGAATTTCGCAGGTGTGAGGCAGCAGCTCATGGAATGTCCATGCAGGCCAGTGGGGGGTTAGGCCTGGCTTTAGGCTGGGTTTAGATCCTGCCCCAGTCCAGCTGGAATGGGTAGGAAAGGTGGGAATAAAAAAGGAATGTGCTCCACTCGGAATTCCTGGAGGGAATAAAGCTCCTTTTAGTTTTCCAGGGGCAGGAACCATTAACCACGAGGACAGGAGGGACTGGGATCAAATCGCATGTGGAGCCAACTGGAAACAACTGAACAAGGGATGGAGGGACAGGAGCCAGGGAATGGCTTCCACTAGGAAAGGGGAGATAGGGCTGGGATCTTGGGAATAAGGAATTCCTGGCTGGGAGGGTGGGCAGGGGCTGGGCTGGAATTCCCAGATTTTCTGTGGCTGTCCCTGGATCCCTGGCAGTGCCCAAGGCCAGGTTGGGATAGTGGAAGTTGTCCCGGGGTGCGACGGGCTGAACTTTAAATCCATCCCATCCCAAACCTTCCTGGGATTCTGTGAAAACAGGAATATGTTTGCACCCCCACAGCTGCCCCTAGTTTTGCCTTGTGCAGCTGCTCCAAGAGGAAAATTCCGGATCCATTTTGTGCCGGAGGCAGCGGAGCAGCCACAATTCCCTTCTTCCCCTGCCTCACCTGGCTGAGCCTCCCAAGGGCCTGGAGAGCCTCCTGGAAAAACCACTCGGGAATTAATTCCGTGCGCTAACGAGCTGACCTTTATTCCACAACAATTCCCAAGCTAATTGCGCTCATTCCCTCTTCCCAAGGCATTGACAAACACGTCAGAGGAGCCGCTTTTCCTACGGATCAAGAGGGAAAACGGGAAGAAACCTCCAATCAAGGACTTTTCATCCAAGCTCGGGGCAGGATGTCTGCGCTCCGTGGGTGTTTTTCAAGGGCTCTTCCATGCCCTGCATGGATTTGCATCCCATTTTCATGGAAAAAAAAGCAAGTCCCGGAAAATTTCAACAGGCTCCAAGCACCTGTGAATCCCTGAGAGCTTTTTTGTTCTCCATGGATTTATTTCTAGCCAACGGAACGAGGGCGGCTCGTTGAAATCCACTCCAAGTGTTTCTCGCTCCAAAGTTTTCCCTCCCCACTTCCCAGGGATGGATCTGGATTTTTGGGATAGGATGATGCTGAGAATGCTGCCCCATGGGGGGATGGGATGGGATGGGATGGGATGGGATGGGATGGGATGGGATGGGATGGGATGGGATGGGATGAACAGGTCCTGCTCCAGTTCAATGTGGGAATTCTGGGATTCCCTGGATGTGCTGCTTCCTTTTGGGAGTTCACCCGCTGAGGGAGAATTTTCCTTTTTTCCTTTTTTTTCCTTTCCATAAAATCATGGAATCCTTTGGGTTTTAAATCCCATCCCATTCCACCCAATCCATGGGCAAGGACACCTCCCACTATCCCAGGTCACTCCAAACCCCATCCAGCCTGGCCTTGGACACTTCCAGGGATGTGGCATTCACAACTTCTCTGGGAATGATCCACCATGGATCCCCCAAAACCATTTTTTCCCCAAAACTCCTTCCCCCCTCCCCACCATTCCAAACCCAAATCTTACCCACAAAAACAGGGATCCAAAATATCCTGACATCTCCATCCCTTCCACATGGCCACGGGATATGAGACAAACAGAAGCCAGACTGGGAATAACCGGGAAAACAAGGGAGGAATGTGGATTTTAGGGAAAACAAATGTTATTTGTTTACCTTCCCTGCCAATAAAATTCCCAACATGGAAATAATGAAGGGAGCTGGGAAATGAAATAGTTCGGAATCACTGAGCTCGTAAAAAATTATGAGCCCAGAAACAGAAGGACTGGGGGGGGGGGGGGGGGGGAAAGGTGGAAAAACCAGAGGAGTTCTTGTCTTCAGCCGGATTTTTTTATTTGGGAATTAATGGGGGTCACGTCAGGGCATGGAAATCCCATAAAGCAGAGCAGAGACGGGAAAACTCTTCCTGAGGAAGAAGTGGAGCTGGATTGGGGGGAAAAAAACAGGAAAAAGTTGTTGGGAAAGCTGAGGTTTTAGGTAAAAAAACCCCTGGAATTCCAGAGAGGAGCAGGGATACTCTGGTCCTGCATTCTTAACTCCCAAAAAGGTCCTGCATTCTTAAATCCCAAATCCAGCAGGAACAGATGGAGCCTGACCACTGCTAAAAATAATTTTTTGTTCCACATGGATTTTGTCCCACAGATTCTGAGTTTTCCTAAGGATTGCAAGACTCCTGTCTGTCCTTCCCAGTGATTTTGAGATGAAATCTCAATTGTTCCAGTGGAATTCCCACACTTGGAAGTGCAGGAAATAGGATTGGGTGCTGTTGGGAATTCCCTTCTCAGGCCCAAAAATGGGATGTGGATCCCTGACTCCTGGAGGGAAAGCTGGAAAGCTGGAAAAGGTGGAAAATTCTTTGATTTCCAGCATTTTCACCTATTTTTTTGTTGGGATTTGGGATTTTTAGAGGGGGTCTTTGTTTTGGATTTTTTTAATTCATGCAGGAATGTGAAGATCCCAAATCCACCCCAAGCTCCAACAGTGCTTCCAAAACACCTTTTCCTGAGCTCAGCTTTTCCTAAGGCTCCTCATGGACATTGTAGGAGCAAAGATCAGGATTTAGAGTGGGTGTCCAGAGACTGCTCTAGGGTTTTTTTTAGGAGCAGGATGATCAGAGGGAGCAGCTCTGCTGGGAGCCAGGCTGGGAGAGGTGGGAATGTTCCCCTGCAGAAGGGAAAAATCCAGGGAAAACTTGGAGCCTTTCCCAGGGCCTGAAGGGGCTCCAGGAGAGCTGCAGAGGGACTGGGGACAAGGCCTGCAGGGACAGGAGCCAGGGAATGGCTCCCACTGGGAAAGGGGAGATTGGGCTGGGATCTTGGCAAGGAATTGCTGTCTGGGAGGGTGGGCAGGGGCTGGGCTGGAATTGCCAGATTTGCTGTGGCTGCCCCTGGATCCCTGGCAGTGCCCAAGGCCAGGCTGGATCCACCTGGAACAGTCGGAGCTATTCCTGGATGGAACTGGCTGAGTTTTTAAGTCCTTCCCATCCCAACCCATTCCTTGATCCCACTTTTTTTTCTCCTGGGATGAAAGAACCTCTCCAGAGGCACAAACATCACCAGGGAGCTGCTCCTGCTCCCAAAATCCGGATGCTCCAGATCTGATGAACTCCCAGTGACTCTTGGCGACCCTATTTAGGTTAATCCCTTTCCTGGGGCTGGAGAAGGACCCATGGAATGAATTCCCAGGGGGAATCTGACCTGTGGATATGGAAAACCTGTGAAACCACCTGGATTTTCGTGCTTTTTTGGGACAAACTTCTCCAAAATCCTTCCCAATATCCCACCCAACCCTGTTTTCCAGCAGTGGGAACCCATTCCCAATTTTCCTGTCCCTCACTGGTTACAATACCATAAAATCAGCTTTTTTTCTCATAAAGCTGCACATTCCACCTGAATCCAGACACAAAGACCCTTTCCCACTCTGGATCATATCCCACCTTCCCCAAAATCTGCTTTTGGGTGCCCCTTTCCCAGGTTTTACACCAAGGAAGCCCCCTGGAATTCCAGGGGATTTATCTGGACAAACTTCTGACGTTGTTAAACAAATCCCATCCCGGATTTTTCCCCAGAGCACAGGGCTCCATCAGCAGGCCCTGCAATGCCATTTTTCCAAGGAAAAATCCTGGATTTCATCCCACTTTCAGAATTCAACGTCACTTTAAGTGGCTTCCAGCAGAAACCAGGAATGGGAGAGGCGGATTTTAAATCCCTTTGGGAATAACCTGGCTCAGGGTTCTCTCCTGATGGAATTTCTCCCCTTCCCTGCTCTGAGGAGCCTAGAATTCCCTCCTTTCCCTCCCTCTGGAAGAGCAGCTCAGTGTCCTTTTCCACCACTTCTATTTTTAAGCCTCACGAGGCTAAGGAATAGAATCCCAGCTGGAAAACCGGGAGAGAAGGAGCCAAGCAGACTTTGGGCTCCAATTTAGGCAGGAAAAACCCCTTGGAAATTGATTCCAGACCCAGAGCGACCGGGATGAGGGAACAGCTGCCACCACCTCCGAGAGCATCCAGATGTGCCACCACCCCCCCTTCCCTCACACTTCCCACCCTCCCTGTGTTCCCAGAGACAGAAAAAAACTGGGAATAGCTGTGTTGACAAGATGGATGGGTTGCTGCTTCTTCCCGGCCTCTGGAGAAGTGATATTTTTGGGAGTTGGGAATGTCCTGACGGCTCGGGGTTGTGATGTCACTGTCAGCTGATGGATCCCGGCTTCCAGGAGTTCAGGAGGCCAGGCTGGAAAAGGCTTGGAGCAATCTGGGATAGTGGAAGGTGCCCCATGGAATGGGATGGGATGGGATTTAAGGTCCTTTCCCACCCAAGCCAGTCTGGAATTTTAGGATTATTTGGTTTTCCGAAATTTCCCTGTGGATGGTGCTGAATGATCCCTGGGAAGCCACCTTGGATCGCATCCCCCTGTTCCATCTGGGAGCACCTGAAGCCCCTTCCAGTTGTGGAATTCTGCACCTGGGAGAGCTCTGACTTGGAATTTTGAAATAGTTTTCATGGGAAGGGACCTTAAATCCCAGAGAACTGACACTATCCATGGACAGGGACACCTCCCACTGTCCCAGAGAACTGACACTATCCATGGACAGGGACACCTCCCACTGTCCCTGGTGGATCCAAGCCCCAGTGTCCAACCTGGCCTTGGGCACTGCCAGGGATCCAGGGGCAGCCACAGCAAATCTGGCAATTCCAGCCCAGCCCCTGCCCACCCTCCCAGCCACCAATTCCTTGCCAAGATCCCAGCCCAATCTCCCCGTTCCCAGTGGGAAGCCATTCCCTGTATAAATGGGATGGTGAGGCAGGGAGACGAAGGTGCTCCAGGGGGGCCTGGATTTAATACATTCCCGATGTCCAAGGCCTGGTAGTGGGAGAATAATTCCCTGGAGCAGGAGCAATAAAAGGTTATGAGCTCTACCTTCCCACCTGGCCGGGAGAAATCCTTTGATGTTAATCCGTGGATTTCCCATAAACCATTATTGGAAAAGCAGCTGCCGGCGTTTGCTCCTGCTCTGTGGGGTGTGGAAAAGCGGAGCTGTCCCAATTCCCGGCTGCTGGTGGGATCCTTGGAGCAGAGAAATGTTGGATTTGGTCCACTAGAGTACCACCTGATCCAAGGGATTGGTTTGGGAATGTGTTGGGAGTTGCACAGTGAAGGAGGCAGCTCCAAATCCCATCCAACCTGGCCTTGGGCACTGCCAGGGATCCAGGGGCAGCCACAGCAAATCTGGCAATTCCAGCCCAGCCAGGAATTCCTTGCCAAGATCCCAGCCCAATCTCCCCTTTCCCAGTGGGAGCCATTCCCTGGCTCCTGTCCCTGCAGGCCTTGTCCCCAGTCCCTCTCCAGCTCTCCTGGAGCCCCTTCAGGGACTCTGAGCATTCCCTGGATTTTTCCCTTCTCCAGGTGAACATTCCCAGCTCTGCCAGCCTGGCTCCAGAGCAGAGGGGCTCCAGAATCCTGGAATCATTTGGGTAGGTAGGGATCTTAAATCCCATCCCATTCCTACCCCATCCATGTTCAGGGACACCTCCCATTGTCCCAGGTTGCTCCAAGCCCCAATGTCCAACCTGGCCTTGGACCCTGCAGGGATGAAACTTCCACAACTTCTCCAGGGATTCCTTCCCAGCCCCTCACTTACCTCACAGCCAGGAATTCCTTCCTAAAAGGTGAGCTTGGAACCATTTTTGTTCATTCCATCTCATTTCCCTCCATTTTGACGTCTCCCCAGTAGCACCTCTGGAAAAAGGATCCCCATCCCTATTCCCAGGCAATCCATTCCAGGGAAATTCAGAACCACACCTCCCAGTACAGATTCTGGCCATTCCAATCGCGGAATTCTGGATTCTCCATTACCTCCAGGTGCTCAAGATGCCGATATTTCTTAAAGAGTTTTTCCATCCCTGGAATGTCGGAGCAGGGAATCTGTGTTTGATATCCTAATGGTTTTTTCCATCCCGCATCCCATTATCCATTTTATCCCTTTTTCAGCATCCATTGCTCTGCTCCCTGGATATAAAAATAAACAGCTGGAATCCAAGCCCATTCCCAAAAAGTGGCATTTAATGGACTCCAGAGCTCCAGCTGCTCGCCGGCACTTTAATGGGAAGCAGAACTCTTGGAATTAGCCAGCCTGGAATGTCTCATCCACCCACTGGCACACCAGGAGTGGAATTCCTTTTCCAGACCCTCTCCAACCTCGGCTTCTCCTTGGCACTGTGAGGACTTGGACACGAAGGTTTGGAATTTTTCCATGGAGCCCAGAAGTTGTCCAAGGGGAATTTTCCCAATGGTGAGGAGAGGATGGAAAATTATCCTCACCATCAGAGCTCTGAACTGTCGGAATTTGGGATTTGGTTCTCCATGGACTTACAGCTCCCCATCACTGGGAGTGTCCAAGGCCAGATTGGAATGGGCTTGGAGCATCCCGGGATAGCATGAGGTGTCCCTGCCCATGGAATGGGATGAGCTTTAAGGTCCTTTCCCTGAACCATTCCATGATTCCACGATCCCGTGGCTTGGGAAGATGAAGGATCACGGAAAAATTCCAACTTCAAGGGGAAGTCAAGGCCCAATCCCACCTCAGTTGCTGGTCCTGCTGGAATAAAACCTGGGAGGCATCCACAGCCTTTTCCTCTCTGTTTTATCCCAAATTTTGGTTTTCCTGCTTAGCCAAGATTTATTCCTGGCTGTTTTCTGGTTCCAGACGTGTTAAACAAGACTTGGATTCCAATCTCATCCCACATGGACTCTCCCTTCTCCCAGATATCCCAGCTCTCTTCCCTGTCTTTTTTCCAGCTTTTTTCCTTGTCTAATTCCCTCCCATCCAGTTCCATGGGAAGGTTGGAATTTCCCAAAATTAAATCCCTGTTTTGTGCTAATTCCTAGTTGGGATGGAAGTGGGAGAGGTAAGAAAGAGGGAATGATCCTCTCCAAGTTATTTTTTAGGAATGAGTTAAGAATTTAAAAATTAATTAATAACAATTTAACTTATTAAAATTAATTAATATTTATTTATTTATTTATTTATTTATTTATTTATTTATTAAAGTCTTCAACATCACTGGGATTTCTGGAGCTCAGACCATGAGGGAGATGATTGCCCACAAAATTTGGGATTTCTGGTATTCCTTTAAAAATGGATCTGGAATTGAAGGAAATTAATTTCCATTATCCTACGGGAATAGAGTATTTTTAGGTTTTTTCCCTTGCTAAGGAAATCATGGAATTCCCAATCCCTGATTATTTGGACAACAGGAAAACAGCAATAAAATCCAACCTGCATTTGTGTTATTGTTCTGTTTGTTTTCCCTTGGATTGCATAATTCCTAAAAAAAGCCAGGAATGGTTTGGAGGCGCCTGACTCTGATTTCTCCCAGTCCCAGGGGTGAAAAGAGGGATGAGCTCTTCCGGGCATTCCAGCACGGAGAACTCCAAACCTCTCCAATGACCTCCCTGTCCCTCTCTGGAGGTGCTGGGAAGCTCCAAGGCCATTCCAACCCTTTGGAAATGACTCATCCCGATTGTTCCCTGTTTTCCATGGAGGGAGACAATGAATCCAGGCTTTGTTTTCCAGCCATGGATTTGCCAGTGGATGAGTCTTCCCACTGTTTTCATTGGCAAAGAGGAATTGTAAACCTCTGGTGTATCCTGGGGTTTCTTTTTCCCACTTTTCCACATCCTCCAAATCCTATTTGTCTTTTTTGGCTTGGGACAGAAGCAGAACCTTTGGAATCTGCTCTGTAGGGTGAAAAAACAGGGATGAAGAGATTCCTCCCTCCTCCACTGGCCCCAGGAATTCCATCCAGTAAAGTACCCTGGCTCCATGATTTTCATAAACATGGGATTAGACTGATTCCAGGGAAAACCTCCAGGAGATCCCAGCACTGAGGTGGGAAAATGGATGAATTTCATTCCCATGAGTTCTGGGAAGAAGGAAAAAGAGGGGAAAATGGGCTGGATTTGGGAGAGCCGCCACTTCCCAAATTTGTGAGGCTGTAATTCCCATCCCTTCCTGGGATGCTGGACATGGATGGGGCCTGGATACAATCCACAAGTGGAAAAGGTGAAGAGAATGGAGGGAAAAGTGGGAAAAGACCAAAAAAGAAGGGAAAGCAAAGGGAAAATGCACAGGGAAATGTTTGGTTTGGATATCGGGAAGAATTCCTTCACGGAAAAGGTTGCCAAGCATGGAAACTCCTGATGTTCAACCCATGGGACATGGAATGCTGACAGGGATGGAGCAGCCAAGGGCCAGGGAGTCTCCCTGGAATCATCACAAATGCCAAAGAGAGGCACTCAGGGAATCCAAAAAGCTGGGAAAGATATCCAAATCCAGCCTTCAAAATCCTGTTTTCCAGGGAGGTTTGGATCCCCCATCCCTGGAAGTGTCCAAGGGAAGGTTCTGGATGGGCTCGAAGGTCCATTCCACCCCAAACCATTCCATGATTTCCATGATTCAACCCAATATCCCAAATATCCACCGAACCTTTCCCAAAAGTCAGAATTCCAAGGCCTGAGGTCACTTGAAGATGAAGGATCATGGATCCCATGGAATGGGAGGAGCTTTAAGGTCCTTTCCCTGAACCATTCCATGATTCCATGATTCTGGGAAGGCTTGGGAAGATGAAGGATCATGGAAAAGGTTCCAACCTTGAGGGGAAATCCAGGCCCAATCCAACCTCAGCAGCTGGAATAAAACCCTGGATGCATCCCGAGCCTTTTCCTCTCTTTTTTTATAAAGGATAAAAATACCCGGCACATTTCAGGGATTGGCTCTTTGGGAAGGCTGGAATGGGAATGGAAAAAGCAGACAGGACAAATTCAACTCATTTTCCTCTGGAAGCCGATTGTGGATGAAGTCAAACCCAGAGCAGTTTCACGGCTCATTTCTTGGGAGTCTCCTGCAGATCCCCACAAATCATCCCTCAATCCGAGGGTTTGGGCTTTTCTGGGATGAATCCCGACTGCAACTGTCACACAACACAGGGTTATCCATGGAAAAAGCCAATCTCAGGAATTTCAGATTATCGATCCACCTTTAAATTCATCACCACCTTTTCCACAAGTGCGTTTTCCAGGGGGGAAATTCCAGCACTAGGAATCACCATCCTGGGAAAGCCTGAAGGGGTCAGGCCTCAAGGCAAGGCTGAAATGAGTCGTGTCACTCAAATCCAAGGAAATCTCCAGCTTCCCATAGGAAAACTCACAGATTTGGGAGCCAGGAGGGCACAATGGTGTTTTGTAGGGAGCATCCCATTAGATCAGTGCTCCCACTGGATCCGTGTTCCCAGGAATGAGCAGAACCCATGGCAGGCCCCATCCACAGAGGCTGAACTAACAAATCCAGCTGCCAACAGTTCCCCAAAAAAATTTATGGAAGCGCCTTGACTTGGATCCCACTTCTCATCCCGCTCTCCCTGCACTGCCCCCCTCTTTTGCAACTGCTTTGGCAAAATCTGCTGGGATTTTGGGTGAAAATTTGCAGGTGGAAAATGCTCCCTTTGTAATGCATAAATTGGGCACTGCCTGGAAAATTGTTCTTACTGGGGAGCAAAATCCATTTCGCTCACTGCCAGGGTTTTTTGGGATGGATGCTGGAGATTTAGGGAATTCAGCCCCTCTGTGGGATGGAAGTTTTCCAGCTCCTTCAGCTCCCGGAGGGAATGGGAACACAACAGGGGTGTTGTGTCTGAATGGTCCCAAAGGTGTCCCCACATTTTGGAATTGCAGGCTGGAATTACTCCTGGCATCAGGCCGAGGAAATCTGGGATCAGGGAAACGCTCAAGCAGTGGAACTTTTGGCAATTAACTTCCAGGGAATCTTGGAATCATGGAACAGGTTATGATGGAAAGGATTCTAGGATCATCCCATTCCCACCCCATCCATGGGCAGAAACACCTCCCACTGTCCCAGGTGGATCCAAGCCTCAGTGTCCAACCTGGCCTTGGGCACTGCCAGGGATCCAGGGGCAGCCACAGCAAATCTGGCAATTCCAGCCCAGCCCCTGCCCACCCTCCCAGACAGCAATTCCTTGCCAAGATCCCAGCCCAATCTCCCCTTTCCCAGTGGGAGCCATTCCCTGGCTCCTGTCCCTGCAGGCCTTGTCCCCAGTCCCTGTCCAGCTCTCCTCAAGCCCCTTCAGGGACTCTGAGGATTCCCTGGATTTCTTCCCTTCTCCACAATCCCGATTTTCCCATTCCCACTCCCAAGAGAAGGCACAGTTCCATCCCCACAATCAAAACACTGGGAACAGGAATGTTTCAGAGCATTTCTTTGGGAATCACAGTGCTTTGGGCATTATTGCAGATAAGGCAGGCATAGGTGATCCAGAACAAATTCCAGCCAATTCCCTGGATAACCGGAAGCCACAGGGAATTCTTTCCACAGCTCCCACCTGGATTTGGAGGAGTCACAACCAGGCCTGGAGCTGGATGTGGCTGTTCAGGGGAAAAAAAATGGGATGGAGTTGGTTCTTCCAGATGTTCCCATCTGAATTTACCCACCGGAATCCCATAGGATCCTCTTGGCATGAAAGTTGGACTGGGAGCACGGATTTCCTTCTGGAAATCCCTGTTTTTATGGAATGGGATGCCCTGGATCCTTCTCTCCCATCACTGCTGACCCAGGTTTGCCAAGGGAATGCTGGGAATAAAATAGGATTTCCCATTGGAAGTGTCTCTAGAGTGAATCCCAAACTTTCAAGCCCATCCCATTCCAGGCATTCCACAATCACTTATCCAAGCTGGCCTTGGAAGTTCCAAAGGAAACCCATGGATGGATTTTGATTCTTTGTCTTTCTGGGATAGACAGCAGCATTCCCAGTGGGATGGGGGATGAGCATCCCACATTTGGCATTCCAACATGGATCATGCATCCATTTGGGGCCCTTGGCTCCAAGATGTTTGGGTTGGCATCACAGGGAATTACATCAGGATGGGAAATCCCAGAATCCCCCCAAATCCAAGAGATGTTGGACCTGAATTCCCACTGTGGATTCCAGGAGAGCACTCAGGGAATTCCAGACTCCCTCTGACACAGCTGGATTCTGGTGGGAAAGGAGCAGGGACCAACATTCCCATAAAACCCAAACTCCCAATCCCAGCAAGGGCCAAACAGAAGCAACTTTTGTCCTCGTCTCCTCAGATCCTTTGGGATAATAAAACCTCTGGAAAATTGGAGTGAATCCTGGTGGTTTGATGGTGGCTATAAACAGGGATGGGGGTGGGAATGGGGTTGGGAGGCTTTTAGGGAAAAAAAGAAGGACAACGAAGCATTTAACGATGGAAAATGAAACCTCCACCCTGGGATGTGCAAATCCGGAGCCAATTCCTCCGCTCCAACTTTTGGGAAGGGGCCACGGATCAGCCAAAGCTCAGCAGCAGGGATGGGGTTATAAATCCCTAAAAATCCCTATAAATCCCAAAGCCATGCGTTTTCCGTGCGGAAAACACAGAGAAGGAACTGCCCTATTCAATCTGGGAGATGTTCCAATGAGAGTCCCGGGATTTGATCCCCCATGGATTACATCCCCATCCAACAAAGGAACTAAAATATTTTTCCCTATTTTTTAAGCACAGCTTTAAAATCCCGGCCAGAGTGGGGCAGGAGCTGCCATCAGCGGTTTTTCCTGGGAAACTGATCCCTTGGGATCGCTCTTCCCAGCTACTCGCTCATTCGGAGCAGCCACAACTCCAAGGAAAACATGGAATCAAGGATAAATCTCATCCTGCTGAAGGGAGGATGGGAAGATCCCGAACCAGCAAAGGTGCCAGAGCAGCCGGATATTAACGGAATTTTCCTGGTGGGAAACTGGGAGATTTCTTACAGGATGAGAATTTGAGGATTAACATCCTCCCAGCACTGGAAAGCCCTGGGAATCATGGAATTATGGAACCATCCAGGGTGGGAAAGACCTCTGAGCTCAAGTCCAACCCTGCCAAGGTCACAAATCCCCAAGTGGCACATCCCATGGGATCATCCCACTCCAGGGACAGGAGGAGGGAACAGCAAAAGAGGGAATGCCCCAGCATTCCCATTGGATCCATGAGAGGCTGAGCAGGTTGTGGATCACGGATTTGTTTGGAAAACAAATCCTGCCCCAGGACAGGTTTATTGCTCCATTAATGCCTGGCAGCAGCGAGGATGGGTTGGGATGTTTTCCATAAGAATCTTTGGGAATACAAGGGAAAAATGGCTGATTCTAAAGGAATATCAGTGAGGCTCAGCCTGGAGAAAAGGAGGATCAGGAGGGACCTTCTGGCTCTGCACAAATCCCTGAAGATTTGGAGCCAGGTGAGAGTTGGGATCTATCCCAGGGAAAAACAGGAAAAGAGGGAACGGCCTGAAGTTGTCCCAAGAGAGGCTCAGGTTGGACACCAGCAGGAATTTCCTCATGGAAAGGGTGGTCAGGGATTGGAAATGCCCAGGGAGCTTTGGAACCCCCATCCCTGGAGGTTTCTAAGGAATTCCCGGATGAGGCACTCAGTGGGGATCAGGCACAGCTTGGACCTGATGATCCCAAAGGTCTTTTCCAACCTCAGGGATTCTGGGATTCTGCAAATACTGACACTAAAAAGACCAAGAATTCCCATAAAAAGTGGCTGGGAGACAGCGGGAGAGGCAGAAATCAAAGCCCAGCTGCTCCTGGGATTCCTCTCCCAGCTGGAATGGGAGACCTGTGGGATTGTGGAGCAGCTCCAAGGGAAAACCAGCTCCAGAATTCCATGAAGGAGTGCAAAGGCCTCAAAATCCAAGAGAAATTGGGATTTTGTGGAGCACCAACTCCAAATCCCAGGTTTTGCACCACAACCTTTCCCACTCCCATTATTTCAGCTTTGGGAATGCAACGTGTCATCCCAGGGATTCCGGTTTTCCAACACATTTTCCACAGGTTTACAATACATAAATGGGAAAACACAGGGAAAAGGGAAACTGACGCTGGATCAGGGAGTGAAAAGTGCTTGGAATCGGTGGGAATTGCTCAGGTCGGCAAATCCCAAATCTTGCCCTGAGGACCCTCTGCACATTCTCAACTTCTGGATGGAAAGGTCCTTTCCCTGCTCCCTCCTCGGATTTTCACTGGAATTTGGGATTTACCAACCAGAGCAGCAGGAAAACTCAAACACAACACAGAAGGCTGGAAAACCAGGAATATTTTGGTTAGGTGACGCTTCCCAGGTGGAATTCCAAAGGGAAGCGGAGTCTTTGGCAGGAGCTGGAGGCCTGGATGAGGTTGCTCCTTCTCCACTTCCAAAATTCCTTCCCAAAATTCCTAGGCAGGCACGGGAGCAGCTTCAGTTGAAAGGTTTCACCAGTTTCATAGCAGCGTAGTTCTGGAAGGATGGAAAAACATGGAAATTGTTGGGAAAATTAGGGAATCACTGGAAAAATAAGGGAATCATTGGAAAAATGAGGGAATCCTTGGAAAAATAAGGGAATCATTGGGAAAAAATGAGGGAATCCTTGGAAAAATGAGGGAATCAATGTTAAAATAAGGGAATCATTGGAAAAATGAGGGAATCCTTGGAAAAAAAATGAGGGAATCCTTGGGAAAATAAGGGAGTGATTGGAAAAATTAGGGCATCCTTGGAAAAATAAGGAAATTATTGGAAAAAGGAGGGAATCACTGGAAAAATTAGCGAATCACTGGAAAAATTAGCGAATCACTGGAAAAAATAAGGGAATGATTGGGAAAAAAAGGGAATCATTGAAAGAATTTAACAAGCACCAGGAGTCATTCCTGGATTTTGGTTGCTCTTCCCAAAATTTTTAAGAGAAATTCCCACCTCTTCAAACCCTTGGAATAAATTTGGCCCCTCCCTCCAGCACCATCCCAGTGTCCAACTGGTGGGAAGCATTCCCGGTTTCCTTTGATTTCCTGGAACTTCCTCCTCTCCTCTGCATCCCGCTGCTCCTTCCCATCCCCTGGGATTCCCACAAATCTCATGAATTCACCATCCTACCCTTGGCCCTGTATCGCTACAGGTCCTTTTTCCATGATCCCACAAAATCTGGGACATCACCTGTTCTGCCCCTTGGGAAAGGGGTCCCGGAGCATTCCCAAAGCTGTGCCAGGATTTTTTTGGAATGCAGAGTTTTCCAGCAGGGAGAGGCTCCTCCATCCCTGCCCCATCCTCATTTAGTCCAAGGAAAAATCCAGCCAGCAGCTCCATGGAATTTCCTCAAAGGCAACCAGGGCAGGCAAAGCTATCCCAGATTTTTTCCCTCTGCATCCCAGAAAACCTTGGCATCTTGGCACACCAGTGCCAGTACTTGGTGCTGCTGAGGACATACCAGGAATGGCCTTCCCATGTTTTTTTGGGATCTCCACTATTCCTGATATCATGGAATTGTTGAGGTTGGAAAAGAGCCACAGCCCTTGTTCGTCATTATCCATGTCCTCAAACGCCACATCTGGATATTTTTGGAATAATTCCATGAATGGGAACTCCACTGCTCCAGGGCTGGACACTGCTTTCCATGAGGGATTTTCCTTAACATCCAACCTAAAATTCTCTTGGAACAACTTAAGGCCATTCCCTCTTGTCCTGTTGTTCCCTGGGAGTAGATCCCAAATCCCACCTGGCTCCAAACTTTCTGGGAATTGTGGAGAGCCAGAAGGTCCTTCCTGATCCCATTTTTCTCCAGGATGAGCCCCTTTCCCTTAGCTTTTCCTGGTGCTCCAGCCCCTTCCCAGCTCCATTCCCATCTCTGGCCATGCTCCAACCCCTCCATATTTTTCCTACAAGGATCCCAAACCCAAAAAAGTTCCTTTTTAACCTATTGTGTTTCTCAGCACAGAATTTTCCATCCCCTTGCATCCACCACCCCTCGGACCTCGGCCAATCCCAGCCTCTCCATACCGGGAAGGCGTAGACGAAGATTCCCAGGAAAAGCAGCAGGATGAAGAGGAGGATGGCCAGGATCAGCACCCACTTGTAGCGGCGCCACAGGATGAACTTCAGGGTCTTGTATGGGGACGTGAACCACAGGAAGGAGGTCTCGGGACGCCTAGAGCCAAGGGAAGGGCGGGTCACCTTGGAATTTCATTCTCCTGGATCCCTAGTCCCACCTGCCTTGGTGGTCCCAAACCAGCCTGGAAATCCCACTGGATTAGTCATCCAGTTTCCCAATCCCACTGGAATGTGTCAGCTCCTCATCCCTCTGGGGATGTCCCGTCAATGTCCACCTTGGTGGTCCTGACCAGCCTCCCAAATCCAGATGGATTCACGGTGCAGAATCCCACTGCTCTCAGGTCTATCATCTTTCTGGATGCATCCCATGAATGTTCTTGGTGGTCCAGACCTGTCTCCCAAATCCCACTGGATTGGTGATCCAGACCAGCTTCCCAATCCCACTGAACTGCCAATCCAGACCAGCCTCCGAATCCCACTGGAATGGTGATCCAGGCCAGTTTGACTGGTGATTCCAGACCAGTCTCCCAAATCCTGCTGGACTGGTGGTCCAAACTAGACTCCCAGTCCCAATGGATTCATGGTCCACACCAGCCTCCCAATCCCACTGGACTGGTGATCCAGGCCAGCTTCCCAATCCCACTGGAATGTATCAGCTCCTCATCCCTCTGCGTACATCCCACCAACATCCTCCTTGGTGACCCAGATCAGCCTCCCAATCCCTTGGATTCATGGTCCAGACCAGGCTCCAAATCCCCCTGGACTGTCTCAGCTCTTCCACATTCCTGGTACATCCCACCGGTGTCCTCCTTGGTGGTCCAGACCACCCTCCCAATCCCAATGGATTCATGGTCCAGAGCAGTTTCCCAATCCTAATGCTCTCGGGTCTGTCATCTTTCTGGATACATCCCATGAATGTTCTCCTTGGTGGTCCAAACCAGTCATCCAATCCTACCCGACTGGTGATCCAGATCAGTCCCCCAAATCTGGATTGGTGATCCAGACCAGACTCCCAATCCCACTGGTTTCATGCTCCAGACTAACCTCCCAATCTCCCTAGACCATCTCAGGTCTTCCATCTTCCTGCATACAACCCACCAGTGTCCTCCCTGGTGGTCCAGACGGACCTCCCAATCCCACCGGATTCCTGGTCCAGATCAGCCTCCCAATCCCACTGGACTGGTGCTCCAGACCACCTTCCAAATCCCAGTGGATTCATGGTCCAGACCAGCCTCCCAATCCCACTGGATACGTGGTACAGACCAGCCTCCCAATCCCACTGAACTGGTGATCCAGACCAGCTTCCAAATCCCAATGGATTCGCAGTCCAGACCACTGTCCGAAATCCCATTGGACTGGTTCTCCAGACCAACTTCCCAATTCCACAGAACTTGTTCTCCAGACCTCCCTCCCAGTCCCCACCAGTTCAGAGTGGATCCGACCCAGGTGCAAACCCAGTTCAGCCCAGTACCCCACAGCTGGAAACACAGAATTCTCATTTGGTCCTCGAGAATTCCAGGCCCTGGTGGCTGCTTTTCCATTTGGCATGTTCTTACTTGGGATCCTCCAGCCTGGGGTTCATGTTGGGCTCATCCCGACCCATCCCGGCCGGACGCTCCTCATGCTCCTGCTCGGCCACGATTTCCAAAGTCATCTCCAGCTTGCCCTGGATGGATTAAACAAAAACTTATTAATTATCCCCAAAAACAGGGGGAAAGGTGAGGAATGAACGTGGGATGGAAAATAAGGATTAGGGGAAGAAAATATGCTTTGAGCAGAACCAAACCACTCCCAGCAATGACCATGAGGATCCCAGGATTCCAGAGATCCTTCATCTGTCACTGGAGATATTCCAGGAAATCCCAGATCCCGCTGACACCCAAATTTGGGCAACCACGGAATCCCAGGATCGCTGAGGCTGGAAAAACCTCTGGGATCAAGTCCAAGCTGTGACCCATCATCACTGAGTTCCACATCCAGTCTTTCCTGATTTCCCTGGAACCAGCTCAGGGTTTTTTGGTTGAATCACCCAATTCCCTGCCTGGATTCTCTCACCTGCATGGAACAGCCACCAAAACCTGGAACAGGAGCCCAGACATCTTTAAAATTATCCCTGGGACAGCTGGAATTTTTCCCAGGTGTTTAGGACATAAGATTGTTGGGAATAGTCATGACATGGAATCAAATTTGGTGGCACATTCCAAATACCAGGGTGAAAATCCCACAAAACCGATCGTTCCTCTGCACAGTGCCGGAAGACTTCCAGCTAACCACAGTGGATCTGGCTGGATCCACAAAACCTCCAGCTGGAAATGGAATTTCTTGCCCTTGCTTGAATTGAATGAAAATTTCAGGGAATTCTGGAATGGTTTGGATTGGGAAGGAATTTAAAGCCTTGAACACTTCTGGGGATGGGAATTGGAGTGAAGGATCCAAGGAAAAAGATGGAGAGGTCACTTTACCGCCAGGATCTTCTGCTGGTTCTGCTCAGCCATGCAGGGCCACCAGCCCTTGACAGTTTTCTGCTCAAAGAGGGACACAGAGCGGCTGGAGGACAGGGAATCATCCACAAGATCCAAGGAACACTTTTCCGCTGTCTTGGCAGGCTTGGGCATCCTGTTGAGATCCATCTGGATGGATCCTGCAGGGGAGAACATTCCAGGTGAGACATCTCAGTGGGAAAAATCCTTAAAACATGGAATGTCCCCTGATCCCATGGAGTTTGGGCCACCCCAATCATCCCTATCCAAACTCCCAACTTCCACTGTCCCAGGGGGCTCCAAGACCCATCCAACCTGGCATTGGACACTTCCAGGGATCCAGAAGCAGCCACAGCTTGTCCAGACAACCTGTGGTGGTGATGTTTCCCCTTTTTTTGGGATGGATCCCAAAATTCCTAACTTACCCAAATAGTCATCGAAGGAGAACTTGTCGTTGTCCCAGATCTGGAGGATCAGCTGGGGTGGGATCTTGTTTTCCGTCTTGTCCAAGCTCCAGAAGTGTTCCTAAAATCCCACCATGAAAAAAAACATGGGGAAATTAAAGATTAATCGGGAGAATTGGGCAGGGCCTGGCTCTGGAAATCCTAGAATTCCTGGGGTGTCCTGCTGTGGATCTGCAGGAGCACAGGTTCTGGAAAACTCTTGGATAAGGATAATCAGTGGAAAACCCAAGATGCTTCTGGAAGGTGTCAGCAGCAGTTTATGCCTTATTTAATGATTTAAATTAATGTAATTAATTTTATTTACAGAATTTAATTTAATTTAATGCAATTTAGGAAATGGCTCCATGGGATCCCAAACAGGATTCTTAGGAGAGACAGAAATTCCCACAATTCCAATGAGGATGAGTCTCCAAGGTGAAGACAACAATGAGCATGGAGTGCTGGCGCTACCAAACTTCACCTTCCTCTTAATTCATGCAAAAATATGGGATTGACACCTAAATCAGCGCTTCCAGCAGGGAATTCCCAAGGATCCCTTCCCTTCCAGATCCACCATGGCTTTAATCTGCTCTTAGGTCTGTCACAGGCAGTGGGATAATCAGAGATCATCAAATGCCAGTTCCACCTTCAGGCCACCCACAGCTCCTGAATTTATTAATGGAACATGGATGTGGAAAGGAAGATTCCATGGTATCCCAGGAATCCCATGATATCACACTGGTTGCTCCAAGCCTCAAAACATCCCTCAGACTGCTCTGGGCTCCTCTAGCACTGCTCACAGTGGGGAACAAAATCATGGAATCGTGGAAGACTTTGGGTGGGAAGGGAGCTGAAAACTCAGCCCACCTCACACACAGGGACACCTCCCACTGTCCCAGGTGGATCCAAGCCCCAGTGTCCAACCTGGCCTTGGGCACTGCCAGGGATCCAGGGGCAGCCACAGCATATCTGGGAATTCCAGCCCAGCCCTTGCCCACCTTCCCAGCCAGCAATTCCTTGCCAAGATCCCAGCCCAATCTCCCCTTTCCCAGTGGAAGCCATTCCCTGGCTCCTGTCCCTGCAGGCCTTGTCCCCAGTCCCTCTCTGGCTCTCCTGGAGCCCCTCCAGGCCTTGCCAGGGGCTCTGAACTCTGCCTGGAGCCTTCCCTTCTCCAGGGGAACATTCCCAAGTTATCCACGAGTTCTGCACCCCAGAGTAAGGAATATTCACTGCCTGGGAAGCAGCATCCACATCACCATTTCCATGTGTGAAACCAGGATTTTTTTCCAACAGGGATCTAACACCACTGTTGGGTTGCCTGGGAGTCAGGATTAAGAATCCCGGAATCCCCGAGTTTGGAAATGCCTTTTGGGATCAGCGAGTCCAAGCTGTGCCAAATCCCCACCCTAGCATCCAGGAGTTCCTTGGACACCTCCAGGGATAGGGACTTCAAATCTCCCTGGACACTTCCTAAGCCTGACCATCCTTTCCATTAAAAAAATTCCTCTTGATGTCCAAAAAGGGATGTTGAGAAAAAGAAGAAAGACAAAATCCCACCCAAAGCCGAAGGATTGTTGGGATTGTTGTTCCTGGCTCCAGCAAAGAGCAGGAAAATCCCAGCGGGATTCCTGACACCCCTCCAAGAGTGTCCCGGTGGTAATTCCTCCTGGAAGTGTCAGAAATGACGAGATTTAATTAAAACCAGGAAACCCAGCATTATTCATCCCTCGCTCCATAAATTCACCCCAAGACTCGGATTCATTATTTCATCCAATATTAAATTATAAAAAGGGAGGAAAAACGTGTCACATTCCATAGGAACACAAATATTCCAGCTGGGAGTCCGTGGGCATTCCAATCCCATTGGATTAATTTTAAGAGATCCCCGTGGACAGTTCTGTTTCAATTTCACTCCGTTGCCTGCCCGGTTTTGGGAAAACGTGCCAGGAATTTTGCATTGGAGCATTTTATGGATGCATTTGAGATATTGGATAATCTAGAAATCTCAAAGGAAGTCCATGGAAAACTCCCTCTCTCCCCTCTGCTGGTTGCAGTGGGTTGGGATGGATGCTTATCCAGGGGGATTTTTCCCAGCTTTTCCAGCCATTTTAAATTAAAACTGCTAAAAAAGGGGAAGAGTTGATGTTGATTCTTCCCTTTCCCAGAAACTGGGGAAAGAAGGGATCCATAGGGATCCAGGAACCATGGATCCATCGATAACAAAGCTGGCATGACCTCAGGAGGAGCAGGAAAATTCCAAGGTGGCAGAAGATCCACGTCAAAGGTGAACATCACCAGCTCCTTTGGATTGTCCCTTCTGGGAGAAATCCACGTTCCCAAGCTTGGCTTGGAAAATGGGGAAATATATGGAATTCCGGACCAGTTTGGGCTAGAAGGGACATTCAAGACCATCTAATTTCCCAGCTGGAATATTCCCTGGAAAGGAAATCTCCACAAGCTCCATGTCCTCCAGGTGCCTCTTCTTCCCAGTGAATTCCTGGCTCAGAGGTTCATCCCATCATTCCCACAATCCATGGATGTGTCCATGCTCCAGGTGCATCCCACACTCTCTTCTGGGCTGATGCAACTTCCCAAGGATTCATTGGAATTTCTCATTGCCCCATCCCATCCACAAGGAGCCAAACTTGAGGAAAACCTCACACTTGGGATCATCTCCCACCTATCCCAAGTGAATCCGTGTCCCTAAGGATAATGAAGCTGAAGGAAAGGTTGGATGGGATCTTGGGAAGGAATTCCAGGCTGTGAGGGTGGGGAGGAGCTGGGATGGAATTCCCAGAGAAGCCGTGGTTGTCCCATTCCTGGAAGTGTCCAAGGCCAGGTTTGATGGGGCTTGGACCCACCTGGGATAGTGGGAGGTGTCCCTGGACGGGCTTTAAGGTCCTTCCCATTCCAAATCATTCCACAATTCCACGGAACTGCTGGCAAACCCGTCAGACTTTGGGATTCCACCTTCCCTCCTCCCCACTGCAATATCCAAGGAAAAAGGGAACAAAACCTTAGCTCTGTACCCTCTGCATCCCAATCCTTCAGAACAACATCCCAGCATTCCAGGGATAATTCAGGTAGGGCTCGACCCTTTCCAGGTGGGAATTCAATGCCACATTTCTCCAAATTCCCTTTTTTTTTAATGGAAAAACACCATAAAACATCACTTGGCTGGAGACAAAACCTCCAAGCTCCAAGCCCTGTCCAGCTGGGGACACCCAGAGCTCTGCTGGAAAGGCAGGAAAAGGAACAGGGAATTGGGAAGGGGGAATTTGATGCCAAGAGAAGTTTATGGGTCCCTTTCAAGGCAGCGTGAAATTCGCTTCCATAATTAAATCGATCTCCGAACATTCCCTATAAAAACAACCCGGAGTGCGAAATTTATATCCCGGCCTTGTCCAAACCACGGGGAAAAAAGGCTGGAATTATTGTTTGGGGGTTTGTTTTTCAAGTGAGGGGAGGCTCGGGGGTATTTTATGGATTTTTGTGGATAAAGCAGCAGGGAAAAAATGGGCTCAGATTCCCAGGAAAGTGTTGACAGGGCTGCAATTCTCCTGGACTGTGGATGTGCTCCAGAATACAAAGGAGGAAACCTGACTTTTGGGAAGGAGAGGAAGTCTGGTCCCAAAAAGTTACATTTCAGGTGCATCCTGCAGGAATTTGGGAGTCCCGGACATGCAGGAGACTCCCCTTGGATGTCACAGAATTCCTGAGGTTGGAAAATCCCTCCAGAATCATCCAGTCCAAGCTGTGCCTGATGCCCACCTTGGCACTGAGTGCCATATCCAGGAATTCCTTGGACACCTCCAGGGATGGGGATTCCAAAGCTTCCTGGGTGCTTCCAAGGCCTGAGCACCCTTTCCATGAGGAAATTCCTGCAGATGTCCACCCTGCCCCTCCCCTGGCCCAGCCTGAGGCCATTCACTCTTATCCTGTTATTCCCTGGGAGCAGATCCCAGCTCCAACCTCATTCCAACATTCCATGAAGTTGTGGAGAGCCAGAAGGTCCCCCTGGATCCTCCTTTTCTCCAGGATGAGCCCCTTTCCCAGCTCCCTCAGGAATTCTCCAGCCCGTTCCCAGATCCATTCCCTTCCCTGGCCATGCTCCAGCCCCTCCACATCCATAAGAATTCCAGAACCAGACCCGGCACATCCATGGAGATGCTGTTTGCTCCGACATTCCATGCAAACCCCTTCCTACCTTAAAGAACTTCCCAGATCCAGATCTGGCAACCACATCCAGCTGCTGCTGGAATTGGCACAGGAAACTGAACATTCCAAAAGTAATTCCACTCATTTTCCACCCCGTGGCACCTGTGGGATGTGGGAGTTGAGCTCTTCCCTGCGTGGATGCCCGGAAAATGGGATCCACATCCAGGTGACCTTGGATTGTCCTGGTTGTCCCATGACCCATCCCATAACAGGCTTAACTGGGAATCCAAAGTTTAAACTTCCAGTTTAGGCTGGATTTCAGGGAAAATTCCTTCATGGAAAGGGCTTTCCAGCCATGCAGATGCTGTCCAGGGAAACAATGGAATGTCCATCCCTGGAATGATTTAAAATCCCTCTGGATGTGGCACCTGGGGACGTGGTCAGTGGTGGCCTTGGCAGAGCTGGTGATCTTAGAAGGCTTTTCCATCCTAAATCATTCCATGATTTTCTCATTTTCCATCCCAGAAACTGTTTTCCTGCAGGACTCAAAAACCTGGGAATGTGCTCTTCCCATGCAGCCAACATGGTTTGAATTTTCCAGGGCTGGAAGAGAAAGATGGCACCAAAAAAAAAGCGGGAGCAAAGAAGGAAATTCCAAGGGAATGATGAGAAAAGCATTAAAAAAGCATTTCCATGTATTCCAAAGAGCTGTCCTAAAGATAGGGATATTTCTCTTCCACAGAAATATTTTAAAATTCGGACTTGGGAAAATCCTCTATCAGAAAGAGAAGGAAAATCTTGATAATATTAACCCAGCCAGGAAAGTTATGGAAAACCATCTTGAAGTGGTTGGAAGGTTCAGAAAAGCAGGGAAAAGAGTGGCACCTGTGTTTTCCTGGGTTTTTCCCGGTTTTCCAGACTCCCAGGTGTTCACATCAAACAAAAATATAATGGACAGTCACTTATCCAGGGGCATCCTTGGTTTTTTTGGAGAGAGTATTTGACTTGCAGCCCGAGTTGGGATGACCCATGGAGTCTCCATCTGCAGGAATTCCAGCTCTGGAATTCCAGCATGGGAAGGACCTGGAGCTCTTGGAGCAAATCCAGAGGAAGGATCAGGATGATCAGAGTGATGGAGCAGCTCTGCTGTGGGAAAGGCTGGGAGAGCTGGGATTGCTGGAATTGGAAGGAAAAAATTCCAGGAAATCCTCAGAGTCCCTCAAGGGGCTCCAGGAGAGCTGGAGAGGGACTGGGGACAAGGCCTGCAGGGACAGGAGCCAGGGAATGGCTCCCACTGGGAAAGGGGAGATTGGGCTGGGATCTTGGCAAGGAATTGCTGGCTGGGAGGGTGGGCAGGGGATGGGCTGGAATTCCCAGATATGCTGTGGCTACCCCTGGATCCCTGGCAGTGCCCAAGGCCAGGTTGGACACTGCGGCTTGGGGATGGTGGGAGGTGTCCCTGGATGGAACTGGCTAAGCTTTCAGCTCCCTTCCCACTCAAACCATTCCATAATTCCGTGATTCCTAATCCACCTGGCCACACTCCTGGGAGCTCCAGCATGGAACAAAAAAAAGGAGAATCACTGGAAAACTCCTTCCTTCCCGGCCCAGTTGGGCACAGGTGGTTTTGAGCAGCTCCCAATTCCCCACAGTCACTCCCAACCTTTGATTGAAATTCCACCTTCCCGTGCCTGCCTTTACAGCCGGGATTTTTACAGCCGCAGGAGCCAAGCCGGAGTTCAAACAGCACATGGCGAGATCAAAAAATTCCTGGGGCCGGAATGCTCCACCCGGCTTTCCCTTCATTATTCCAGCCTTTACAGAGAGCTTTTACAAGGTGTTTATTTTCGGATCCAGCGTTGGAAGCCATGTGGTGGGAAAAGATTCCAGATCGGCACAGCGGGATGGATTTGCTTAAAGGGGTTTATGGAGGGCGGTCTTGGCTTTTTCCAAGTGGGATAATTGGATGTAGTACACCCTGTACTTGGGATTTGTGGGATATGAAGCGTGAAATAGGCCCGGCTGGGATTCTGTCAATCATTGGAACTGCCTGGGAAGGGCTTTGGAAGCTGGGAATTGTCTGGGATGGGGGATTCGCTCGGCATCTTCCCAGTCGAGGCGCTGGTTTTGTGGAAAATAAGATGGGATGAGGATCTCAGTGAGTTTTGTGGATCATGGGGGATTTTTGGGGATCACAGTGAGTTTCAGGGATGCCAGAGGTTTTGTGGATCCAAGGGGGTTTTTTGGGATCCCAGTGGGTTTCAGAGAAGGTTCCATTGCAAACAGGAATCTTTGGGTACGTCATATTCCATGAATATTGAGGCTAAGTAAAAACAGGGATCATGGGATCACTGAGGTTGGAAAATCCCTCCAGGATCATCCAGTCCAAGCTGTGCCTGATGCCCACCTTGGCACTCAGTGCCACATCCAGGAATTCCTTGGACACCTCCAGGGATGGGGACTCCAAAACTCCCTGGGCACTTCCAAGGCCTGACCACCCTTTCCATGAGGAAATTCCTGCTGGTGTCCCAGAATTCCCGCAAGGATGCAGGAATTCCATCCAGGACCACTCACCTTCTTGGCCACATGGCACATCTGCTCCGCCGGGAGATAATCGAAGGGAAAGATGAATCTCCAGTTGAAATTCCCTTCTCCTCCCATGGATCTGTAGTGGACATCGGTCTTCTGCTTGTTCTCCTCGTGTCCCACCAGCCACCTGCCACGAATAAACAGAGCCCATGGAAAAGCAGGATCGTGGAAGGATTTGGGATCTCGCTCAACGTCACAACATCTGTGAGTTGGAAATGGAATATTCCCAATCCCAGTGGCTGCTGGGGGTGGGGAAAACCTGGAGATGGGAGAGGGAAGGCAGCAGTCCCAGAGATGGGAGATGAATCAGTGATGTGGCTAGCAACTCCAGAATTATGGAGTCATGGAATGGTTTGGAATGGAAGGGTTTTAAGGATCATCCCATTCCACCCCACCCATGGGCAGGGACACCTCCCACTGTCCCAGGTGGATCCAAGCCCCAGTGTCCAACCTGGCCTTGGGCACTGCCAGGGATCCAGGGGCAGCCACAACAAATCTGAGAATTCCGGCCCAGCCCCTGCCCACCCTCCCAGCCAGCAATTCCTTGCCAAGATCCCAGCCCAATCTCCCCTTTCCCAGTGGGAGCCATTCCCTGGCTCCTGTCCCTGCAGGCCTTGTCCCCAGTCCCTCTCCAGCTCTCCTGGAGCCCCTTCAGGCCCTGCCAGGGGCTCTGAGCTCTGCCTGGAGCCTTCTCCTCTCCAGGGGAACATTCCCAGCTCTCCCAGCCTGAACATTCCTTGGGAATCCCTTTCCACTGCTTGACAGCTTTTCCATGAAGAATTTTTCCTTAATACCCAATCCAGGATAGCAGGCTCCAGCCCCCGTTCCTGAGGCAGCAATGGACAGAACGAATATTCCCCATGGGATTTCTGATCCATAGGCAGATCCTCAGGCACAAAAAGGATCATTTCATCCATTCCCAATAGGATTTTTCAGGATGACTTTGCTTTGGGATGGAAGATCTGGAAGCTGAGCAAAGTTTTACTCATTTCCAGCCTTGCAGCATTCTATTGGATGCTAAAAATTGGGAAAGGGATCTGAGCAATCCCTGGATGCTCCCACTTTTCCAGCAGCACAACTTTTTAGGACCCCAAAAGACAAGGAACCGCTCCATCAGTGCTGATAACAGCCAACTTGATGGAAATATCAGGAAAGCTGCACAGCATTCTGGATTTACAGGAGGAAAATTGGGATTGTAAACCAGGGATTTACAGTCTGCTCCCAAATCCCGCCTCTGCCTGCCCATAAATCCCAAAAAAAGGATCTTCCTTGGCTGGGATGGCACTGTTAGACACAAGATAAATCCAGGGAAGGGAAGGGAAGGGAAGGGAAGGGAAGGGAAGGGAAGGGAAGGGAAGGGAAGGGAAGGGAAGGGAAGGGAAGGGAAGGGAAGGGAAGGGAAGGGAAGGGAAGGGAAGGGAAGGGAAGGGAAGGGAAGGGAAGGGAAGGGAAGGGAAGGGAAGGGAAGGGAAGGGAAGGGAAGGGAAGGGAAGGGAAGGGAAGGGAAGGGAAGGGAAGGGAAGGGAAGGGAAGGGAAGGGAAGGGAAGGGAAGGGAAGGGAAGGGAAGGGAAGGGAAGGGAAGGGAAGGGAAGGGAAGGGAAGGGAAGGGAAGGGAAGGGAAGGGAAGGGAAGGGAAGGGAAGGGAAGGGAAGGGAAGGGAAGGGAAGGGAAGGGAAGGGAAGGGAAGGGAGGGAAGGAAGGGAAGGGAAGGAGGGAAGGGAAGGAAGGAAGGGAAGGGAAGGGAAGGGACGGGAAGGGAAGGGAAGGGAAGGGAAGGGAAGGGAAGGGCAAGGGAGGGAAGGAAGGAAGGGAAGGGAAGTGCCGGCGGGCAGGACCGGGACGGGAAGGGAAGGGACCGGGACCGGGCAAGGACGGCAGGCCGGGAAGGGAAGGGAAGGGAAGGCAAGGTCGGAAGGGAAGGGTAGGAAGGGAAGGGAAGGGAAGGAAGGGAAGGGAAGGGAAGGAGCAAGGAGGGAAGGGAAGGGAAGGCGTCGGGAAGGGAAGGGCCTGGTAAGGGAAGGGAAGGGAGGAAGGGAAGGGAAGGGAAGGGAAGGGCCTGCGACCGGGTGCCGGGAAGCCGGCCGGTGGTGCATGGCGGCCCAGTATTATCCTGGCCTCACCGCCCTACCCAAGCCAGCCCCCATGCACAACTTGCACCTCTGACTCCTGGACCCGTCTGCTGAGCGGAGTAGGGAATGAGCAGGCCCAATGCGCTCCTCTCCCATGACCAGGCTGCTCCCACATCTCTGGATCCAGAGCAGGCGCAGGGTGAGGATCCGTAGCTGGAAAAGGGTGGATCTATGATTGGAGAGGTGTGGATCCATAATTGGCAAGGTGTGGATCCATGGCTGGAGAATGGTGGATCCACAGTTGGGAGATGTGTGGATCCACAGCTGGAGATGTGTGGATCCATTATTTGAGAGGTGTGGATCCATGGCTGGAGAGGTGGGGATCCATGGTTGGAAAGGGGTGGATCCATAGGCAAACAGATGTGGATCCATGATTGGAGAGGTGTGGATCCCTAGACGGAAAGGGGTGAATCCACAACTGGAGAGGTGTGGATCCATACTTGGAGATACGAATCCACAGTTGGAAATTCATGGATCCATAACTGGAGAGCCATGATGGTTCCTCCATCCCGGCAAAATCCAAGTCTATCCCAGCAATAGCAATCCAAGGACCACCTTAACTCCTTCCCTGCTGCTCCTGCACCTACAGCCTCCAGAATCCAGGAGGCTCCGTAGCGGGACACTCACCCTTTGACGTAGATGTCGCTCATCTTCTCCCCGGTGATGCTGAGGTCGTCCAGGATCACATCCTTGGCGTTCCAAATGATGCAGCGCAGGTAGAACCTGGAAAATCCCGGGAATAAACCCATGAGAAGGTGGAAAACTCATCCACCTGGAAGCCTGGTTGTCCCATGGATGGATTTCCATCTCCCTGGAGATGATCCCACACCTGTCCCTCATCCAGGTGGGTGAATCCATCCCCACCCAAGGCTTCCAAGCATTCCAAACTCCTTTTCCAAGGAAAAGATGAGGAAGTAATGGGAAGTTACCTCTTGGCTTTGCGTGGAGTGACGTTGAAAGGGGGGCCGGGATGTCCCAGGGATTTGGGAAACAGATCCACCCACATCTGGAGCTTTCCCTGCATGGAAAAACAGAGTCCTGAAACCTTGGGAGATTCCAGACTGGAACACCTGAACCTCCCCGGGGAGATCTGGGACCTTTAGGGGGAAAGGCAGGATTCCTCCATGGAAAAGGGGCATTAAAGATTATTTTAAAATTATTTGAGAGATAGTTGGGAATGTGTTGATGGATGTAAATCCTGAGGAGCAGCTGAGGGAGGTGGAAAAGGCACTGGAGCAACAGGAAAAGCTGAGAGAGATGGGAAAGGGGCTCAGCCTGGAAAAAAACAGGGATCAGAGGCAAAACCTTCTGGCTCTCCACAACTTCTTGGAATGTTGGAACCAGGTGGGAGCTGCAATCTGCTCCCAGGGAATAATAGGAAAAGAGGGAATGGCCTCAGGCTGGGTCAGGGGAGGCTCAGGTCGGACATCAGCAGGAATTTCCTCATGGAAAGGATGCTCAGGCCTTGGAAGTGCCCAGGGTGGTTTGGAAACCCCATCCCTGGAGATGTCCAAGGAATTCCTGGATGTGGCACTCAGTGCCAGGGTGGGCATTGGGCACAGCTTGGACTCCATGACCTTTGAGGGATTTTCCAGCCTCAGTGATCCTGGGATTCTGGGAGAAGAATTCTGAGTAGGACTTTCAGATCAAAAATGTAAAATTAAACTAAATTAAACTAAATTAAGGTAAATTTAATTTTAAAAAATTGGAGCATATGCTGAAGGGATCGACCACCTCCCCTCCCTGGGAACATCCCATATCCCAGGGCAGACATTCCCAGCAGGATTCTCCCCCTGGACATGGCTGGATCAGGAGATGCCGCTCCTGGGGCTCATCCCGGCCACATTCCAGGACCCACCTGCTCGATGTCTGGCTGGAGCGGGCTGTAAAGGCGCCGGGTCTCCACGTGCTCCGGAACCAATCCCTGCTTCCGGAGGGCAGCCAGGGCGAGCCGCTCCTCCACTGGGCCCAGGTGTGGATTTGGGGGTTTTCCATCCTCTGCCACAGGGAAGAGAGCAGAGAGAACCCCACAGGGATGGATTTGGGCCAGGAAGAGCTGGAGCAGCACAGCCTCGATTCCCAAATCATCACCACAAACCCTGCTGGGCACAGGGATGGCATTCCCAGTGGGAAAACCCATGGAGATGCTTGTGCAACCACTCCACAAATCACAGCCAGGGAAACATGACAAGAATCCAGCTGGATACCATGGAAAGGACAATCCAATGAATCCAGCTCTCCTAGAGTCCCAGAAATCAGGATTCCCATCAATCCTCTGCTGATGTTCCCACTCCCAGGAGTTTATCCCAGAGCTTAAAGCCATCCAGGATCTTCAGCTGGGCAGACAGGAATGGGATCCTGATAGGATCCCATTTCTTCTCTGTGGGATTTGGGGTGAAAGACAGGAATGGGAGGAGGAGGAAGGACATGGAGACACCACCAGCACTGCCTGGGGTTGTTCCAAGTTCCTACTCTGGTCCAAGTCCCTGCTCCAGTCCCACCAGGATATCTGTGGTCTTCCATCCAAGGAAGACCTGGAATTATCTCCTCTGCCTGACCTACTCCACACCAACCCCTGGTCCTGCCACAGATGGGCCAAGACTCCTCAATAATGGACATTCCTGCCTTGTCTTCCTGGTCAGGATCCATCCACTCATCCCTCCATCCATCCCAGTGCCACCAATGGCCAACTCCTGCCTCCCCATCCCATTCCTGGGATGCAACACGATGCCCTGTCCTTGGATATCAGGGAAGTGGTGAAGTCCTCACCCCTGGAAGTGTCCAAGGAACAACTGGACATGACACTTGGACAAGGTTGGACTCGATCTTGGTGGTCTTTTCCAACCTGACTTCTAGAATTTCAGGATCTTAAAGATCTTTTCCAACTTTAAAAATTCCCTGATTCTCTGAGTCCAACCCAAACAATCCCAAAATCCCAGGCTGGGGTTGGTGGACTTCACCCTACTCATGATAATTGAAAGCAAAGTGCTTCATAAATAGTATTCCATAAATATTCCATAAATATCATTCCAACTCCACCAAATCCCAGTGAGATATCCCAACTCCTTCCTTGGCAAGGACACACTTAACTCCAGCCACCTGGGCTAATTCCCAATGATTTCCCAAACCCTGGAATTCCGGAGTGTGCGCACACGTGAGGCTTTACATGCCACGAAAAGAAGGAGCCCCTCTTGGAGAACAACAAAATCTGGGAGTTATGGAATAGCGGGCCGGGGGGAGGGGCTTGTAAAATCCTGGCTCTCGTGTTTAACAGCTCCAGTTTATTCCCAGTCCAGCTCCGGAGCTTGCAGCTGGATTCCAGACCTGCTCTGGGTCAAGCCTCGAGCTTTGTTCTGCTGTTTGAACTCGGAGAAGGTGACAGCAGGCGCTGCCACGGGGGGGGAAACGTTTTAACACCTCCCCAGCTCTCCCGGGAAAACTTTTCAATGAGGATTCCATGCTTCCCTTCTCCTCAGGGGAAAACCTGAATTCCTGCAGGGATTTTTGCTTTGTTTTCCAAGAGCGCAGAGAGGGATCAGCCCTGGGCTGTGCCTTGTTTTGTGTCTCTGGTGACACCCTTGGTGTGGTGGCTTTAAAAAATCCAATGAAAATTTAGGTGGGATGTGGGGAATTCTTAGCTCTGAGGATGGCGAGGCCCTGGAAGAGAATTCCCAGAGAAGCTGTGGCTGTGCCTGGATCCCTGGAAGTGTCCAAGGAGAGGTTGGATCCACCTGGGATAATGGGAAGTGTCCCTGCCCATGGAGCAGGTGGAACAAGATAATCTTTATGGTACCAACCTAAACCATTCCATGATTCCAAACTGCAGCTCCTGGGCCAAGCCAGGTGGGATTTCAAATCCTCCTGGGACTAAAACCCTCTTTTTGTGCCTTAAAGCAGAGTTTTCCCCAAAAAATCCTTCTGCCCCAGGAATGTTGGGTCAGGGGGAGGTGCGAAGGGCAAACAAAAAACTCCTCCCCAAAAGTCTGGGGCTTTTCTCCTCCTTGTAGAAGTTGGGTTTGTTCCCTAATTCCCCCCAAATCCCGAAAGAATTCACGGGTCTGTGTGTGGGATATTGTCTCCCTCTAGTGACCATTCCCAAAATGAGATTCCAATGGAATCTCAGAGCTCTCCTGGCTCTGGCAGCACTTGGATTATCAGGTTGGAGCATATCACTCCCAATCCAGGGGAGTTTGGTTTGGTCCAACTCAAGGTAAACATTCCTGGATTGAAGGTCTGGATTCAATCCCAGGATTTGGGGTATGGACAACCTTGGGGAAAGGGCAGAACTAATGTGGACAGTGAGGGGACAATGCCACTGGCCACTCCTGCTGATGTCACCCTTCATGGGACATCTCCATGCACTTGGAACACCAGACTGGAGCTTCCCAGCCACAATGGAGCTCCCACCTGGGGGTGTTGGGTTTGGTCAAACCAAGGTCAACATTCCTGGATGGAAGGTCTGTATTCAATCCCAGGATTTGGGACACAACCAAGTTTGGGAAAAGAGCAGAGCATGGACAGTGAGGAGGAGGAGGGGGACATGTCCATCACCCACTCCTGACCTCCATGATGTCCCTCCTCATGATGTCTCCATGCACTCGGAACACCAGGTTGGAGAGTATCAGCCCCACCCAGGGGTGTTGGGTTGGGTCCAACTCAAGGTCAACATTCCTGGATTGAAGGTCTGGGTATAATCCCAGGATGGGGAGCACAGTCAAGCTTGGGAATGGTTCAGAGCAAATGTGGCCAGAGAGGAGGAGAATGGAGCCAATGCCATCATTCAAACCTGGTGATGTCTCCATGACATCCAGCTCCATCCCTTTCTCTGCAGCAAGGAAATTCTGCATTCCCAAAGCATCCCTGACATCTTACCCAGCTCGGAGAGGACGTATTCCTGATCCCGGAAGATGATCCGGTCGGATTTGTAGGTGGGAGCTTTGTAGTTGTGCTGCAGGGAGAAGAGGTGGAGCAGCTGGGAAGGACGGAGTTGGTCTCGCCACTGGTTGGGGCCGGAGCTGAAACCAAAACAGAATCACGGAATCATGGAATGGGTTGGAATGGAAAGACATTAAAGTTCATCCAGTGCTGTGGGCTGGGATATCTCCCACTGTCCCAGGTGGATCCAAGCCTCAATGTCCAGTCTGGCCTTGGACACTGCCAGGGATCCAGGGGCAGCCACAGCAAATCTGGGAATTCCAGTCCAGCCCCTGCCCACCCTCCCAGCCAGCAATTCCTTGCCAAGATCCCACCCCAGTCTCCCATTCCTGGGATGGGGCAGCCACATCTCTGGGGGTGTCCTCAGCATGAGGTCACCAGAAGCCACCAGGGATGGAACAGGATCTCTCTGGAGGAGAACCAGGACTCTGGGAAGCACAGCTCCAGCCAGGTCCCCCAGGACAACCCTGCTGTGATCCTGTGGCCCCCTCAGCATCCCAATCCTGGGATTCCTGGACATCCCAAGCCCAGGGCGGAACGCACACACAGTAGGTCTGGGGGAGGCCGCAGCGAGCGCCATATTTGGACAGGAAACGATTCTCCAGGTCGATGACGGTCTCGCCGATCTTCTCGTCCTTGGACAGGAGGTCGTAGTCGTAGAGGGTGACCTTGAGGTCCTTCTCCAGGGGCAGGGTGCAGCTCAGCTCAAACATCCTGGAAACGGGAACAGGGGAATGCTTGGGAAAAGAGGATGGTGCTGTGCTGGATTCCATGGGAATGGATCCACACCCCATCCCAACCCCACCAGTGATGGGATGGATCAGAGTCCCTGAGCTTCCGGGTCACCTTGATCCACCAAGGCCACGGCTGTGTTGTGCTGGCTTCGTTTATCATGGAATGGTTTGGATCAGGAGACACCTTAATGACCTCATTCCACACCTTCCCCGATCCCAGGTGGCTCCAAGCCCCAGTGTCCAACCTGGCCTTGGGCGCTGCCAGGGATCCATCCAGGGGCAGCTGGAAAACTGAGGGAAGCTCAATTCCATGGGGCTTTGTTCTCCCAGAAAATCAGAGAATCATGGAATAGCCTGATCTGTAAGGATCATCGATCCGACTCCTTCCCAAGACAATCCCACCCTGTCCCTGGGAACAGTGTCCAAACACTCCTGGAGCTCTGGCAGCCTTGGGAATGTGGTCATTCCTTGGGGAGCTGTTCCAGTGCCCCACCATCCTCTGGATGAGGGATCTTTTCTTGATATCCAACCTAATCCTCCGTGGAGCAGCTCCAGCCATTCCCTGGTCCCATTAACCTTGGAATTTTATCCCATTTCTGAGGGAAACAACTCAATTATCCATGGCTAATCCTTTTCCAGGTGGTGGTGCCCCATTCCTCCCATTTTTCCCTCAGACATTGGATCAAAATTCCTGAATGAGGAGAAGTCCCTCAAACTCCTTCCCAACAATGGGATGATCCAGATTCCTCCAGTATGGAATTCCAGCTCCCCAATCCACAGCTCAGAAATCCCCGGGATTGATGAATGAGAGCCAAGGGAATTATGGAATAGATTGGGATGGAAAAAAACCTTAAAATCCATCCCATTCCCAATCCCTGCTGTGGGTGGGGAACATTTCCCACTATCCCGGGTTGCTCCAACCTGGAACTGGATGTTGGAATGGAATGGGATTGTTGGCCCAGAACAATTCCCTCAATAGGACATCCAAAAAATTCCGTGGATCCCAAATGGAATCCATACTTACTTCCCAAAGACAGGCTCCAGAGTGCAGGGAAGATAATTTTCCTGGTCATTTATGGATTTCTTTCCCACGGAAATCTTCACGTAGGGATCACACTGGAGGTGGGCACGGAAAGAAACACAGAAATCCCATGGGATTCCAGTCCCACTCTTTTCCATAGGTTGGTCCAAATCACATCCCTCTCCCAAATAAAATTATTCTGGGAATTTGGCATCAATTTGGAAAGTGGGGGATTTAATTCAAGTTGGATTTTTTTGCTTGGAGAAGGAAAAAAATTCAAGGGAAAGATCCAGCTCCACCTAAAAGATTTTACCTGGATCTACAGGGATCCACCATCCCAGCCACATCCAAGAATTCCCTGGAAAAAATGCCCAGACCAAGTTTTCTCATAACTTCTCCCGGATTTTTCTTTTCCTGCTTATTTGTTTTTTAAGGAATTGATGGGAAACAGCAATGCGCACCCAGGTATTCCTTGGGCTGGGATGAGCCTCCATAAAATTCCCATCCCTGGGGAAATTTGGGATCAAATTTGAGTTGGTTTGGGGTTTTAAATTAAAAAACTCCCATTTTTTTTCCTTCTTTTTAATCCTTGGGAATTACTCATGGGGAATTTCTTAGGAATTCACATTTCCTTTTAAAATCCCAAATTCTTTTAAAAAAATGGGAGAATTCAAAAGCAGTTGGAATTTTTGCATCTATTTTTCCATGTATTCCATATATATTTCCCATATTCCATATACTTTTTTCCATGTATTTTTATGTCTATTCATTATTTTTCTATAAATTTTCCATGTGTATTTACTATTTTCCCATCTATCTTTCTTAGATATTTCCTCACATATTTCCCACTCTATTCCTCAAATTTCCCCCTCTTTTCCAGTGGAACCAAGATAATTAAAAAGGATTTTTCCCTTCTCTGAGTTTTGGACCTACACAATTCCCATTTTCCCAGAATTTCTCTTCCAGACCAGAAAACGTTTGCAAGAAGGAATTTCGGGAAAAACGGAATTTTATTCCCTTCTGCACCAAAAACACCAAAAAAAAAAAAAAAAACCCTCAAAATAAAACTAAACCGAAAACTCATGGAACTAATCCTGAAAAATCCCAACGGACAAAGGAAGAGTTGCCTCACAGACTTCCCAGATATTCCAAGGGGGGCAAAAAACAGGAACAAATTCCTAGATGTTAGGGCAAATTTGTAAATTTTGACCAATTTTGACCCAATTTTGACCCAGTTTTGACCAATAAGGGCTGAGCTGTTACAAGAATCCACTACAGGAGTCAACTCAGAGCTTTCCCACTGGGATACCTTTCCATTGGAATCCTTTGGCTGGAGGTCGAAGGCGCGGATGATGTAAACCCGGACCAGACATTCCTGGAGTCCCCTGGCCGGGAGCTGCTGGAATTGCCGGGGAGGCATCGGAACACGCGGATCGTCGGGAAGAGGGTAAATCCTGAAGGAACCCTGGGATGGACAAGGCAATTCAAGGAAGAACTCATAGAGATGGAAGCAGGCTTGGAATGACCGGAATGAATCATGGAATTATGGAATGGTTTCGGTGGGAAGGGAGATGAAATCTCATCCCATTCCATGAGCAGGGACACATTCCCTGATCCCAGGTGGATCATAGTCCATCCCAACCTGGCCTTGGACACTGCCAGGGATCCAGGGGCAGCCACAGAAAATCTGGGAATTCCAGCCCAGCCAGCAATTCCTTGCCAAGATCCCAGCCCAATCTCCCCTTTCCCAGTGGGAGCCATTCCCTGGCTCCTGTCCCTGCAGGCCTTGTCCCCAGTCCCTCTCCAGCTCTCCTGGAGCCCCTTCAGGCACTCTGAGGATTCCCTGGATTTTTCCCTTCTCCAGGGGAACATTCCCAGCTCTCCCAGCCTGGCTCCAGAGCAGGGGGCTCCAGAATCCTGGAATGGGTTGGGTTGGAAGAGACCTTAAATCCCATCCCATTCCCACCCTTTCCACCGGCAGGGACACCTCCTACTGTCCCAGGTTGCTCCAAGCCCCTTCCAAGAAGCCTTGGCCACTTCCATGAATGAGGATTCCTCAACTCCAACAATTCCCAGACTCACTGAATGATTTGGGCTGAAAATGACTTTAAAGATCCCATGATTCCCACCCCTAGGGACACAATCCATGGGGAGAGGGCCCATCCCACCTTGAATTCCCCCACCACCGAGGGGTCATCGCTGGAATCCTGGGATCTCCCCCGGAACAGTTTGAAGGTGTGGCAGAAGTCGGAGAGATGCTCAAATTCCTCAACATTTTCCAGCTCCATCTCATAGACCTGATGAGGAAAAGATGGATTGTGGGAAAAAACTCCAACCAAATTCTTAAATCCTGGGAAACTTCATCCCATGGGGAGAAATTTCTGGGAATTTTCGCTCTTATTTCATTCTTGGGCAGTGGGAAAAGGAGAATTTGGGAATCCCACAATAAATTCCAGCCCATCCCAAGGACCCAGACAAAGCCAAGGTCTCCTGGTGGGTTTTTCATGGATAGAGATCTTCCAGCTGAGAATATTTTCCTTAAACCCAAGGAAAAAATGGTTAAATTTAAATGTGTTAAATTTAGCATCTCTTGTGCCTTAATCTCCCTGTTCCCTGAGAAATCCCTGATTTTCCTCATTCCCAAACTTTTCCCAGGATGGCACTTCCCCACCCTCTCTGCCACTTCCCACGGGAAAATTTCCAGAAGTTTCCAAAAAGGCTTTTCCAAAGGAAACAGAATTTTCCACACCTGGGGAAAATGTTTTGGTTTTCTTGAAACCGGATTTGGAAAAAAAGCCAAAAATCCCAAAGAAATCATGGAGAGTGGAATTCCAAGGACCCACACCTGACGGAAGTCACTCACCTTCAAGGTGTCAAATCCCTTTTCCAAGTAATATCCACATTTTTCCCTCTCTCCCGTGGAAGCGTAAAATTTGCTCCACCAGTCAATGAATTCCTCCTCCTGCAGCCAGAGATCCCAGAGTTACTCATTTTCCACAGAAAAAAAATCCCCAGAAAACAGCAGCAGCTCCCAGATTTGGGAAGTGAACCCTGCATCAACTCCATCCCTGATTTCCAGGTTTTTTTCAGGATGCCCCCAGCCCAAATCCGGGTGTTACAGCCACTCTGGATATTCCCAAGAGGATTATTCCTCATGGGAAGATGAGGTAGAGCTCCAAGAAGAATATTCCAAGAATTTGGAGCATTTTTAGGGAAGTTTTGGCCACTTAAAGGGTGGTTTTCCCAGAATTTCCATGCAAGGAATAAACCAATTTAACTCCAGTGTTAACAGCTTGAAATGCCCCAATTTTAGGCTTTTCCTGGAAATTTTGGGGATTTGGGAGACAGGGATTGACTTCCTGGTTGTATCTCAGCACCTCCCAACCTCCCCATCCCAACAAAACCTGAGGATAAATGAATAAATCCATACAATTCCCATCTTTCCATTAAAACCCAACAGTGCATAGGTCTCCAGAATGACACAACCCTTGGACGAAAAAAACCTGGGAAAATCCCACAAAACCTCAGCTCTCACCAACTCCCATTGCCTTATTCCCAGTTCAAACCATTCCAGGAGGAAAAAAAGGACCATGTGGGCTCAATATTCCATAGATTTTATAGGAATCCCATTTTTGAGATCGCTTTGCCTGCAATTCATGAAAAATTCCGAGAAAATCCTGGTGTCTCCTTTTAGGAGGCCACAGAATTCCAGCTCATTGACCTCACAGAGAATTCCAAATGGAGTTTTACTGGATTTATATTTGAAATCAACAGCACGGGATTTAATGGATAGACACCAGATTTAATTGGAATATTATGGAAATTCACTCAGAGGCTTCTGCCACCTCCTTTTTTTGGGAGGGGAAATCCCAATTTTCCTTTCGTCACTTCCCATTTTATTGTTCCAAGGGCTCGATTCAGACATCATGACATTCCACAGGTATTGGGATACAGGGAAAACACTTGGATTCAACCCAGGACTTACCCATGGAATCCTCTGCAGCCACAAGAGAAATAACTGGATTAGAGATTTTGGTGGATTTTGACTGATATTCCAATGAAAAACAGGGAAAACACAAAAAGGAGGGAAGGGGAGCAGCTGGAATGTTAATGGTGATGGATATGATTCCATTGGGGAATTAAAAAGTCATAGAAAGCAATGGATTAAAAAAGAACAGATTGAGGAATTTCATTTATCCAAGGGAAAGATAAAATTCCCTCCAGGTATCCCAAACCACCTCCAGAGGTTTTTCCATGGTACAGATGATCTCTGGGATTGGGATCTGTGCTCCCTTTCCAGCTTTTTCATGGATCCCACTGGGCACAACCCCCAGGTGAGAATCCCTTGTGGATAAATTTAACCTCAAGTGAGCAAATCTTGAAAATTCCCTGGAAAAGGAGCTCATTCCCACCTGGAAATCTGCTGCCATGATTACCCAGAGTTTCCCTGTCTCCCCATCCGTGTTCCATCCCTGTTCCCTCTCGCCACCCTAGAACTCCAACGTTTCCCAAGAGGGACCCATCATTTGGATATCCTGGGAATAACCGGATCATTTCACCCAATCCCGTCATCCCAGGAGCTGCAGCAGCTCTGGGAAGAAAGCACGAATGAAGGAAGGATAATTCCTCCTTTATGGAATATATTCCTGGCTGGAAGGGTGGGGAGGGGCTGGGATGGAATTCCCAGAGCAGCTGTGGCTGCCCCCTGGATCCCTGGCAGTGCCCAAGACCAGCTTGGAAGGACTTGGGTCCACCTGGGATAGTGGGAGGTGTCCCTGCCCATGGAATGGGATGAGCTTACAGCTCCCTTCCCACTCAAACCATTCCATGATCCTACAAACCCTAGCTGTGGAAATCTCGGAGTTTTCTCTGGGAATACTTTTCCCCCTCCCCAGTGGCAGTGCCATGGGCTGGCTCCCAGCTGGGAATATTAAAACCATCAGGAACATTACAGGGAGGCAGCGCTGGGATGGGAATCATTCCCAGGAGAAGCCATCCAACACCCAGAGCCCTTCCAAGGAACAGTAACCGGAGAAGCCGTGAAATGTAGGCTTGGATTTGAAAGGAGCAAACACAGCAAACAACCAATTATCCCAAATAGTTTACAGACATGGATTGGCTGGAACTGGGTCCGCTGGGCTCCGTTAATGTGTCCTGGGATGGGGGATTTGGAAAGCAGCACGAGCTGGAGTAACAGTGGAGTAACAGCAGAGTAACTGCTTTGTAGGGCTCCTCAGCAGGGAATGGAGGAGCAGAGGTGTCCAAGAGTCCCTCATGAGCTCCTCTCCTCCAGGAGGTGCCCAGGAATCATGGAACTATGGAATCATGGAATGGGAAGGGACCTGAAAGCTCATCCCATCCCACAGGCAGGGACACCTCCCATTGTCCCAGGTGGATCCAACCTGGCCTTGGGCACTGCCAGGGATCCAGGGGCAGCCACAGCAAATCTGGCAGTTCCAGCCCAGCCCCTGCCCACCCTCCCAGACACCAATTCCTTGCCAAGATCCCAGCCCAATCTGCCCTTTCCCAGTGGGAGCCATTCCCTGGCTCCTGTCCCTGCAGGCCTTGTCCCCAGTCCCTCTCCAGCTCTCCTGGAGCCCCTCCAGGGACTCTGAGGATTCCTTGGATTTTTCCCTTCTCCAGGGGAATATTCCCAGCTCTCCCAGAGCAGATGGGCTCCAGAATCCTGGAACGTTGTGGGTGGGAAGTGACCTTAAATCCCACCCCATCCATGGGCAGGGACAGCTCCCACTGTCCCAGGTGGATCCAAGCCCCAGTATCCATCCTTGGGCACTGCCAGGGATCCAGGGGCAGCCACAGCAAATCTGGGAATTCCAGCCCAGCCCCTGCCCACTCTCCCAGGGCAGAATTCCATCCCAAGATCCCACCCATCCCTGACCTCTGGCACTTTAAACTCTTCCCCCTCCTCATTAACGCCCCAGCCTGAGGCAGATCCCGGTGAAATCCAGGACCTCCCTCACACACTCTGCACGGAGCTGTATTTTTTTGGCTGGAAAAGCTTTTTTCCAAGATTTCCCCAGCTGCAGCCCCTGGGCCTCATTCCCAGCTCCTGCTTTTGTGCAGAGCTCCTGAACCATAAAGGAGAAGAAGCCGGGAAGGAAGATGGGAACCAGGATGGTTTTCCCGAGGAAACATTCCCATCTTTCTGCAAACTGGGGTTTATCACATTGATTCCCATTCCTGGAGAATCCTGGATGAACCAGGACAATTGGATGGTTTATTCCCACCTAATATTCCCGTAGTTTGATTTTAAATTAACACTTTGTAGCTTTTCCCTCTTTTTTGTTTTTTTCCCCTGGATTTTCTTTGTCCTATACCAAAAGCACATCCATGGAAATTAAAAATGTGGATGGACAGCGGGATGGGGGGGGGTTGTTTCAGGAATTTTTGCTTCCATAGTTGGGATACCAGCACTGTCACCTCTCTGGAATGGAGAAATCCATCCATTGGAAAATATTTGGATCCCTGGAAGTGTCCAAGGCCAGGTTGGACACTGGGGCTTGGATCCACCTGGGATAGTGGAAGGTGTCCCTGCCCATGGAAATTGAGGAATGGGATGGGATTTAAGGTCCTTCCAACCTCAAATCATTCCACGATTCCATGGAGAACCTAATCGGGATGAATTTGGGATGAAGGGAACTACTCCTCTGGAGTGCTATCCCCGAGAAGGCAAAGAAGCTCCACTGCCCTCCCTATAAAACCCAGGAAAATCCCAACATCCACTTTTCTCATGGAAAAGAGAAAAAGGGAGCAGGAAAATGGAAAGGATCCCCAAATCCCATTCCCACCCCATCCATGGGCAAGGACACCTCCCACTGTCCCAGATGGATCCAACCTGGCCTTGGGCACTGCCAGGGATCCAGGGGCAGCCACAGCAAATCTGGCAATTCCAGCCCAGCCCCTGCCCACCCTCCCAGACAGCAATTCCTTGCCAAGATCCCAGCCCAATCTCCCCTTTCCCAGTGGGAGCCATTCCCTGGCTCCTGTCCCTGCATGCCTTGTCCCCAGTCCCTCTCCAGCTCTCCTGGAGCCCCTTTAGGGACTCTGAGGATTCCCTGGATTTTTCCCTTCTCCAGGGGAACATTCCCAGCTTTTCCTCCCAGCAGAGCTGTTCCATCCCTCTAATCATCCTGGTCCCACCTCTGGATCACTCCCACATTTCCATGTCCTTCCTGTGCTGGGATCCCCGAGCTGGGGATGGAATTCCTTCAAACCACCCCCTCATTCCCTTTGGAATTAATGGAAAGCCCAAGGACACAGGGGCAGCCAGCTGGAATTACCATTTTCCTAAGCAGCAAGCGGGATCACTCCCAGAAGGAAAACGCCTCCTTCTGGCTTTATCTGTGTATCCTCATGGGCTCAGGTCATCAATTAAGCGGTTAATTAATTAAGCAATTCATTAGCAATTAGAAAGGAAGCGATACCTACATGAGGCAGGGCCCGGGAATCCGGGATGTTAATTAGTGCTGAGCTTGTCAAACCCTCAGGAAGCTACAAATTAAAATGATCCGTTATCCAAGGAATTCCAGGAATCGGGATGAACACACAGCAGCAAAAGCAACAATTAATGGGATTAATCCAAACTAATATTACCAACCCTGGGGTTTCCCAGGATGAGGCAAATTTAGGATGAGCACAGGGCTTGTTTTTAGGGATGTTCAGCAAACAGCTGGAATGACGCAGAGGAAAATTGGGATATTAAAGGGGAAAAATATGGAAAAATTACTGTTAGTAATTTCCAGTGGAGCAGAGGCTTTTCCCTGGATACTGTGAGCTGCAAAGTCAAGGAGTTATCCCAGAATTCAGGGAAGGATCTGAGCCAGGGGGATTTAGAATGGGATTGGGAATGCTCAGGATCAAAGCCCACGTCCAAGTCCGGCTCATCCTGGGCAAACCAAAAGCCGGCATCACATCCATGGGCAGGAAGTGGCAGCGCTGTTTCAAGATTCCAAGGATCCCTTGGAAGTGGAAAAGGGGGAGGAATGAGAGGTTCTTCCCAGAAAACAGCCAGGTTTGAGGATCAGGCCAATCCTGACAGCATTCCCAGTTATCCAGCTCAGGCTTGTTCCCAAAACCGTTCTCTTATCCAACCAGATCCAGACCGGCATCCGTGGGCCAAACTCCACAATTTCCAGGGAAAACATTTGCTGAGGATCATTTTCCACCAGGATTCCCATAGGGAAAACATTCCATAGGGAAAACACTCCCCGAGGATCATTTTCCACCAGGATTCCCTCGTGGCTCTAGGAACAGCTCCTTTCCAGCTGGTTTATCCATGAGCAGACAGAACAAATCCCATGGAGCTGTGGAAGTCCTTCCTGAGCCTCTTCCCATGGGAATGAACCCTCAGAAAACACCGGGAGCAGAGCAGGCAGGACAAGGCCTGACCCAGCAGCCTCTTCCACAAATTCCACCTTTCCAAAGCTTCACTCCGTGTCCTTTTCCCAAAGAACCAATCTAGACAGGATTAGCCAGGAAAAATCACTTTTCCAGGATTTTTTAGGATTTTCCTCGCTTTGGGTGACCAGGATGTGTCCCGTGCACTTAAACTGGTTTTAAATTCCATCTGAACTCTTGATCCTGCTCGGATGAGATGGATAACACACTCCCAAACCTTGGAGCAGAGGGATTTCACCTCTGGTTGTTTTCCCAATTTTCCAGGGAAAGCAACAAAGGGATCCTTTGTTCCAACCATCCTTTGGAGCAGGGACCAAAGCCAGGCTTGGCAAGGAGGGAGAAAAACTCCGGAGCCACACAAGGAAACGCATCCATGAAAAATCCTGGCTCCTGCTTCCAAAGAGCCCTGAGCACAAGCTGCTGGCTTGGGATCCCTCCCTTTTCCCAGGAAAGCGGAGCAGGGACTAGTCCTTGACCTGCCAAATCTGGCCCGGGATGGGCGGAATGATCCCAATGGTCCATCCACGCCTCAATCCATGCCCACCTCCAGGAGAGGAGCAGCTTCCAGGGCCAAAATTCCCAGGTGGGAATTTTGGGTTGGTTTTCCAGGAAGAAGCTCCCTCCTTTCCCGAAATAACAGGAAAAACAAGGAAAGAAACAAACAGAGAAGGACAAATCCAGGGTCAAACTGAAGAACTCCATTGGTGGCAGGGGGATTGTTTGGGAAATGTTTTTTCCAGGAAAAAAATGCTGGAATTTTCCACTTTGGAATGGTTTTGTCACATCCCTCTCTCCCTTTTCCTACTGTGTAAACTCTTCCCTAAATTTGATATGAGCTTGGAGATGTTTCCAATAAAATTATCCCAGGGAACAAAGCTCCAGGATTCCAAAGCTCCTTCTCATTTCTTCCTCTGGAATCTTTGGGATGGGATCCCACATTCCTGGGAGCAGCTCCCAGAGCTCCAGGGGGTATAAAGGGAGGTGAGTCCCTATCCAGAGGTTTTATTCCCAAAGGAAAAAATGGGAGCAGGTTTCCCACCACCATGGCTTTCCATGAATAAATCATGGAAATCTGAGCAGAGAATTCCAGGGATTCGTGGGCATGGCCAAAGCCACTCTGGACATCCCAGGGTGTTCCTTCCATCCTGATCATTCAGAAAAATGGGACAAACTGGGAATCCCACCAGTGGGAAGGTCCAAGCTCTTCCTGCACTGGATTGTGGGAAATTCCAATTCCAGATCATGGGAAACCCCAGATCAAGGTCATGGGAAGCTGGGATCAAGCTCCACATCTCAAGCTGGGATCTCACAGATTCCCACATTATTCCCTCAGTTTTCTCCCAAGTTTCTCTGACTTAAAAAAATAGGGATTTTATTACAACAAGTCCCTTTCCCAAATTCCATGTTTTCCATGGACACGCTCCAGTTACTTCCCTGATAAAAGATGAAGCCCAGCTGTAAATTTTAAGAATAAATCCTAAATGGGAAGCAAAAAGGAGGGAATGGGGCTGCTTTCCCAATTTCCCAGTGCTCCAATCAGGAGCATTTTCGGGAGCTGCTTTTCCCTTTCCACACTTTTCACCAGAGCCAACTTTTCCCAATTCTCCTGTCCTGTTCCCAATGGAGGCTGAAGGATTTCAGGACAAGATCCCAACGGAGCTGTGAATAGGATCATGGAATCATGGAATTATTTGGGTGGGAAGGATCTTAAATCTCATCCCATTCCATCTTTTCCATGGGCAGGGACACCTCCCACTATCCCAGGTTTCTCCAAGCTCCATCCAACCTGGCCTTGGACACTTCCAGGGATGAGGATTTGGAATGAGTGGGAATGAGCAGGGCCACATCCACAGTTTTTTTGGGGAATTAGCCAAATTCTGGATTCCCAGCTTGATGTGGGACCCAGCCCGTGTTTGGCTTGGGATACACCACAAATATCCAAAAGCACCAGAAAATCCTTGGGAATAGAAACTCCCAGGAGTCACCAAGGATGTGGATAAAGAGCAGGATCCATGCCCAAGTTGGACATCTTGGATTCAGCAGCTCCTCCATCCCTGGAATCACTCAAGGCCAGGGAAACTGAGACAGGAAACACCTGCAAAGCTGATTCCTTCTGGAAACTCCAGCTTTTCCAGTCCTGTGGCATCCAGGAATAGGGAGAAGGGAAATTCCGGCCCTTGATATCCCACCAAGGCATGGGAGACTGGGAAAAGCTCCACCAAACATTCCTGACACCATTCCTAGCTGCTCCAGAGGCACCGGGATCACCTTGGGATCCGTGCATCCCACTCACATCTCGGCACAGGTCCCAAAGATTCCTTCTGCTGGAGAAGGAACCCGAGGACTGTGGATACAGGAAGTTTCTGGAAGAATGGAAGCTCCAGGGGTGTGTCCATCCTGATCCATTCCCAAGGGAATGCTGAGATCCCTCAAATTCATTGGAACTGCACCAATTCCCACTCCCACCACAATGGATTTGGGATTCTACAATCCCAGTTCAGTAAAATTCCTGCAAACCAGGAGCCAAACTGGGAAAAGGAGATCCGGCCATGGAGCAAGGATGACGGAGCCTCAGGGAATTTTTGCTTTCCTTGGGAAGAACCTTGCATGGATTTCTCTCCATCGGGAAAGCAAATCCAGTCCCTCATTCCCAAGAGAGGGAATGAGGGGGAGTTTGGGGTTGCGCAGGTGAGGAGAGGAAGGAAAAACGCGTGAAAGTTGGAAAAGGACGGATCCAAGCAGATCCGGCCTCACATCAGCACCTCGGATCCACCCTCACCAGACCCACAGAAAGAATCCAGGATTTTCCCAGCGCATTTTCCGTACCTGGATGGGGATCAGGGGCTCTTTGTCATCGATGTCGATGAGGACGTCGTCCCTGGGCGTGAGGCTGACGTCATCTGCAACCGGAGCAGGACGGCACCATGATCCCGGGATTTGGGAATCCCAGAGCCCAGAAACTGTGGGATCTACCTCCAGGAGTGATCCCAGTTTCTCCCTGATCCCATCTCCATGATCCCAATCCCATCCAGGCCCCGCAGACCATCCAAAGTTCTTCTCCATGATCCAAAACTCATCCCAGACACATCGCACCATCCAACGTTCATGTCCATGATCCCAGACACGTCCCACCATTCAAAATTCATCTCCATGATCCCAAACTCATGCCAGACATTTCCCACCACCCAAAGTTCTTCTCCATGATCCCAAATTCATCCCAGACCCTTCCCACCGTCCAAAGTTCATCTCCAAGATCCCAAACTCATCCAGACTTTTCTCACCACCCAAAGCTCATCTCCAATATCCCAAGCCCATGATCCCCATCCCATCCAGGGCTCCAAGGAGTCAGGAGAGGGGCTTGTGACACGGAGTGCCAGGACAAGAGGGAATGGATTGAACTGAAGGAGGGGAGATTTCAATGGAATATTGTGAAAAAATTCCATTGGGAAGGGTGGGAGAGGCTGGGATGGAATTCCCAGAGCAGCTGTGGCTGCCCCTGGATCACTGGAAGTGTCCAAGGTTGGACATTGGGGCTTGGATCCACCTGGGACAGTGGGAGGTGCCCATGGATGGGGTGCAACCAGATGATCTTTAAGTTCCTTCCCAAGCCAACCATCCCATGACTCCACGAAGGACACAAATCCCAGCATTCCCACATACCTGGCTGCTCCTGGGGTGCCCCCGTGTCCTGCTGGGAGGGATCCCAGTAGAATTCCTGGAGGGAGCGGATGGTGCACTGTCCCACCACGGGTCTCCGGCCAAAGGGGCGGTTGTCGATGATCTTCAGGATGATGGGGGGGCTGTAGAGGCTCTCCTTGGGCAGACGCTGCGGGAAGAGGGAAAGGAAGATGGAATGAGGCTGGAAAGGGAGGGCAGAGGTTCTGCACCATTCCCCAAAAAACCAAGGGCAGAAGGAACTTCACCAAAAGAATCATTTTTATGGAATTTTGAGGTCCTTCACCATAAAATCCATTTTCACAGGACTGTCCTTCATCAGTAGAACCAATTTTATGACACCTCCACATGGTCCATTTTTGTGGGGTTCTAAGGTCCTTCATCAGATCCATTTTTATGGGATTTTGAGGTCCTTCACTATAAAATTTATTTTTACAGCACTGTTCTTCATAAGATCCACTTTCATGGGACTTTGAGGATCTTCCGCACAAGATCCACTTTTATGGGATTTTGAGATCCTTCACCACAAGCTCCATTTTTATGGGACATTCAGGCCCTTCACAAGATCCTCCTTTATGGAACTTTGAGGTCCTTCACCAGATCCATTTTTACAGGATTTTAAGGAACTTCACCCCATTTTTGAGGACATTCCCTTGCCCCTGCACCACCCCAGTCCCACTGGGACCTCACCACTTCCATGAAGAGCACGCAGACGTCGAAGTTGGGGTTCTTCTTGACGTTCTTGATGACGCCGGACTGGACACGCTGCCCGCCACACTCCACCAGCAGGCTGGGCGAGGTCACGCTGGCCAGCTGGAAGCTCTTGAGGTTCCTCAGCCCCCAGGCCAGGATCTGTGGGATGAGGGGACACCAAATCCTGAGCCAAGGCTCTGCTTCCAGGTTTCCATGGAGCTCCTTGGCAGTGGAGGAGAACCTCCAGGACAAGCAACACAACCAGCAGTGGGAATTATGGAATCCTTGAGGTTGGAAAACATCTCCAAGGTCATGGAGTTCAACCTTTGACTGATCCCCACCTCAGCACCAGGAGTTCCTTGGACACTTCCAAAGCTCCCTGGGCACTTCCAATGCCTGACCACCCTTTCCATGAGGAAATTCCTCCTGATATCCAACCTGAGCTTCATCCTTATCCCATGTCTTGTTCCCTGAATTTCATCCTTATCCTTTTCCCATTCCTTGTTCCCTGAACTTCATCCTTATCCCATCCCTGGTTCTCTGGGAGAAGACCCCAACACTCCCAGATCCACCTTCCTGTCAGGGAATTGTGAATAACCAGAAGTTCCCCCTGGAGCCTCCTTTTTTTTTTTTGGAATCACACCCCAGAATCCATCTTGGATCCCATTCCCGGCTGTCATTCCCGAATCCGTGGCTCACCTCGATGGCCGTGCGCTGCAGGACGGGTTTGATTCCCTGCGGGACCATGTAAACATTGGGCTCCCGCTGCGGCGGCGGGTAGGGAAGGTCGGAATCCGCGGACTGTGGGAGCAGAGAGGGAAAGGAAAATGTCAGGAAGCACCAGGATGGGACATCCAATCCCTTTCCAGGTTGGATCCACCCGGAATCTCCATCCTTGCCAAACTGATCTCTCCCAGGAAATCCAGGACAGCCAGAGGAGAGAGGTGAGGAATGGCAGGATGGAGGTGCCAGAAAAGTGGTTCAATCTCTTTAATCCATCCTGGAGAAGATCCAACATTCCTGAGGTTTTCCCAGGGATCAAAAAACACAAAGGATCTGCCCTCCAAGGTTAAACCTTTTTTAGGGAATGACAGGATGGAATCACCTCTATCCCATTCCGGGATCACAGTGGGATGAGGAAAGGGATGAAGCAGCAGCGGCGGGTTTGTAGTTGGACAATTCCCAAAAAGTTTAGTGGGAGCAGCACCGTGGGATGGGGGATTGGCATCACCTCTGGATCTGGGAAGGGGCTGTGGTTCATCCCACACTTCATGGATAATCCAGAAATCCATGGGATAGGGCGCGGGAGAAACTACCTGGGAATTCCATTGGGATCATCCCAAATCTGCGAGGCAGCTGAGGAATTCCAAATTTGCCTTTCCGGAGGAGGAGAGTGGAAGCCAGAATTCCTCCCCTTTTCTTTTCCTGCATCTCCCAGAGCCCCCGGAAAGGCCGCAATGAAAGCAAAACCTCTGGAAATCCATCCCAGGAGCATGGAATTCTCTCCCAGCTGGAATTTTATTGGATTCAATGACGCGTGGGTGTGTTTTAATTACGGGACTGGGTGAGGGATTGGTTCTCCAAAGGGATTTTCCACATGGAATCATGGAATGGTTGGAGTTGGAAAGGGCCTTAAGGATCATCCAATTCCAACTCCCCTTCCCATAAAATTCCAAGTTTTAATTTTCCTTGGGAATTGCTGGTTCCTGAGTCCAGCTGCTTGTTAGATGGAGTTTTTGGGAATTCCATGTGGGAAGAGGTGCCTGGGATTCCCACACAGAGCAGCCACTCCTCCATTCCATGATCCATGTGCTCACAGCACGAGTTAGTGCTGTCAGGGAATGGGAATTTTATCTGGGATAACCCGAAGGAGAAGGGAGAGCTGCAGAGAATTCCCACATTCCCTGGGTTACCTCTGGAAATCTAATTCCCAAAAAAATTCATTTCAGGCTGCTCAGGCCCAAAATCATGGAATGGTTTGGGTTGGAAGGGATTTTAGAGATCAATCTTTCAGCAAATCCAGTGGGAAATCCTTGGGAAAGAGCTCCTGCCCCGTCCATCCTCTCCAGGATCAACTTGGATTTTAACCCTGTGTCATTCCAGGGGTTTTTTAAGTCCTTCCTGCTGCTCTCCCAGTGGTTTTGCAGGCATCCTCCTGGATTCCAGCTGAATGTCAGAGGATGGAATGCTGGAATGGATGGGAATGAGCAGGGAATGCCAGGAATGAGGCGGGAGCACAGAAGGATCAGGATGGGAGTGGGAAAAAAAATTCCCAGACAAAGCTGGCTGGAGGGAAGAAAATCCATGAAAATCCTGCTGGGAGCCAGGATGGGTTGAACAAGGATAAATTCAAGGGAATCCAGGTGGCAGGGAACTCTGGAGATCATTGATTCCATCCCAGATTTGTATCCGGGAAAATCAACATGGATGAGGCCAAAAAAAAAAGGCTGGAAAATATTCCCAGTTTAAATGGAAGCTGGGATGCGATCCAAACATAAATCCCAGAGTTCAGAGGGAATTCAGCCACAAAAGGCCATTCCCAAGAAAAAATGGATAATGATGGAGCCATCCCGGTCCTTCAGGAGCATCCATGGGGCACCGGAGGCTCCAGGTGGCACCAATCCTTTGGAATTTTGTTGGGATGGGGTTCCTGCAATCCTGCTCTCCCTGAAAGGCTCTGCCAGGATTTTCTTGGATTCTGGGAAAAGGGAAAGAGAGGGAAGAGAGCGGTACCCATTGGAGGAGCCCCTCCGAGAACAAGGCAGGGATGCAGAGCTGTGGAATGCCCCATCCCGGAATCCCGGCAGTGGGAAGAAATGGAGGAAAAAAAAAAAGGAGAGAGATGATTATGGACACATGGAACAGCGGGATGAGCTCTCAGGAAAGCTGGTTTGGGTGGGAAAAAATCTTGGAAAAATGTGTTTATCCCATCCAATCCAACCTTTCCTGGGAATGTGGCTCAGGTCTTTCCTAGCTCATCTCCCAAATTTTGGGATTAACGGCTCCGAGGGCCACCACAACATTCCAAGAGTTGTTCCCTTTCCCTGCCTGGAGTTTTCCAAGATCCCAACTGATGGTTCAGCCTGGGATTGGTTCCATGGGATGTACAGGGATAAAGTCTTGGGATCCTGGGTATGGAATAAGAATCATGGGAATCATGGAATCATGGAATACTTTCCATTGGAAAACTCATCCCATTCCATGAGCAGGGAACATTCCACTATCCCAGGTAGCTCCAAGCCACATACAACCTATCCCTGAATTTTTCCCAGGATGAGGGACGAAAATTTCCTTTGGAACAACTGGAACAGTCCAGCACATCCTCGATTCACAGCAAATTCCCTATCGAAAGTTTGGAATTGGGATTCCCTGTGGAAAGTTTGGAATTGGGAGCATTCCGGCTTTGGCACGCCCGGGTTGAAAGGATGGGACACCTCATTCCAGAGGGTAAATGGATCCCAACATTCCTGGCCATGAGGAAAAGCCCATCAGGTCAGAGGTCACTCCTATTCCCAAAATCCTGATGCTCCCATCTTGACCCATCTGGGAAAAAGAGGATTTCCCAAAGAAACAAATTTGAACAATTCCAAGATGAAAATATGGAATTCCCGAAGACTCACCTCATCCAGACTGGAGGAGAGCTCGCTCTGGGAAAGAGGAGAGGACAGAATTAGAGGAATTCTCATCCCTAAACCCATCCCAAGGTTTATAATTGGAGCTGATATCCAAAGGGAATCATGGAATGGGTTAGGGAGGAAAAATCCCTAAATCCCATCCAGGATGGGGTCCCACACCTCCCACTGTCCCAGGTGGATCCAGCCTGGCCTTGGGCACTGCCAGGGATCCAGGGGCAGCCACAGCAAATCTGGGAATTCCAGCCCAGCCCCTGCCCACCCTCCCAGCCAGCAATTCCTTGCCAAGATCCCAGCCCAATCTCCCCTTTCCCAGTGGGAGCCATTCCCTGGCTCCTGTCCCTGCAGGCCTTGTCCCCAGTCCCTCTCCAGCTCTCCTGGAGCCCCTTCAGGGACTCTGAGGATTCCCTGGAATTTTCCCTTCCCCAGGGGAACATTCCCAGCTCTGCCAGCCTGGCTCCAGAGCCTTTGGAGCATCTCCATGGCATCCTCTGGATCATCCTGGAATGGGATGAGTTTGCCCTGTCGGGAAGGAGCTGCCCCACTCCCAGTTTTCCTTATCAGCTGAGGAAAATCGGAATCTCTATGCTTTAGGATTTCTTTTATCTTAAAAGAATTCCCTAAGACAGGATGGAGGGATTGCCGCAGGGCTGGAAACACCTCCAAATCCCTGGGAAAGCTGGGAATGGTGCTGGATTCACAAGGAGGAGTTGGGAATTACCTCAAATCCAGGGATGTGATGAACAGCCGGCTGCAGGGAGAGAACACAATTCCCATTAACATTCCCACTGCTAATTCCTCTTTTTCCAGGAGGGAAACTTCAGCCCCTTCCATTCCAAGCTCTAAAAATCCTGGATTCTCATCCAGCATGGAAGGACCAAATCCACCCAGATGATTCCCACTGGGATCAAACAGCTCCTCTGGGAGCACACCTCATTCCAAGGCTTTTCCAAGGCCTTTCCCACCCATTTCTGAGGGAATGAGGAGGACGAAGAGGCCACATGTGGATATTTGGGTCCTTGTCCTGGTGCTTGGGCTGGGATTTCCAGGGAAGAGGGAATTGTGGGATTCCCATTCCCAGATAAACCTCAGGGCTGGGAAGGAAGAGTGGGATACAGGGACTGAGCTTCCCAATCCATCCCTTTTTCCTGGCACATCTGGGATGCAGCCATTGGAAAAGCTGGAGTGGCTTCCGCTCTCCTAAACCCCCTCCAGAAATAATTCCAAGGAAAGGGCAGCATTCCTTGGGGATTTGGCAATTCCCAGCTCCCTCGATATCCATGAGATTCCCCAGAACTTGGCAAGGAGAGAAGGATCCATCCAGCCCATCCCACCTGGAATTCTGCAGTTTTCCATCAGGCCAACCCTAAACCACCTCTTTTCCCTCCTGGAAAATCTCCTCCTATGGAATTATCCCTCAAAAAGGGACAAGTCCCAAATCCCTCCAATTCTTCACAGGCTCCAAAGGCACCAATGGAAAACCCACTGCCTGGAAAAGTTGGATCCTGAGGAAGAAATGGAATTACGGAGCATTCCAGGCTCAGGGATGGATCTCACCTTTTCCCTCTGGATCAGCTCAAAGGCGGCCAGGAGTTCCCCGACATTCCGGCCGGATTTGAGGACGGGATACCAGGAGAGCCGGGGCGAGCGCTCCAGGCTGGGCCGGCAGATGCAGCGTCCCATGAATTCATCCGCACCCTGGAAAGGGAATTCCAGAGAATTGGGAACCATGGGAATTGGGATCGTCCTTGCCATCCCTTTTCCCAGAGAAATCCATCCCTCCTCTCAGCTAAAAATCAGGAGTGAGGGACGATCCCGTTATGGGATTGGGGCAGGGAAAATGTATGGGATTGGTGCTCTTAGAGCCTCCAGCTTTCCAAGTCCTCCCTGGAATTCCTAAGGCTGGAAAAACACCTTTTTAGGAGAAAAACACTTTTTTAGGAATTCCTATCCCAGGTGTTCCAGAGCAGGAACACAGAGCCTTTGGCAGCTCTTAAAAATCCCATTCCCTGCTCTGCACTGGGATCTTTGGAATCTTTCCTGCTGGGAAGAAGCAGGAGAGAGGGAAGAAGATTCCCGAGATATTCCCAAGTCCTTCCCAAGGTGTATTCCAAGTGGTTTTCCACAGAATTCCCTGTCGCACTTGGTTTTTCCGACTTCTTTTTTTCAGCCTGTTTTTTCTGGGAAAAACTTCAAGTTCCTGCCACTGACCCCCCAAAATTCCATAATTCCCAGGCCTTTTGGACACCACAAACAGCACAGGGCGTTTCCCTATTTCCATGACTGCATCCAACTTTATCCCAATGTTTTTCCATGAGGAAACTCTGTTAATTTCCCCACTTCAAATGACAATGAGGAAGCTCAACGAATGGGACCTCCAGGACACTACCCAACATTCCAGGATTTTCCCTGGAATTTTCCCTCTCTGGAAAGTCCACCCCAAAGCCCGAACCACCCAGAGATGCTGGAAATCACACATTCCAGAGGCTGCGAATTCCCGTCGGGAATGGCCACACTCACATAGGTGTCGTGGTCGTAGATTTCCACCAGGATGTTGGGAGGGGACTCGGCCACATCCTGAGAATTCCCGAAAATCTCGATCTCGTAGAAGATCAGGGTCTGATCCCAGGTGGGATTCAGGGTGTTCTTCTCCACCACTGTCTTCTGGCTCTGGTGCAGGAAGGACACAATGGCGTAGGGATCTGCAGGAATGGGATTCAAGGATTGGGATTCAGGGATGGATCCCAGCTCTGGCTCTCGCAGAATTCCAAGCTCCATCCAGAACTGGCTCCCAAAGAATTTGGGAATTCTCAGCTTGCTCCATCTCACCCTGAGTTCCCTCAGGTCTTGCTTGAGGAGAAAGGAGCTACCCAGTGTATCCCACCTGGAATTCAGCATTCCAAGCTTAAACTGCCGGGTTTTCCAGGTGGTTTTCCAGCTGGAAAGGCTCAGTCTGAGAGTTGGGATTGTTCTAAAGATCCAGGGAAATCTTGGCGCCACTGCCAGGACCTAAAGGGGCTCCAGGAGAGCTGAGGAGGAATTTGGGACAAGGGAAGGAAGGACAGGAGCCAGGGAATGGCTTCCACTGGGAAAGGGGAGATTGGGGTGGGATCTTGGGAAGGAATTCCTGGCTGGAAGGTAGAGGAGCATCCCCCACATCCCTGGATGAAGATTCCAGGAACATCCCACATATCCCTGGGGGCTTTAATGGGAGGCAAAGGATGCAGATCCCTGGATTATCCCACACCTCCCTGGATTCAGATCCCAGGATTATTCCACAAATCCCTGGGTGCAGATCCCAGGATTATCCCACACCCATGGTTTCAGATGCAAGGAACACCCCACACACATCCCAGGATTCAGCTCCCAGGAACATCCCACAAGTCCTGGATTCAGATCCCAGGAAAATCCCACATCCCTTGATTCAGATCCCAGGATGATCCCACAAACCACTGAATTGAGATCCCAGGATTATCCCACAAACCACTGGATTGAGATCCCAGGATGATCCCACACCCCCTGGAAGCAGGGCCAGCTGATCTCAGCAGCATTCCCCCTTTTCCCCCCATTTTCCAAGGAATTGGGGCACCAGGGGCTGGATTTCTCCCTCTATCCACACTCAACAATCCAGGACCACTCAGACATTCCCAAAAACCCACTCTGGGAAGAGCCTTTCTCACTTTTCCTCAGCCAAATCCATTACAATATACAAAAACCCCTGGATTTGGAGTTGCTTTTCCCTTTTTTTCCCCCATTTTTCCCTCCCTTCTCCTCCTTTTTTTTTTTTTTTTTTTTTTTTTTTTTTTTTTTTAATGGAAGCCTCTCTAAAGCCCCTTTGTTGGGAGCAGGGAATGTTTATTTTTCCAACTGCCAAGCCCCTTTAATGAACTCCTTTATTCCCGGCAGCAGGAATCACAATCCCACATTGTGGAACGTTGCTGCTCGTGTTGTCCTTGGCCGGGATTTTTCCAAAGGAAAATGATTCCGGACTCCCCTCCCGGGCCATGAGCTCACCTCGCTCCCACCTCCTCATCCCAACAAGGAGCCTTTTGTGGGAATTCCAGGTGGGAACAGGCACTGGGGGATTTTTTTTTTTTTTGGATGCTCTGGGGTGTTTATTCCCCAAAATCACATTATTCCAACCACAGGGAAAAGCAGAATTCCCTCGGGATCATGGTCCAGCTGCTTCCCCAGTTTTGGGATTGACCCTGTTTCCCATCATTCCTGGGATGTGTTGTTCCAAGTGGGATCGAAATCCCAGAATTTGGAGGGAAATCCCACCCAAATCCTTCTGTAAATCTCATGGGAATCAAGCAGGGATAGCCCTGGAGGGATGTTGGAGCTCTCCCACCAGTGGACTCTTTTCCCAGGATTTGGGACATTATTCCAGCTCTGATCTAGAGGAGGTGACATTCCCTTTTCCCGCTTTTCCAGCTCCAAATCATTAATGGGAATTCCTGGCTGGGATGACCCAGCCTCCAGGGATGAGGATGTGGGATTTTCCGGCATTCCATCCCCCCTCAACCACATTCCAAAGGGATGTTCCACCTGCATCCAACCATCCAAGCACCTCCAGCATGGAAATCTCATGGATAAAAGGATTTTTCCTATTCTGACTTCTTTCTTATCCCAAAAACCCCAGCGTGGGAAGTCCCAGCCGCACCAGCACAATCCTGGGAATTTCAGAAATCTGTGGAGTTATGCTGGGAAAGGGTGGAGCAGCAGGACGTGGAAAAATCCTTCACAAAGGCTAGCCCCTGTTTTCCACCTGGATTCCCTTCTTTCCATGGAAATCTCCTTCCTAAATCCCAAATCCCAGGGACCGCTGCCCCACTGTGCAGCTGGGAGAAGGGGGATGCTAAGGAAATATGGAATCATGGAATCCCAGACTGTTTTGGGATGGAAAGGACCTTATGGATCATCTGGATCCAACCCCATGGGCTGGAAACCTTTCACTAGATCGAATCCAACAAGGAATTTCCTGAGGATGCTGGAGAAGAAGGGGCCGGACTGTGCCAAGGTCCTGATTAAATCCTGGAATCACCCTCTGGAATTTTCCCTGGGCAAATCCCATGGAAGTGTCTCCCTGTGCTCCATCATATCCAGCCTGGAGAGTGAAAGGCTCCAGAGATTTCTTGGAGCCCATTCCAGGCCTGGAGGGGCTCCAGGAGAGCTGCAGAGGGACTGGGGACAAGGCCTGCAGGAACAGGAGCCAGGGAATGGCTCCCACTGGGAAAGGGGAGATTGGGCTGGGATCTTGGCAAGGAATTCCTGGCTGGGAGGGTGGGCAGGGGCTGGGCTGGAATTCCCAGATTTGCTGTGGCTGCCCGTGGATCCCTGGCAGTGCCCAAGGCCAGGTTGGATGGACTTGGATCCACCTGGGATCAGGGAAAGTGTCCTGGCCCATGGATGGTCCCACTCTTCCCGGAATTCCATGCCGGTGTAGATCCGGACTCACCAGAGAAGCTGTCCTTGTCCATGGCAATGAGATCCCGTGCCTGGTACAGGTAACAGCGCAGGTGGAATCTGTTCCCGGCTGCCGGAAGAACAGGAAACATGGAAAAGACCCCAGGGAGATTCCATCATTCCTCATCTCCCATCTGAGAGAATTCCAGCTCAATCCCCCCGGGATATCCCTAGCTCCGATCCTGGAGCCTGTGGATGTTCCCATAAGCACTGTCCTCCCCTCCACCCTTTTTCCATTTTTATTTTTCCATCTTTTTCTGGGAAAAGGATGGGAAATGCCTTTCCCACTCCCCTGGGGTCCTTACAGTCAAAAATGCAGGAGATCGTGGGTCTGTTGACTCCGAAACTCAGGGTGGATGCGGATTTTCCATCAGATTTTCCATCGTCGCTCTTGTCATCAGTCACTCCTCCCTGCAAGGAAAACAATGGAAAGTCGGGAATGCTGGGATCATCCCCAGAGCCAGGATTTCCCATGGGATGGAATTCTCTGGGGTGTCCAAGAGGAGTCTGGGCTTCCAGTGTTCCCCAGAATCCTAAAAATTAGGTTGGAAAAGCTCTTGGAGATTCCCGAGTTCTCCTAATTCCCCATTGGCCTTGGAATATTTGTGGGAAAAGGAGCGATTTCCAAGGCTGAGAATTCCTGTTTGTGGATCCCATGGGAAAAAGGGGAATAGGAAAAGTCCCATCAGGAGCTCTGGGGGTGAGAGGCAGCCGGGATCCCCCAAGATGCGAACAGCTCATGGAAAACACCATAGAGCTGCTTTGATCCCAAAGGGATCAACTCTGGATTGAAGGGAAAGACAGAGCAAGGAAAAAGGAGGGAAAAAAGCCAAACAGGAGAGGAAAAAATTCCATAAAAACATAGAATGGGAGCTTTGTGCTGCTTTGGCTCTCATGGGATCATTGGAAAAGGAGCGGATTGGAAAATCCAGAGTGTGGAGAAAGTCAGGAGCAAAGAGGGAAAGCAGGGAACAAACAGGGAGGATAACAGGATAACGGGAAACAGATAGCGAGCGGCCGATAACATTTCCAGGCCGAAATTTGGGAATGAGAGAAGCTGTTCCCTACCAGAGCCCCTTCCAAGGCAAAGACAGCGGCGGGGCCGGTGCGTTCCAGAGGCTCCATCCGGCGTCTCCAGCGGCGCCGGCGGAAGGCGTCAGAGCGGCGCTGCTGGAGGTGGAAGCGCCAGCCGAAGAGGGAAGCGTATTCCCAACCATCCCCGTCCAGCTCCTCCTGCTTGTGCTGCCAGACAGAGATCACAGGGATCAGGTTTTCCAGGATTGACCCAAAAGCTGGGTTTAGGGTTTTTCGGGATGTTGTTCAATATGGTTGTTCCACCCCAGGTTTTCCCTGTGTCTCCTCCAGATTGGAGTCATGGAATGGAGTTATGGAATAATTTGGAGAATCATAGGAATATTCAGGTTGGGAAGGATTTCTGAGGTCATTTGGTTTCAGTTGGGAAAGGCCCTGGAGATTGTCATGGAATCATGGAATTATGGTTTGGGATGGAAGGGACTTTAAAGCTCAGCCACTTCCAGGGACACCTCCCACCATCCCAGTGTGCTCCAAGCCCCAGTGTCCAACCTGGCCTTGGGCACTGCCAGAGATCCAGGGGCAGCCACAGCAAATCTGGCAATTCCAGCCCAGCCCCTGCCCACCCTCCCAGCCAGGAATTCCTTGCCAAGATCCTGTTTTTCCCTTTGCCATCGTCCCGACCCCTCCCATGACTCTGCCACCTCTGGAATTTCTCCCTGGATCATCCACCCCAAGCCCTGGAAGGTTTTTCTCCCAGTGACACCCACAGCAAATGGAGTGACAGTGGCTACAATTATCCCAAACATTTTCTGGGAAGGGAGACAAGTGGCCTTGGGAAGCAGTGGGAAGGACCGAGGAGCGGAAGTGGCATTCCTGGTCCAATGGCACCATCTAGAGGGAAGCGGGATAGGGACAGGCTGGGGACACCAGCCCTCCCCCATTTCCCACACTCCTGGACTTTCCTGGATATCCCCACCCCACACCACATCCTAGTCAATCCCTCCGGAATGTTCTCCACCCCGGGAATGTGGCGTTTTCCACTGGAAACCGGGACAAGCCTCCCTCAATCTCCAAGGAAAAGCGGATCCTGCCAAAGCCAGGCACCCACCCGGAAGGACAGGGCCACATCCCGATCCGGTGGCACCTTTTCCCAGCCAATCCCACCTTTCTCACGGCTTCCATGTGCTCCAGGTCACGCCGGCGGAGCCGCACCCAGCGCCGGCGCCGGTTGGTGTGGAACATCTTCTCCGCCGGCACCCAGGCCTTGGGCTTGCGCTCCGGCGGGATCGTGATCCCGTATTCCCAGCCTTGGGAAGAAGGGAATACCTGGTGGAGGCGGGAGAAGAGCCTCTCTCCCCACACCTTGGTTCCCACCAGGAATTTACAACAGTGAAGGTGTGGCTGAATTCAGCAAAATTTTCCAGTTGGATTTCCTTCCTTACAGCACAATCCATCCCTCTGGAATGCCCAGGGATGGATGGATCCGTGGTGTCCTTGGCTCCAAATCCCACCATGGGGACTCTTCCCTCACTCCCTCCAGCTATTCCAACCCCTGAGACCATTCCAGCACTCTCCAGCCCAGTGTTTTCCATTTCTTTTCCTCCAGGACCTTCCCAGATTATCCCAGTACTGCCTTTTGGAATTCCCATCCCACAGCTCCAGGCAGACAAGGGAAAATTATCTCCCAGAGCCTGATCCCTTCTCCTGATCCAGTTCCCACAGCCATGGGTATGTTTTCATCCATGTCCCACGGTAAGAAATCCCAAACTTCCCAAATCCTGGATTCCAAAATTCTAGGATTCCAAAATTCCCAAATCCCAGATCCCTAAATTTGAGGATCCCAAATTTCCTAAATCATAGATCCCAAAATTCCAGGATCTCAAAATTCCCAAATATCAGATCCTGAAATTCCGTCTCTGGTACCTTTCTCATCCACAGCCCTGTTGAGATCCGTGTCCCATTCCACATCTTCCCACTTCCAGCCTGGAGGACACTCGATCTCATCCTTGGGCAGGACCTTCTCCCCATTCTGTGGGACACAGGGAATTCTCACCCAAACCGATCCCTAAATTTCCCCTGGGATTCCAGCCCAGCTCCCAGAATTCCCAGTTTTCCCTCACCACGTCCGTGTAGGAATCGGTCATGTGGATCCACTGCCCTCCGGGAAGCCGGACCTGGTTCTCAAACACCTCCTCCACGAAGCTCAGGTGCCCAGCATCCACATCGTGCAACAGCCTGAATCCCAGGAATACCCAAAATCAGGGATTCTCCATCCCACCTTCCTCCTGTGCCATCCTCAGCGCTCCCAAATTTCTCCCACCTATCCGAGCAAAATTCCTCCTTAGGAAAAACCAAAACCAGGATGAAAATCCCACCCCAAAAATCCTCAGTTTTGGAGCATCCCAAGATTTGGATGAAGGGGAATCACATCCGTGGGCACAGACAAGGAACCACGAAGGCATCCCAGATTTTGCCACCGGATTTTGGGATTCCCGGGAATTCCCAGCAGAAAAGCCCCACTCACGTCTTTTCTGGGCAGATGAACCAATCCCCAGCCCAGGTCCATCCCGCGGAAGGCCGGAAGCTGTCCTTGGGAAGCTTGATCCGGCCGGTGACGTCGGAATATTTGGGATAAGTGAGGCCGGTGGTGCCCCAGTTCCCCACCAGCGCCAGCTTGGTCTGGTTCTCATACTAGGAGAGCCAAGAAAAAAATGGATTTGGGGTCAGAATTACAGAATTCCATGAATAATCCCATAGAATCCCATGAATAATCCCAGCAGAGGGACAGATCTGGGAAAAGCCCAACCCATTCCACAGCATCCCAATTTTCCCGTTGTGAGGGACAACACAGTTCCATGGCTCACTCCCAACTTTCCCCTCAGCATTCCAGTCTGAGATGGTGGGAATAGCTCCCCCTTCCCACAGTTTTTAGGGAATGATGAGGTTTTAGGTCCAGCCCACCCCCTTTTCCCATCAGGACAGGGATCCTTTGGGAATGCAATGAGGTTTTAGGTTCAGCCCACCCCCTTTTCCCATCAGGACAGGGATCCTTTGGAAATGTGATGAGGTTTTAGGTCCAGCCCACCCCCTTTTCCCGCCAGGATGAGGATCCCTTGGGAATGCTCACAGTTTCAGCGAAGACGGAGAGTTTTCCCTCGGCGAATTGGTTGAACTCCTTCTCATCCACAGCCAATCCGAACCAGAGCCGCACCCGGATCTGCGCCGGGATCCGCGGCCCCATTGTCTCCTCCTGCGGGTACTGCCAAGGAAAAGGCCCCCGGGGAGGGATTAACGGCAATTCTGGGAGACTGGAAGGGTAGGAATGAAGATCCCTGGATGGGGAAGGTGGGACATGGAGCAGTCATGGGATAATGTCAGGAGTGGGTGGAGCACTTTGGGATCATGGAATTGAGGTTGGAAAAGACCTTCAGGATCATCCCAACGCCACCATCGATATCCGTAAAATGTGACCTTGAGGAGCTTCAAAATTCCAGTGGTCCTGGACAGGATCAGGGACAAGGACAGGGTCACAGAAAGGTCAGGGACAGGGACAAGGACAAGGGCAGGGATAGGGATAGGGATAAGGACAAGATCAAGGAGACGGAAAAGGTCAGGGACAAGGACAGGGAGAGGGACAGGGACAAAGGGACAAGGACATGGACAGCGAAAAGGACAAGGTCAAGGCGAGGGAAAAGGTCAGGGACAAGGACAGGGACAAGCTCAAGGACAGGGACAAGTTCAGGGACATGGATAGGGACAAGGGCACAGTCAGGGACAAGGCCAGGGATAAAGGATAAGGACAGGGCCAGGGAGAAGGTCAGGGACAAGGACAGGGAGAGGGACAGGACAAGGACAGGTCAAGGACAGGGACAAGCTCAGGAACATGGATAGGAACAAGGACGTGGATAGGAACAAGGACATGGATAGGAACAAGGACAGGGTCAGGGACAAGGGCAGGGACAGGGACAAGGGCAGGAACAAGTTCAGGTACATGGATAGGGTCAGGGACAAGGCCAGGGAAAAGGATAAGGACAGGGTCAGGGAGAAGGTCAGGGACAGGGAGAGGGACAAAGCCAGGGGCAAGGACAGGGAGAGGGACAGGAACCCTGACAAGGTCAAGTATTTAAGGCCTCTCCCAACCCAAAACTTTCCATGATTCCACGAAACCAGAGCTGAACATTGTGTTGGGATTTGAGCTTTCCCTGCTGGACTTTCCATCTTTTTAATTATTTTTAGTGGGAAAACAGTTTGGAAAACCAAGATTCTGCCAGGACAGGCTTCCAAAGGTACCTTGAGGAAGATGGTCTGGAGCTTCCCGCAGTTCCGGCCGCAGCAGTTGGGGATGTTCCGGGAATACAGGACCTGGTGGGCCGGGATGCGGGCGAAGGCCACACGTTTGTACCCCTGGAGCATCCAGATGACAATGTCCGGGAGGCTGTTCTGGGGCTGGAAAACACAAATCCATAGGATCCTGTTAGGAGGGATCCACCAGCACAGCCCAGAATGGGATGGTGAAATCATGGAAAGGGTTGGGTTGGGAGAGATCTTATCCCAGATGGATCCAACTCCATCCAGCATGGCCTTAGGCACTGCCAGGGATCCAGGGGCAGCCACAGCAAATCTGGCAATTCCAGCCCAGCCCCTGCCCACCCTCCCAGACAGCAATTCCTTGCCAAGATCCCAGCCCAATCTCCCCTTTCCCAGTGGGAGCCATTCCCTGGCTCCTGTCCCTGCAGGCCTTGTCCCCAGTCCCTCTCCAGCTCTCCTGGAGTCCCTTCAGGCACTCTGAGGATTCCCTGGATAGATTCCTTCTCCAGGGGAACATTCCCAGCTCTCTCAGCCTGGCTCCATGGCAGAGGGGCAGAATTCCCCCTATTTCTGCTGTGGGATCTGCTGGAGCACGCAGAACTTCCCACCCACCAACATTCCAAGTCCTTCTCCCACGGCTGCTCCCTATCCATGAGTTGACCTCAACCCATCCGTGAGCAAGACCAACCTCAACCATCGGACCAAAATCTAGCACCGTGGGAGAATCCATGGATTTGGGAGCCAGGATGGAACATCCCCCCCCGCTGGCTTCCCATCACAACCACGATGGGAAAACCAGGAAGCGTCACCTCCTCCGCCATGGCCCGGAGCCGGCACAGCCAATCCTCCGCCTGATCCAGGATTTGGGAAAGACCGGAATTCTCATGCTTGAGCCTCAGGGCCACCTTGAGGATCTGCTCCAGGTGGGTGCTCCGGAAGCGGAACAGATTCTGATCCAGGTGGGTGCTGGATGCCCTCCCCAGGACATCGGGAAGCTTCAGGCTGCAGGGATAGGCAGGAATCAGGGATTGGGTTGGATTGGGATGGACCTTGAAGGTCATTAAGGGCTGTAAATTGTCACTGATGATCACCACTGGTGATTAATGGTCATTAGTGGTCATTAATGATCACCAATCATCATCAATGGTCTTTAATGATCCTTAAAGGTCATTAATGGTCACCTGTCATCATTAATGGTGATTAATAGTCATTAATGGTCACCAATCATCATCAAAGGTTGTTAATGGTTGTTACTGATCATTAATGGTCACCAATCATCATTAATGGTCATTAATTATCATTAAAGGTCATTAATGATAATTAAAGTTCATTAAGGGTCACTAATGGTCATTAATGGTAACCAATCATCATGAATTGTTCATTAATGGTCATTAAAAGTCACTAATTGTCATTAAAGATCACCAGTCATCATTAATGGTGTTTAACAGTCACTAATGTCGCCAATCATCATCAATGGTCATTAACGATCATTGCAGGTCATTAATGGTCACTAATCATCATTAATGATCATGAATCCACCCCAATTTACCCCCCCAATAGCTCATCCAACTTCTTATGGGATTTTCCAGCCTTTTTAATTGGCTTTTCCATATTTTCAGCAAATTTCAAAGGAATTGAGAAGCCAACGAAGATATTTGGGAATGGGAAGAGCAAAAGAGTTTCAAACCCAGGCCAGAATTCCCCCGGGAATCAGGATGGGAATGAGCCACACCCACATTTTAATATCCATTATCCAAGCTCCTGGAAAAATGGATCAGGTGCCAAACTGGGAGGTTTTCCTGTAAAATTCAAGGATTTATGGATCCGCTGCTATAAATTAACTTCCTGCTCCCAGCTCCTGAGCCACAAATCAGGATTTCCTCCGGAAAAAATAGATGGAGAGAAAGATAAATTTATTTTTAGGCTGTGCAGAGGTTTGGAAGGAGATTTTTAAGGATGCGACATTCTCACCTCGGGAATTTGGATTGCAAATCCCATTTTTTATTGCAGGTAAATAGGGAGAACATGGAATTATGGAATAGTTTGGGATTTTCCATGCTCCTCAGTTGCTCCAAGCCCTGTTCAGCCTGGCTTTGGATACTTCCAGGGATGAGGATTTGAAGTGAGGGGGAATGAGCAGGGAAAAGGTGGGAAAATGGGAAAAAATGGGAAAAGGGGGGGGGAAAGGAGGGGGAGAATGGAAAAAGGGAAATAAGGAAAGAAAGAAAATAAGGACAAAGAAAGGGTGGGAAGGAAAAAAGGGAAAAAAGAAAAAAAGGGGAGAAAAGGCAAAAAGAGGAAAAAAGGGGGAAGAGAATAAAAGGGGGAAAGACAAAAGAAGGAAAAATGGGAAAAAGAGAAACAAGGGAGAAAAGGAGGAAATGGAAAAAGGGAAAAAGAGGGGAAAATGGAAAAAAAGGGGGAAGTGGAAAAAGGAAAAGCACAGAAAAAAAAGGAGAAAAGACAAAAAACTGGAAAGAGGAGTAGGGGAAAGCGGAGAATAGGAAAAATATTAAAAGAGAGAAAGAGGGGGAAAAAAAAAGAAATAGAAAAAAGGGAGAAGGGGGAAAAGGAAAAAAGAAAGCAAAAAAAGGGGAAAGGGGAGAGAGGGAAAAAAGTGAATAAAAGGAAAGTGGGAAAAGGTGGGAAAAGGAAGGAAAAGGAAGGAAAAGGGGGAAAGGGGAAAATGGGGAAAAAGAGGGAGAGAAAATAGAAGGAAAAAAGGTGGGGAAAAGGAGGGAACAAACAAAAAAGGGATAGAAAAGGGGGAAAGGGATGAAAAAGTGGAAAAAATTAGGAGAAATGGGAAAAAAGAGGTAAAAGAGGGGAAAGGGGAGAAAAGAGGGGAAAGGGGAGAAAAGAGGGGAAAGGGGGAAAAAAGGGGGTGAAGAAAGGAGAAGAGGGGTGGAGGCAGTGTTCCCTTCCAAAACCAAGAAGAAACATCAGGAAAGGTTTCCCATCCCGAATTCCCAAAGTACCTGCAGTCGGCAATGACGTCATTGAGCAGTTGGGACCCCAGGGCCTCCAGCTCAACCGGAGAGCGGTTGGATTTCAGGGCCACATGGATCTTCTCCAGGTTGGCTTCCTGCAGGAAAAGTGGGGATCAGGAGCTGAGGAATCACCTGGAATCCCATCCCGTTTTCAGGATATTCCCAGCAAGAGATTGGGAAAACTCCCAGGGATCAGAGATTCCGCTCTGGGTCTCAGCAAGGATCTGCATCCAAATGTTTGGAGCTCCAGGGGAACCAACAGGGAAATCCAACGGGAAACCTCAGAAATCACTCAGGAGCTGAAGGATGGCCCCTGGATCGCTGGAATTGTCTCCAGGTTGGACAGGGCTTGTATCCACATGGGACAGCGGGCGGTGTCCCTGCCCATGGATTGGGTGGGATTGGGATGGGATTTAAGTTCCCTTCCCACCCAAACCATTTCATGATTCCATGAAGCTCCTCATCCAGTGGATACACAGCTGTGTCACCAGACACTCCCCAGCCTGGAGGTGGCCTCTGTCCCCTCCTGGTGTCCCCAAGGGCATCACTGGACACTCCCCAACCTGGAGGTGGCCCTTACCCCCTCCCGGTGTCCCCAGGATGTCCCCAGGGATGTCACTGGACACTTCCCAGCTTGGAGGTGGCCTCTGTCCCTTCCCAGTGTCCCCAGGATGTCCCCAGGGATGTCCCCAGGGATGTCACTGGACACTTCCCAGCTTGGAGGTGGCCTCTGTCCCTTCCCAGTGTCCCCAGGATGTCCCCAGGGATGTCCCCAGGGATATCCCTGGTCATTCCCCAGCCTGGAGATGGCCTCTGTCCCGTCCCAGTGTCCCCAGGATGTCTCAGTCACTCACCAGCCGCTCGGCCCCGTGGAGCAGCAGGTTCTGGGCGTCCATGCGGTGGCCGATGTCCTCCCAGTAGGAGGAGAGCACCACCACGGGCTTCACGTTCCCCCAGGGCAGGTAATAGTAGTGACAGCCTGGGGGACAGCACGGCGTCACCTCGGGATGTTGGATAACGGGATCCACCCCTCGGGAGCGGGGATGTAGGGGGAACAGTGTGATCGGGATGGGAATTCCCCTCAGAAGGTGTTTAAGAGAAAGATGGGAATGGTGTTCCCCAAATCCTTGAGATCCCACCGAGATCCAATGGGATCTGACTCCATGGCTCTGGCAGTGAGACCAGAAACAAGCTCAGCATTCCTGGTGGGATAAGATGGGAGCCAGGAAAAGACACTACCAAAAACCACCTCATGGAGCTGAGAGATGTCACAGCTTCCCTGCTCCTTCCCAGACAAAAATTCCCCATGGATGAGGCAGGAAAACCCTCTGGAGCTGTCTGGTCCAAGCAGCGACACCTTCACCAGGATCACCTGGACACAACCTCTGGCTTCCCTGGATCCCTGGGAGTGTCCAAGGCCAGGCTGGACATTGGGGTTTGGAATCACCAGGGGTAGTGGGAGGTGTCCCTAAACATGGATGGGGTTGGAATGGGATGGGATTCCCTCTGCTCTGGGAGAGTTGGGAATGTTCCCCTGGAGAAGGAATCAATCCAGGGAATCCTCAGAGTCCCTAAAGAGGCTCCAGGAGAGCTGGAGAGGGACTGGGGACAAGGCCTGCAGGGACAGGAGCCAAGGAATGGCTCCCACTGGGAAAGGGGAGATTGGGCTGGGATCTTGGCAAGGAATTGCTGGTTGGGAGGGTGGGCAGGGGCTGGGCTGGAATTCCCAGATTTGCTGTGGCTGCCCCTGGATCCCTGGCAGTGCCCAAGGCCAGGTTGGACATTGGGGCTTGGATCCACCTGGGATAGTGGAAGGTGTCCCTAATCTGGAACAGGATGGGATTTAAGGCCCCTTCCATCCCAAACCATTCCATAATTCCAGGGTTCTCTTCCACCAGCCGTGTTTGGATCATCCCAAGGGACGGAATCCGCACTCACCATCGAAGACAGCCCCGCTGTACTGGGTGGTGGAGGCCAGGGGCAGGCAGGTGGTGTCGAACTTGTTGCCGTAATTCCCAATGCTGACCTCAAACTGGACGGCGCCATCCACACCCTGGAGCATCGTGGCCGAGTAGAAGGCGGCGAAGAGGGAATATTTCCGTCGGCGCAGGTACTTCTGGAATACAAACAGGAATTGGATGTGGAGGAGATGCTGCAATGATCTCCAGGATGTGGAGCTGGAAGAGGCTGGAGAGTAAATCCTGAGTGGCTGAGGGAGTTGGGAAAGGGTTGGAGATCCAGGAAAAGCTGAGGGAGCTGGGAAGGGGCTGGAGAACCAGGAAAAGATGAGGAAGTTGGGAAAGGGGCTCATTCCAGAGAAAAGGAGGATCCACAGGGACCTTCTGGCTTTGCACAACTTCCTGACAGATTGGAACCAGTTGGGAGTTGGGATCTAATCCCAGGGAATAATAGGATAGAAGGGAACAGCCTCATGCTGGGTCAGGGGAGGCTCAGATTGGACAACAGCAGGAATTTCCTCATGGAAAGGGTGGTCAGGGATTGGGAGTGCCCAGAGAGATTTGGAGTCCCCATCCCTGGAGATGCCCAAGGAATTCCTGGGTGTGGCACTCAGTGCCAGGGTGGGCATCAGGCACAGCTTGGACTAGATGATCCCAGAGGATTTTCCAAACTCAGTGAGCCCAGGATGGGAATTTCCTTGCAGGGGGAATAACAAATTTTGCAGCATGGGAATCTTGGGGGAATTTTAGAAAAACCAGATGGAAGAGGAGGCTACAACTTCTCATGGAAAAGGAGTCAAAGGAGGAAATCTGAGAGAGCCAGAATGAAGGGAAATATCCCACAACATCATGGGAGAGCTCAGAGCCCCTGGCAGGGCCTAAAGGGGCTCCAGGAGAGCTGGAGAGGGACTGGGGACAAGGCCTGCAGGGACAGGAGCCAGGGAATGGCTCCCACTGGGAAAGGGGAGATTGGGCTGGGATCTTGGCAAGGAATTGCTGGCTGGGAGGGTGGGCAGGGGCTGGGCTGGAATTGCCAGATTTGCTGTGGCTGCCCCTGGATCCCTGGCAGTCTCCAAGGCCAGGCTGGATTGAGCTTGGATCCACCTGGGATAGTGGGAGCTGCCCCTGCCCGTGGAATGTGATCAACTTCAAGGCCCATTCCCACCCAAACCATTCCATGGTCCCACAATTCCATGCTCACCATGATCAGCTCAGATGGACCAACCTGGACACTTTGGGATAAAAATCCAACAGGAGACCCCTCCAGGAGCTCACAGACCATGGGACAATCCCTACCCATGGCCAACATCCCTTCCATAGTGTCCCACATGCTAATCCCAGAGATTTTCCAGAAATTCCAATACCTCCACCCTCAGGATGTCATCAGCAGGAATCTCCTCCACCTTCTGCTCCATGTGCTCCACCAGTTTGGTCTCCAGCTCCACCAGGATCCGTCCCCGATACGCAACCCCCTCGCCCTTGGGATAGACCAGGAACAGAAGTCAGGATCCCGGAATTCCCTTCCCGAGGCCAAGCTCTGCCTTTGCTTCCAAGGAGCTTCATCATGAAGTAGCAGGATCAGGCAAAGAATTCCAGCTGGAGCTTCCAAGGTGGAATTTTGGGAACAGAGTGGAATCGGGAGGCGTTAGCGGGAATAACCTGGAGCGGGAAATGCAGCACAGGCTCCTGATGACAAAGCTAGGTGCAGTTAGAAGCAGCTTTTTTTTGGAAAAGAGGAGACGGAGGTTATTTTGGGATGCGCTGGGAAGCAGCCAATGTCACCTTTCCCAAATTGAGCGTCTCGTAGGGATCGGGAAATCCGGTGAATTCCCGGGGGCTGCCGTACAGGTTGATGTAGCAGGGCCCGAAGGTCGGCAGGAATCCCAGCCCGTCATCCACTGGGAATGGCAGGGAAAAGAGGGATTAAGGGATTCCTGGAGGCACTTTGGGAATGCATCATGCTCACTGGAGCATCACAGAGATCACACAGCCAGAGGCCACCAAAATCCCAGAATTTCCACCCATTTTGAATCCCACGACCTCACCTTGGAGCAGGAGAACAATACGGAGGGCGTGGTGCTGAATCCTGGGAATTGCCAATCCCAGGAAAAGTCCCCATGGAAAAGGGCGAAGTCAGAGAGGGGTCAGACAAGAGTAAGAGTGACAGGAGAGAGGAAAGAGCCTCAGGATGTGCTGGGGAGGTTTAGGTTGGATTTTCAGGAAAATTCCTTCCTGCAAGGGGTTGTCCCCCTCCCTGGAGGGACTGAACATCCCTGTGGAGGTGGCACCTGGGACATGGATATGGGGTGGCCTTGGGGGCCAATGGATCAGAGGGATTTTCCAATCCTGTGATTCCATGAGGAGAACCACTCATTTTTATGGAACTTTGAGCAGGAATCCTGCCCTCCATGCACCCATCTGGCTACACATTCCAGACACGACAGCATCCCAGGAATCCCCAAAGGGCCAAACTGGAGCCATTCCCTTTTCCCAAGGTGCCCAACTCATCCCAGCGGATCCTCCCCCAATCCAGAGAGCGGAACCAGTAAAACCAGTCCCAGGAGGCGCTGGAAAACTGGGATGTACTGGGAACGTACGGTCCGAGGGTTTCAGAGGCTTCACAGGAGCAGGAAACTCATCTGAGGCACAAAGAGAGGGAGAGAGGTTGGGAAAGGCTGGAAGAGGAGCACGGAAAAGGGATGGAGACGGGAATGAGGGGGGAGATTCCCATGGAGAGACAGAGAAAGAAAGGGAGAGGTTTTTCATGGAATCATGGAGTCAAGGAATTATGGAATCATGGAATCAAAGAATCATGGAATGGTTGGGGTGGGAAGGGACCTTAAAGCCCATCCAGGTGCATCCAGGGACACTTCCCGCTATCCTGGGTTGTTCCGAGCCTTGTCCAACCTGGCCTTGGACAATTCCAGAGGCTGTGGGATTGGGATGGAGCGGGGTTGGAGCATCCCTGAGTTGAATTCCCAGGCATTTCCTTGGGATCAAACAGATCCCAGTGGTGGGAAAGGGAGATGCCAATCCTGGATCCCACCATTCCCATCCTCCCTCCCAGCCTCTTTCTCTCTCTCTCTCTCCAGCCCATCCCAGGATTTGTGTTGGGATTGGGAAGAGGGGACTGGACAGCGCCAGGGGTGGGACACGGGTGGAGCCTCTGGATCGTGTCCTGATCCATGGAATCATGGAATGGCTTGGAGGGACATTAAAGCTCATCCCATTCCATGGGCAGGGACACATCCCACTATCCCAGCATGCTCCAAGCTTTTTCCAGCATGGCCATCCCGTGTCGCTACAGCTCATGGGGAAGTCACAAAGCCAAGTGCAGAATTCCCACTGGGATCACAGATTCCACGGAAGCACTGGCAGCAGGAAAAGTTCATGCAGGTAGAAGCTCCAAGCCCTCAGCAGGTCCAAAGCCGCGTCCCAAATTCCCACCCTCCAACTTGGCACCGTTGACAGTGACACCCGGCTGAGCCCTGCCACGCCTGGGGCTCCTTACCCTCAGAAAATTCCCAGGATTTGGAACAGCACGGGCTGAATGGGAATTCCCACCCTGTGACAGCCCCTAAATGTCACCTTAGTGAGGTGGACACGTCAGGGGTACGTGGCTGCCAGCAGTGGTGCCACCACCACCATGTGTCACCAACCTCCAGCCACACCATGAACCTGCAGCCTCCCCCATTCCCAATAATCCACCATATCCCAAGAATCCAGAAGGGTTGGATCCATCTGGAAATGAGGCACAGCTCAGAGCAACACCAGGAGCCCATTGCGCTTCCCCAGGTGGGGACAGTGACAGCTGTGACATCCCCAAAGCCACCACCAACATCCAGCCATGTCATGGACCTGCAACTTCCTTCCCCCATTCCCAAGAATCCACCAAATCCCAAAAATCCAGAGGGGTTGGATCCAATCTGGAAATGGGGAACAGCTCCAAGCAACCACAGGAGCCCATTCTGTGTCCCCAGGCAGGGACGGTGACAGCTGTGATGTCCCCAAAGCCACCACCAACCTCCAGCCACACCATGTAGCTCCTCCATAGCCCCATTCCCAATAATCCACCAAATCCCAAGAATCCAGAGGGGTTGGATCCATCTGGAAATGAGGCACAGCTCAGAGCAATCCCAGGACCCCATCCCCTGTCCCCAGGTGGGGACAGTGACAGCTGTAACATCCCCAAAGCCACCACCAACATCCAGCCACACCATGGACCTGCAGCCTCCATCCCCCATTCCCAAGAATCCAATCACAAGAACCAGAGGGGTTGGATCCAATCTGGACATGCAGCACAGCTTGAAGTGACCACAGGACCCTGCGTCCCCAAGCAGGGACGGTGACAGCTGTGACGTCCCCAGAGCTACCACCAACCTCCAGCCACGCCATGCAGCTCCTCCAAGGCCATGCATCCCAAATCCCAGCCTGCTTCCTGCCCTTACCCTCCAGCTCCCCGCCGGGGGCCGAAATCTTGGACATTCCGAGGAAAGCGGTGCCGACGACGTCGTTGTGCGTCAGGCGGTCCCTGCGAGGTGACATCGTCACTTTGGGGACCGCGGGGGAAGGGACGTCCCCTCGCCCATCCCACCATTCCAGGCTCTGGGAATGCCCTTCCCGCTCACCAGTCGGTCACACGGATCCTCATCCGCTCGCACATGGAAGGGAACTGGGAAAAGGGATACAGGAAGAGGGTGAGCGGTGCTGGGGACACTGGGAGGGGACCTTGGGGACACCAGGGCTCACCATGGCCGGCAGCGTCAGGCACTGGTTCCACTGGGGGTTGGCGTTTTTCTCCAGGATTCGGGAGCAGAGCTGGAAAGGAGGGATGGGAAGAGGGAAAAGTCGGTGTTGTCCCAGGAAAGCAGCTGTTGGCCCAGTTCATGGAGCTGGGAAGCCTCAGATTCCCTAAAATCTGGCTTCAGATTCCCTAAAATCTGGTCTCAGATTCCCTAAAATCTGGTCTCAGATTCCAGAAAGTTGAGGCTCAGATTCCCCCAAATCCAACTTCAGATTCCCTAAAATCCATCCTCAGGTTCCCCAAAATCCAGTCTTAGATTCCCAAAAGTTGAGGTTCACATTCCCCCAAATCCAGCTTCAAGTTCCTGAAATCCAGCCTCAGGTTCCCCAAAATGCAGTCTCAGGCTTCTCAGAATCTGGCCTCAGTTTCCCTAAAATCCGTCCCCAAATTCCCTAAAATCTAGTCTCAGCCTCCTTAAAATCCAGCCTCAGATTCCCTAAAATCCATCCCCCATTCCATGGGGTTCCTAAACCCCCTGGTGCAGGAGGCAGAGGATGCTTCGGATTTCCCAGGGATCTTCCCACCTTGGGACCAGCAGGATTGCATCTGCCCCATTCCAGGAGCAAATTTCCCCATTCCAAGACCAAATTCCTCCATTTAAAGACTGAATTTCCTCATTCCAGGCTTGGGGATCTGGAGGGAATATCCCACTGCCATTCCAGCTCCAAGGACATCCCACCGAAATCCCAATCCCAGGGATCCACAGTGAATGTCCCAGTGCCATCCCAATCCAAAAGATCTGGGAGTAATTGTCCCAGTGCCATCCCAATCCCAAATTCCTGGGGACCGTCCTGCTGCCATCCCAACCCCATGGATATCCTGCTGAAATCCCAGTCCCAGAGATCCAAAGGGAATGTCCCACTGCTATCCCAACCCCAGATTCCTGGGGTCTGTCCTGTTGCCATTCCAGCCTTGAGGACATCCCACTGAAATCCCAATCCCAGGGATCCAGAAGGAATGTCCCACTGCCATTCTAACCCCAAGGATATCCCAGTGCCATCCCAATCCCAAAGACCTGGGAGGGAATGTCCCACTGCCATTCCAACCTCAAGGACATCCCACTGAAATTCCAGTCCCAGAGACCCAGGAGGGGCCATCCCACTGAAATCCCAATACCAAGGACATCCCGCTGTTATCCCAATCCCACAGACCTGGGTGGGAATGTCCCACTGCCATCCCAACCCTGAGGACCATGAGCGGTCATCCCGCTGCCATTCCCAATCCCAGGATCATCCCAGTGCCATTCTCAATCCCAGGATTATCCCACTGTCATTCCCAATCCCAAGTTTATCCCAGTCCCAGGAACACCCTGTTACCATCCCAGTCCTGAGGACATCCCACTGAAATCCCAATCCCAGAGATCTGGGAGGGAACGTCCCCCTGTCATTTCCAATCCCAGGTTCATCCCGGTGCCATTCTCAATCCCAGGATTACCCCACTGCCATTCCTAATCCCAGGATCATCCTGGTACCACTTCCAATCCCAAAATCATCCCACTGCCACTCCCAATCCCAGGATCATCCCGCTATAATCCCAGTCCTAAGAACATCCCACTTAAATTCCAATCCCAGAGAGCTGGGAGGGAATGTCCTGCTGCCATTCCCAATCCCAAAATCATCCCGCCACCATTCCCAATCCCAGGATCATCCCACTGCCACTCCAATCCCAGGATCATCCTATTGCCATTCCCAACCCCAGGATCATCTCACTGTTATCCCAGCTCCAGGAACACCCCACTACCATCCCAGTCCTGAGGACATCCCACTGAATTCCCAATCCCAGAGACCTGGGAGGGAATGTCCTGCTGCCATTCCCAATCCCAGGATCATCCCGCTGTTATCCCAGCCCCAGGAACACCCCACTGCCATCCCAATCCCGGGTTCCTCCCGCTGCCATTCCCGGGATCCCGGTGGATCCCGCTCCACTGACTGTTTTCCCGGCAAAGCTGACTTCCACAAAGGGATCCACCAGGTTCTTCTTGTTGCTCTCGAAGCCAAAGATCTGCCGGACGTTGTCCATGACGGCGTCATCCACTGGGAAAAGAGGGAGATGCCAAAATCCCTGGAATTCCGCAGTATCTAGAGGGTCCCAGCCGTCCCACCAGCGGGATGAGGGCTCCCATGGGGGAGACGCTCTCCGGGCAGGAAAAGCAGGGGGTTAAAACCAGTTTGGACCAGTAAGAAACTCCTCTCCCATAAAACTGCCCGACATCCTTGGATTATAATAACGGATCTTTTCCTTCTCCAGGCCCTAATTCCTGCCTGGAATGTCGTGATTCCGAGGGATCCAAAGGAAAAACCTACTCTGGGGCAAATCCTCAGCTTTGTAGATCTTGAGGCAGAACTGGGCGCCCCTGAGGGTGACCCCAGTGGGGCGCAGCAGGTTGGCCTCGATGTCCTCCTTGTCCTCGGACACCTCCTTCTTCTCCAGCTGTGGGAACAGGACAAGGGGAAAAGTCACCCTGGATTCGGGAATGATCAGGAAAATCCCAAAAGAGAGAGGGTGGGGGGATGCTCCAGCCCTGGGAGTGTCCAAGGTGAGGTTGGTATGGGGCTTGGAGCAACCTGGGATAGTGGAGGTGTCCCTGCCCATGGATGCAGTGGGATTTAACCAATCCAAACCATTCCAGGATTCTGGAGCCCAGGAGCTCTGGGAGAGCTGGGAATGTTCCCCTGGAGAAGGGAAAATTCCAGGGAATCCTCAGAGTCCCTAAAGGGGCTCCAGGAGAGCTGCAGAGGGACTGGGGACAAGGCCTGCAGGGACAGGAGCCAGGGAATGGCTCCCACTGGGAAAGGGGAGATTGGGTTGGGATCTTGGCAAGGAATTGCTGGCTGGGAGGGTGGGCAGGGGCTGGGCTGGAATTGCCAGATTTGCTGTGGCTGCCCCTGGATCCCAGGTTGGACATCAGGGTTGGATCCACCTGGGACAGTGGGAAGTGTCCCTAAGCTAGAAAGGGGTGGGATTTAAGATCTCCCCCAACCCAAACCATTCCAGGATTCCATGATAAAATGCAACACTTTTCCCCCAAAACAGAGGAAAATCCAAACTGTGGCTTCCTTGGGAATGGCCATGGAGGTTGGTGGGTCTTGGCCAGAATATCCCAGGGCTGGAACGCCCCAGGGCTGGAATGTCCCCCCATTCCCAGTAGGAATACTCACGGGAGCTTCGTCTCCAGGCCCCAGCACGCAGGCGCTGACCTTCAAGTAGCCCTTGGCTCCCGCAGAAAAATCCTCCGGATCCGAGAGGAGCAGCCACTTCCTGCGGAAAGCGTGTTCTGCGGGAAAACGTGGGAAACTGGGAATTACTCCTTGAATGTGCAGGGAGGTCAGGGATGCTCCCGGGTGGGGTTTAAATGGAAATCATGCAATGGGATAAGGGAATGTTTCAGTTCCTTTCCCAGGAAGGGACCAGGGAAGAGGGAACAATAATTGGAACAAAATTCCTGGAAAAACTATGGATGCTCCATCCCTGGAAATGTCCCAGGCCAGGTTGGATGGACTTGGATCCACCTGGGATGGTGGAATTTTTCCCTGGATGGAACCAGATGATCCTTAAAGTCCCTTCCCACCCAAACCATTCTGGGATTCCGTGGCCATGGATTTGGGATTTGGGGCTCCTCTATGGAAGAGTTGGGATGTGTGGGCGCATTTCCCAAAAAAATCCCAAAGAAATTTCCCAAGGCTCACTTGGCTCGGAGTAAACGGTCTCCACATCCATCTGCGGGATTAAAGGAAAAGGAGATGCCAGAGTTCATCCAGAGCAGGAAATGCCAGGAAAAGGGGATGGGATCTTACCCGGAATTCCCCGATCACCGAATCCGTGCGGAACGACCGAGAATCCACGACCTGAAAATGAGGAAAAATGTGCGATCCAGCCCAAATCCTGCTGGGATGGAGGATCCTGGGGAACAGGAGGGGTTTCCCTGGGAAGGGGGGAATTCCAGGATTTCCCAACACTCACTGTGAGGAAAATGGGAGCATCGAACAGCTCCGATGGCGACTCAAAGACGTTGAAGAAAAAAGTCTGTGGAAAACCGGGATGAGGATGAGGCATTATCCCAGTTTTCCATCCAGAGTGCATTCCCACATTGCAGCCTCTCCCAGGAATCGCTGGAGTGGGAATTCCTGCTGACCTCATCAAAGAAGGGGCTGTTCCCTTTCCGGATCCGTGTTCTCCGTGTTTGTCCAGCCACCGTCACCTTCACCACCGGCCGGATCTGGATCCCGGGAAGCTGCCGGGCCTCAATGACCCTCACCCGGATCTGGGATGGGGTGGAGGATATGGAATCACCGGGAAGGGAATCACAAAGATCATCCCACAGAATGGAGGACAGGGAATCACCAGGATGAGAATCACCAGGATCATCCCATAGGATGGAGGACAGGGAATCACCAGGACAACCGGCAGGATTTTAAGGGAACAGCTCATCCCACCTGGAAATCCTGCGGTTTGTTGGATAAAGGCTTTTTGGGAGAGCTCCTCCTCCTCCTCTTCACCCCCTGGATGTGATTCCCGGACGGTTTCCTTGGGAGCGAGGGCGGCTCCGAGCCCGGTGCTCCCGAGGACGCCGAGGGCTCCGTGTCCCCCATGGCCTCCGGGTCTTCCGTGTCCTCCTCTCCGGCCGTCTCTGCCGGAAGGGAGAAGGGAAATGTGGGATTTGGGAATGGGTTTGGATCCCAAAATCCGGGATGGGGAAGGGCTGTGTTACCGGTGACCGTGTCCAGCTCGGCTGCAGGCGGGGCCGGCTCCGGAGGAGCCGGAGGAGGGAAAAGCGGGATAGCGCCCGGAGGGGGGATGTAGGACACCTGCAGGAACAGGGAGGCCTGGAAAACAGGGAATGAGTGTCAGAGAGGCCGGGATGGGAGAACTGGGATCAAACTGGGAGGGAAAGGATCAGACTGGTCCCAGACGGGGAAGGAGATGACTCAAACTGGGATCAAACTGGGAGGGAAGGGATTCAGACTGGGATCAGATTGGGAGGGATGGGACTCAAACTGGTTCCAGACTTGGAGGGAAGGGATTCAGACTGGTCTCAGATTGGGAAGGACAGGACTCAAACTGGGATCAAAATGGGAGCGACTGGGATCAAACTGGGAGGAACAGGACTCAAACTGGTCCCAGAGTAAGAGGGAAGGGATTCAGACTGGTCCCAGACTGGGAGGTACAGGATTCAAACTGGGATCAGACTGGGAGGGATGTGGCTCAGACTGGGATCAAACTGGGAGGGATGGAATTCAGACCGGTCCCAAACTGGTAGCTTCATCTGGGGGGGACAGGACTCAAACTGGGATCAAACTGGGAGGGAAGGGATTCAGACTGGTCTCAAACTGGGAGCTGCCACTGGTAAGGACATTGCTCAGACTGGTCCCAAAATGGAAGACCCAACTGGTCTCAACCTGGGAAGCCCAAGTGGTCCCAAACTGGGAGCCCACAGGGGCCATGCTATGGCTTGTACTGGTCCCAAACTGGGAGCCCCAACTGGCCCCAAACTGGGAGCCCCAGCTGATTCCAAACTGGGAGCACCCCTGGCCATGCCATGGCTCCTACTGGTCCCAAACTGGGAGCCCCAGTTGGCCATGGCATGGCTTATATTGGCCCCAAACTGGGAGCCCCAAGTGGTCCTAAACTGGGAGCCCAAATTGGCCACACCATGGCTCGTACTGGCCACAAACTGGGAGTCCCAACTGGTCCCAAACTGGGAGCCCCAACTGGTCCCAAACTGGGAGCCCAAACTGGCCAAGCCATGGCACATACTGGCCCCAAACTGGGAGCCCTCCTGGCCACACATGGCTCGTACAGGTCGCAGACTGGGAGCCCCTCTGGCCACGCCACAGCTCATACTGGTCCCAAACTGGGAGCCCCTGCTGGCCACACCATGGTTCATACTGGTCCCAAACTGGGAGCCCCTGCTGGCCACACCATGGTTCATACTGGTCCCAAACTGGGACCCGGGCACTCACCCCGGTGCTCTCCTTGCGCGAGTCCAGCAGGGGGAGGTTGAACGAGGCCGCCAGGCTGGGAGTGCCCAGAACATCCCGGAGCGGCACCCGGGATTCTCCCAAAAACCTGCAGGAAACAGGGAGAGGGATCAGCACTGCTCCAAGGGCATCCAAACTGTTTCAGAGACAAGGATGGGAGTCCAGAGGAGGCCATGGAAATGAAGCCAGGCTGGGAGAGCTGGGAATGTTCACCTGGAGAAGAGAAAAATCCAGGGAATGCTCAGAGTCCCTGAAGGGGCTCCAGGAGAGCTGGAGAGGGACTGGGGACAAGGCCTGCAGGGACAGGAGCCAGGGAATGGCTCCCACTGGGAAAGGGGAGATTGGGCTGGGATCTTGGCAAGGAATTGCTGGCTGGGAGGGTGGGCAGGGGCTGGGCTGGAATTGCCAGATTTGCTGTGGCTGCCCCTGGATCCCTGGCAGTGCCCAAGGCCAGGTTGGGATGGGGCTTGGAGCAGCCTGGGAGGTGCCAGCCGGAATCTTCCTACTCCGGGATCCAGGACTCTCCTCCCATTTCCCCGTGGCTATTTATGGGCACCCAGCTGTTGGAGCGGCCCCAAATTCCAACCCTCTTTGGATTTCAGCCCAGCAGCAATTCCAGCCTCAGCTCCAGCCCTGGAATCAGGATCCTCCCCTCCTCAGGCCACATTCCCAACCTCTTACCCCTAAAAATAAATCCCTTTCTCTATTTTTTTCCCTTTTCCAAGCAGCTTTCCCACCCCACTGAGCCGGGAAAGGCCGGGAATCACCGGAATCCCTTCCATCCTCACCCAGCAGGAGCCCCCGATCCGTGGGGAACCCCTGGAATGGGGGAGGCACTGGGATCAGTCGGAGGAAGGAAACTGGAGGCTCCACTCCCGCCGCCGTTCCCGGCACTGCCGGCGCCTTGGGAATGATCTTGGCAGCCCTTCCCAAAACCCGGCCAAGTGTCCAAAGTGTCCATCCATCTGTCCCTAAACAACCACCCCCTGTGTCCTCCCGACCTTCCAACGCTGGAATTTCCCCCGGATTCTGAGAGAAGCAGCCCAAAAATGCAGCTCCAGCCTCCCACGGCCATCCTACAGTGGGAATCCGCGGAGTCTGGGAAGAGCCGGATGAATCCTGGGGATGGGAAAAGGGAGAAGGAGCCGTGTCCAGCTCTGGAATTTTTCCCACCTGTTTCTCCCCACAGTTTCATGGTCCTTGACCACCACGGTGAGCTCGGCATCGGGATCCAGAGGGATTCCCTTCAGATCCCACTCGAATCCCTGGAAAAAAGGAGGAGGGAGAGGCCAGGATCAGTGTCTGGAGTGGAGAACCCAAATCCCAAACCCCCTCGGAATCACAGCATTCCCAAAGCCAAATTTCCCAGCAAATCCACCAGGAAAAGTTGCCTTGGGACAAAGTTTTCCTTGGCCATGGATTACCGGGAAGGAACAAATCCCAGGAGCTGCTCCAGCCCAAATGTGTGCCCATGTTCCCACCAAATTCCCTTTTTTTTTTGGAATTTTGGCCTATGGGAGCACAAGGAAAGTGTTGGAAGGGAAAAGGTGCTGGAAAAATTCCCATTCCATGGAAATTCCTTGAAACATTTGTGCCAAGTCTGGATAAGACTTTGCTGGAAGGGGAAGAGATTGGAATTCTGCCTGGAATTCTGGAACAGAAAGGGAACAATCCCAAACTTCCCATGGGGCAGAAGCCCCAGGGAATCATCTGGATTCGGGCATTTTCTGGGAATGGGGATAAATCCAGGGACTGGGAATTCTCACCTCATTCCAGACAGGATTCACATTGTTCTTGATGACCTTTGTCCTCTTCTTGACACCTGGAAGGAAAAAAAAAACGGGATTGGGATCTTCCAGGGGTTTGGGAGCTTCCCAGGGATCAGGAACCCACAATGAAACTCTGATCTCAGCTGGGGCTGAGCTTCCAGGGATTCCCAGAATTCCCAGGACCAGGATCAGGCTCCATTCCCTGATCCCAGCTGGAGCTGAACCTCCAGAACTTCCCAGGACCAGGATCAGGCTCCATTCCAGCTGGAGCTGAACCTCCAGAAATTCCCAGGACCAGGACCCTGGGATTCAGGGATGCCACAGTTCCCAGGGATGGGAAATTAAAACATCAGGATCCAGGAATTGGATCCCATTCTCTCCTCCCAGTTGGAGCTGAACTTCCAGAAATTCCCACAATTCCCAGGAGCAGGATCACAGCCATTGCCCTCCTCCCAGCTGGAACTGGGCTTCCAAAAATTCCCAGGATGAGGATTGGATCCCATTGCCTGATCCCAGGTAGAGGTGAACTTCCAGAAATTCCAAGGGATAGGACTGGATCCAAATTCCTGATCCCAGGTGGAGCTGGACCTCCAGAAATTCCCAGGAGGAGGACTGGATCCCAATCCCTGATCGCAGATGGAGCAGAAATTCCAGAAATTTCCAGGACCAGGACTGGATCCTGTTCTCTCCTCACAGCGAGGGCTGAGCTTCCAGAAATTCCCACAATCCCCAGGATCAGGATCCAGCCCCATTCCCTCTTCCCAGGGCTGGGAATACAGAGATTGGATCCAAGATCCCACTTGGATCCCCAACCCTTCCAGGCTGGAAAATGCACTGGAAAATCCTCCTTGCTGTGCCTCAGTTTCCCCAGGAGCATCCAAAGGTTTCCAAGGACTGGGAATTCAGGGTGGGAAGAGCCAGGGGAGATCCCAAACATTCCATTCCCTCCATTCCCAAACCTCGGGATCGTGCCTCAGTTTCCCCAGAATCTCCCAAATGCCGCGGGCAGGAATCTCGGGATTCCCCCAAAATCCAACATTCCCAATCCCGGGAATGCACCCACCCCCTTCCCAAAGCCACGCCCCCCTCATCCCTTCTGGAATGTCGCCGCATCCCAAGGGAGGGACCCCCGCGGGAAGAGGAAAAGGAAAAGGCCAAACAATAGAGGTGACTCAGATCCCGGGAGACTCCGGGATATTCCAAATATTCCCGGTTTTCCGCTCTTTTCGCACCGTTCAGCGACCCCTTCCCTATTTGGGATTGGGGAAGAGCCGAACTTCCCGGCTCTGGGAATATGGAAAACTCATCCCCCTGGTTTTCCTCATCCAGAGATTCGTTCCCATCTCGTTCCTGGTATTTCCCGGGATTCAGTGCCCTGGAATTGCCCTGGATCGGGATTTGGTCGAAGATGGAGCTCCCGGGATTCTCCAGCGGGATCCCGGTGGGAATGGGATCAGCAGCAAATGGAAAACCTGGATCGGGAGCTGCTCGTCCTTTTCCCTAATTTTTGTTTAAAATTGGATTTTTTTCCCCCATTTTTTCGAACTCCAGGAAAATGCCAGGGCAGCACCGTACTCCAAAGGGAATTTTGGGAGTGCAAACCCCTCAGTTTTCCCAGGAAATCCATCCCTCGGGAATTGGATAACCCCTGCTCCATGTGGGATTATTCATATCCATCCCAGTGCAGAATTCAAGGATTTCAAGGGATGGATATTCCAGCGTGGATTTAAAAACTTTGAGATCAGGGGGATAAAAGCCTCAAAGCAAAAGATTTTCCAAGGATTTAGGAGCTTCCCAGATCCCAAATTTTCTTGAGAGCTGCTAAAAACATTCCAAACCCTCCCTTCCTTCCCAAAAAAAAATACAAAATCGGGATTCCCTCACCTCGGAATGTCAGGCTGGCCACGGGATCGCTTTGTTTATCCCGCTTTTCCAGGTTGGGAAGTTGGGAAGCCCTTTGGAGCAGGCAGCGGAGCATGGCCGGGATCGGGAAAGCCGGGATGGGGAAAGCCGGGATGGGGAAAGCCGGGGTCGGGATCCGCTCTCCCTTATCCCATTCCCACCCCCTTTTCCCGGTCCGGCCCATCCCGGCACGGGAACGCCCCTGGAGGGGCTGGGAAAAAACCGGGATCGTGGGAAGAGAGTTGGGATTGGGGGGAGATGGGGAGGGCGGGAGTTGGGAATAAATCCCTGGGATTCAGGGATGCTCCAAGGCCTGAGGATGACCCAGCACAGGAATTTGGGAATACTGCAATTCCCAGGGATGGAGAATTAAATCCTTGGGAATTCAGAAATTCTGGAAACCCCAGAGATGCTCAAACCCCGGGATCTGGGAATGCTGGGAACCTCAGGGATGGGGAATAAATCCCTGGGATTCAGGGATCCAATAAAACCTGAGGATGACCCAGCATCAGGATTTGGGAATGCTGCAATTCCCAGAGATGGGGAATGAATCCCTGGGATTTGGGGATCCCACAATTCCCAGGGATGATAAATTGGGGTCCAGGAATTCTGGAAACCCCAGGGATAACCTGGCACTGGGATCTGGGAATGCAGGAACCCCAAAAATGGGGAATGAATCCCTGGGATTCAGGGATGTTCCAAGGCCTGAGGATGACCCAGCACCAGGATCCAGGAATGCTGCAATTTCCAGGGATGGGGAATTAAATCCTTGGGAATTCAGGAATGCTGGAAACCCCAGGGACCAGGAATAAAATCCTGGGATTCAGAAATTCTGGAAACCCCAAGGATCCCTCAAACCCTGGGATTTGGGAATGCTGGGAACTCCAGGGATGGGGCACAAATCCCTGGGATTCAGAGATCCCACAATTCCCAGGGATGAGAAATCAAAACATCGAGATCCAGGAATTCTGGAAACCCCAAGGATATCCCAGGACTGGGATTTGGGAATGCTGGGAACCTCAGGGATAGGAAATAAATCCCTGGGAATTTCAGGATCCTACAAGGCCTGAAGATGCTGGGATTTTGGAATTCCTGGGAACACCAAAACCCCAAAATCTGGGAATGCCACACCCACACCGGGAGAATCCCATGGAAAACTGGGACCGCTCCCTCATCCACGAACACCCAGGAAATCCCAAAAAGCCGCTTTTTCCCATTAAAAAAAAAAAAAAATAAAATAAAAATCCCAACCAATCCGTGACGTCAGCATGTCATTTGTCCCCTCAGTGTCACTTTTGTCCCCAGTGGGGAAAGGACCCCGGGAAGGAACAATTCCCAAATTTGGGATCCTCCCCTCCCCCCCCCCCCCCTTCCGCACGGAAAATCCCAAAATATCCGCGGCGGGGACCGGGGGTGGCTTTAGGGGGGTCCCCAAGTGCCACCAGTGGGGTGGCGACACCACAGAGGGGACAGCGCGGACCTGCGGCTCTTCCAACCCCATCCCGACTTCTCGGGCCAAAATTCCCTCACATTTATCCCAAAAAAAAACCAAAATTCCCCTAAATCCCGATTCCCCCCCCCCCCCCCGCCTAGAGTTTCTGACGCTGGAACGGGGAGAGGACACCAAAGGGGTGGCGGTGACAATGGGGACAGGGGGGACTGGCAGCGCTTCCAGCCCCATCCCAACATTTAGGGCCGCCAAAATCCCCCCAAAAAATCCCAAAATCCCGATTTTTTTCCCCTCTGGATCTTCACATTTCGGAACGGGGAGGGGACACTAAAGAGGCGGCGGCGACAACGGGGACAGAGGGGCACCCGCGGCTCTTCCAGCCCCATCCCAACTTTTAGGACCCAGCCGGGCGTGGCCGAATCTCCCCCCAGAATTCCCCCAAATCCACCCCAAATCCCGAGGGGTTTCTTTCCCACCTTGGAACGTGGAGGAGCAGTAGGTGTCGCTGATGTCGCTGTCGCCTGTGAGGACATTTTCGGCCCGCAGGACGAAGACGCGGAGCATCGTCCCCTCCCCCACCCCTCTGCATCCCCCCCTTCCCAAAAAAAAAAAAAAATTCCCGGGATTTCCCCCCCTCCCCCCTCCAAAGCTCCGCCCCCTTAAAGGGACCCGGCCCCTGGGGTGGGGGAGGGGCGGGGCTGCGGCGCCACACACCCCCCTTGGGGACATCGGGGGCGTTTTGGGGACACCGCAGCCACAAATTGTCTCCAAGAGGGAGTTTTGGGGTCCCCACTTTCCCATTGCCCCAAAGGCAGAAATTTTGGGGTTCTCCCTCCCCCTTTGGGGGCACTGGGAGTGATATTTGGGTGCCCACTCCCTCAGTGACCCCAAGAGGGAATTTTGGGGTCCCCAGTTTGCCATTGTCCCCGAGGCAGGAATTTTGGGGTCCCCACCCCCTCTTTGGGGACATCAGGGGGATTTTGGGGACACAGCAGCCCTAAATTGTCCTCAAGTGGGAGTTTTGGGGTCCTCACTCCCTCAGTGTCCCCAAGGTGGGAAGTCTGAGATCCTCACTCCTCCTTCGGGGACATCAGGGGGATTTTGGGGTCTCTACAGCCCTAAATTGTCCCCAAGAGGGAATTTTGGGGTCCCCACTCCCCCTTTTGTGTCCTAAAGGGAATTTTGGGGTCCCCACCCCCTCTTTGGGGACATCAGGGGGATTTTGGGGTCTCTACAGCCCTAAATTGTCCCCAAGAGGGAATTTTGGGGTCCCCACTCCCCCTTTTGTGTCCTAAAGGGAATTTTGGGGTCCCCACCCCCCCATTGTCCCCAGGATGGAATTTTGGGGTCCCCATTCCCTCAGTATCCCCAGAAAAAGAATTCTGGAGTCCTTCTGATGTCCCTTTGAGGACATAAAGGGGATTTGGGGGTCCTCAATTCCCCCCTTATCCCTAAGGAGGGAATTTTGGGATCCCCACCTCCGAGTTTTCCCTGGGATGGGAATTTGGGGTTCCCACTCCCCTTTTTGAGTCTCCAGGGGGATTTTGGGGTCCCCGCCCCCATTATGGGATTTGCATTCCCAGCAGGAACAGCTGGGATTGGCCCCACCCTCGGCTATTTTTGGGAATTCTTTCCAGCCTCAGCCTTTCCCAGAAAGTGGCTCTGGGAGATCCCACCCCAAACCGGGATGGGATTGGGATCTGAAATCTGAGATCCCTGATCCTGCCCCAAACTGGGATGGGATTGGGATCTGGAATTTGGGATCTCTGGTCCTGCCCCTTATTGGAAGGGGATCGGGATCTGAGATCCCTGATCCTGCCCCAAACTGGGATGGGATTGGGATCTGGAATTTGGGATCTCTGGTCCTGCCCCTTATTGGAAGGGGATCGGGATCTGGGATCCCTGATCTCACCCCAAACCAGGATCTGGAATCTGGGATCCCTGATCGCCCCCCAGACCGGGATCTGGGATCTCCGGTCCCGCCACAAACCAGGAGGGCGTGTGGGATCCCTGATCTGACCCCAAAACAGGATGGGATCCAGGATACCCAGTCTCACCCCAAACTGGGATGGAAGCTGGGATCTGGAATCTGGGATCCTTGATCCTGCCCCAAACTAGGATAGGATCCAGAATTTGGGATCCCCCTTTTCACTGATATCCCCCTGATCCCATCCCCTCATTCCTGCTTTCCCCTCTTTAGGTTTATCCCATTCCCATTTTCCCTTCTTTGGGTCTATCCGACTCCATTCCAGTTTTCCCCCCTTTGGGTTTATCTGACTCCATTCCAGTTTTTCCCTCTTTGGGTTTATCTGACCCCATTCCCACTTCCCCCTCTTTGGGTTTATCCCATTCCAGTTTTCCCTCTTGGCTTTATCCCTTCCCATTTTTCCCAGCCCCAAATCCCAGGATCAGCTGCGACCCCAAACCCTGCAGAGCCAGGATTGGGACCTGGGGGTTTGGGGGAAATTCGGGATTTGGGGTAAAATTGGGATTTGGGAGAGATCAAAGCCGAGGGCACCCATGGGAATGGGAAGGGCCACCAGTGCATGTCCCCAGCCCCTGTGCCACGTGAGTGCCCCCAGGCCCTGTGAGTGTCCCCACCACCAGTGCCACCACAGGGTTGTCCCTATGACCGGTGCCCTGAGTGTGTCCCCACCGCCTGTGCCATGTGCGTGGTCCCTCTGCATGTCCCCAAAACCTGGGATTGTCCCCATGGCATGTGCCACATGCATGTCTCCCAACATCTGTGACTGTCCCCAACCCCTGTGTGTCCCTGCAGTGTGTCACATGTGTGTCCCCAGCACCCGGACAAGTTCCCACCTCCTGAGTGTCCCCATGACAAGTGCCATGTGTGTCCCCACCACCTGTCCCCAACATGTGCTTGTCCCCACCATGTCCCCTCCACCTCCTGTGAGTGTGGCATGTGCCACCTGCCTGTCCCCACAACCTGGGCATGAACTCATCACCTGTCCATGTCCCCATGGGAAGTGCCACATGTCTGTCCCCAACACCTGAGTGTGTCTCCAGCACTTGTGAGTGTCCCCAATACCTCTGCATGTCCCCAACACCTGTGTGTCCCCACCAGCTATGCCATGTGCATGTCCCCATGAACTGTCACTGTCCCCAACACCTGTGACTGTCCCCACCTCATGTCCCCACCACCTGGCATGAACTCACCACCTGTCACTGTCCCCATGGGAAGTGCCACATGTGTGTCCCCAACACCCATGCCATGTGAGTGTCCCCACCACATGTCCCCACCACCCATGCATGTCCCCAGCACCTGGGAGTGTCCCCATGGCACGTGCCACTTGCATGTCTCCAACACCTGTGTGTGTCCCCACCACCTGCGCCATATGAGTGTCCCCACCACATGTCCCCACCATCTGTGCATGTCCCCAAAACATGGGAGTGTCCCATGGCATGTGCCACATGCATGTCCCCATGTGTCATCTGTGTGTGCCCAACACCTGTGTCACCTGCCTGTCCCCAACACCTGGACATGAACTCACCACCTGTCAATGTGCCCATGGGAAGTGTCAGATGCATGTCCCCAACACCCAGACAGGTTCCCACCACTCAGTGTCCCCATGACAAGTGTCATGTGTGTCCCCACCAACTGGAAGTGTCCCCACAGCACGTGCCACATGTGTGTCCCTGTGTGCCATCTGTGTGTCCCCACCTCACGTTCTCAACACCTGGGCATGAACTCACCACCTGCCAATGTCCCCATGGGAAGTGTCACATGTGTCACAAGTGCCACATGTGTGTCCCCAACACCTGAGTGTGTCCCCAACAAGTTCCACGTGTCTCCAACACCTCTGCACATCCCCACAGTGAGTGCCACATGTGTCCCCATCACCTGTGCCATGTGTGTGTCGCCACCACGTCCCTGCCACTTGTGTGTCCCCACCACATGTGCATGTCCCCAACACCTGAGCATGCCCCCAGCACTTGTGAGTGTCCCCAACCCCTGCGTGTCCCTGCAGTGTGTCACATGTGTGTCCCCAACACCCGGACAAGTTCCCACCACCTGAGTGTCCCCATGACAAGTGCCATGTGTGTCCCCAATACCTGTCCCCAACACCTGTGAATGTCCCCACAGCACGTGCCACATGTCCCCATGTCCTATCTGTGTGTCCCCACCACCTGAGCCACCAGTCTGTCCCCACCTCATGTCCCCAACACCTGAGCATGAATTCATGACCTGCCAATGTCCCCATGGGAAGTGTCACATGTGTGTCCCCAACACCCAGGCGATGTGAGTGTCCCCACCACATGTACCCACCATCTGTGCATGTCCCCAGCAACTGGGAGTGTCCCCACAGCATGTGCCACTTGCATGTCTCCAACACCTGTGAGTGTCCCCATGGGAAGTGCCACATGCATGTCCCCTTGCGCCATCTGTGTGTCCCCAACACCTGTGACAGTCCTCACCACCTGCACCATGTGTCTGTCCAAACCACATGTCCCTAACACCTGGCATGAACTCACCACCTGTCAATGTCCCCATTAGAAGTGCCACATGTGTTTCCCCAACACCTGTGCCATATGAGTGTCCCCACCTCATGTCCCCACCATCTGTGCATGTCCCCAACACATAGGAGTGCCCCCACGGCATGTGCCACTTGCATGTCCCCACCACCTGTGACTCTCCCCAACACCTGTGACTGTCCCCAACATGTGCCATGTGAGTGTCCCCAACAGCTCTGCATGTCACCAATACCTGTGCGTGTCCCCATCACCTGTGACTGTCCCCAACCCCTGCGTGTGTCCCCAACACCCCTGCCACACGTGCTCACTCACGGTGCCACCACCCCAGGCTGGTCACGGGGTCACCCCCGTCCCCACGGGGGTCCCCAGCTGTCCCCACGGGGGTCACGTGGTGTCCCCACCCGGTGTCGCCATCCCCGTGTCGGTGCCAGCTGTGCCACCCCCCCGCTCCCCGCGCTGGCACCGCCGCCTCCTCATTAACCTTTCTTGATTAACGCAATTAATTCCAGCGCCTCCTGCGCTCATCCCGGCGCGCGGGGGCGGGGGGAGGTGACAAGAGGTGACACCGCAGCTGGAGGGGAGTGGGGGTGGCCTGGGGGGCTGGGGCCTGCAGCATTCCCGGGATTCCAGCGCTGGGAATGAGCCGGGGCCGGGCGTGGGGACATCCCCGCCGTGTCCCCAAGGGGTGGGGACAGCGGGGTGACACTGGTGTCACCATCCCGGGGGGTGACAAATCCCGGGAGTCGCAGCTTTTCCACGAGGTCTTTAATTCCCATTCGGGCCCCCGGCCATGCCCTACGCCACCTCCGCGAGTGGGGGGAACATTGTCCCCAAGGGTCACCCCCCAGCCCGGCGTGGAGGGGACACGCGGTGATACCGAGAGGGGACAGACACGGAGAGGAGGGACACGAGCCACCCCCGAGAGGGGAAAAAGGGGGAATGTTGGGAATTCTTCCCGTTTTATGTACAAAATTCCCGGCTGGGGGAGGGGACAGGGACACCCAGGGACACCCAGGGACCTCCCCCCTCCCCGTGGTCAAAATAGTTCTGATAATTAATATCGATAATAATGGCAATAATTAATGGCAGGGGACAGCGGTGTCCCCATGCCCCGGGTGGCATCAGGATCCTGATCCTGGACAGGCGGAGATCTGGGATCCGGGATCGGATTCTGGAATTGTAGGTGAGGCTCTGGATTGGAGTGGGGAGAGAGCCGGGAAAGGCAGGAGGAGCCGGGTCCCACCGGAGCATCCATCCCGTCCTGGGGGATCCAGGATATTCCCACCTGGAGCATCCATCCCACCTTGGAGCATCCATCTGTCCTGGGAGCGTCCATCCTGTCCCACATCAGCCCTCCTGGCTTGGAGGATCCATCCATCCATCCATCCATCCATCCATCCATCCATCCATCCATCCATCCATCCATCCCACTCCAGATCATCCCCCCTGTCCAGGAGCATCCATCTTCTCTTGGATCATCCCTCTAATCCTTAATATCCACCCTATTCCAGGGCATCCATCCCACTTTGGATCATCCATCCTTTTCCAGAGCTTCCATCCCACCTTGGATCATCCATCCCACTTAGAACATCCCTTCAAACCTGAAGCATCCATCCCACCTTGGATTATCCTTTTCTGGAGCATCCACCCATCATTGGAACATCTATTCCACTTGGATCATCCACCCCACCTTGAACATCCCTTCCATCCTGGAGTATCCATCCCATCCTGGATCATCCACCTCACTTGGATCATCCATCCCACCTTGGAATATCCAACCCATCCTTAAGCTTCCATCCCACCTAGAGCATCCTTTTCTGGAGTATCCATCCCATGTTGGAACATCCATCCCACCTGGATCATCCATCCTGCCTTGGATCATGCATCCCAACCTGGAGCATCCATCTCATCCCAGAGAGTCCATCCCACCTTGGATCATCCATCCTTTTCCAGAGCTTCCATCCCATCTTGGATCATCCATCCCACCAGGATCATCCAACCCATCCTGGAGTTTCCATTCCAACCTGGATATCCATCTTACCTTGGACCATCCATCCTTTTCCAAGCTTCCATCCCACCTTGGAATATTCATCCCACCTTGGATGATCCATCCCGTCTTGGATCATGCATCCCAATCTGGAGCATCCATCTCATCCCAGAGCATCCATCCCACCTTGGATCATCCAATCCATCCTGGAGCATCCATCCCACCTTGGATCATCCTTTTCCAGAGCATCCATTCCCCGTTGGAACATCCATCCCACCTGAAGCATCCATCCCACCTTGGATGATCCATCCTGACCTGGAGCTTCCATCCCACCAGGATCATCCAACCCATCCTGGAGCATCCATCTTACCTTGGATCATCCATCCTTTTCCAGAGCTTTCATCCTACCTTGGAACATCCATCCCTTTCCAGAGCTTCCATCCCATCCCGAAGTGTCCATCTCATCTGAGAGCATCCATCCCACCTTGGATGATCTACCCCACCTCGGAACATCTGTCCTACCTTGGAACACCCATCTCATTCCAGAGCATCCATCCCACCTTGGATGATTCATCCCACCTTAGAACATCTGTCCTGACCTGGAGCTTTCATCCCATCCTGGAGTGTCCATCTCAGCCCAGAGCATCCATCCCACCTTGGATCATCCATTTTTTTTCAGAGCTTCCATTCCACCTTGGAACATCCATCCCACCTTGGATCATCCATTTTTTTTCAGAGCATCCATCCCACATTGTATCATCCATCCTTTTCCAGAGCTTCCATCCCACCTTGGATCATCCATCCCACTTTGGATCATCCATCCTTTTCAGGATCATCCCTCCCATTCTGGACCACCCCTCCCGCCCATCCCAGCGCCTCCACCCCTCTCCCTCCTCCGCCCCATTCCCGGCTCTCTCCACCTCTTCCCGAGGCCAAACCCAGGAATTTTGGCTCATTCCAGGATTTCCCCGAGTCCCCCCTCAGCTGGGCCAGGCCGGGGCCACCCAGGGTGGGGACATCGGGGGGCTGGGTCCCCTCATCCCGCTGGGCCTGGCGGCTCCACCCAGCTCCGAGGGGAGGGGACAGGGATGTCCCCAGTCCTTGTCCCGGCGGGATGGGGGATCCGGAGCCCCTCCGGAGACGCCGTCCTTAGGAATAGGCCAATCCCTGGAGCGGCCGTGCCGGAGCATGGAATTTGTCCGAGTCCTCGAAAGCTGGGTCTGGGCAGGGTGGGGACAGCGTCAGCCGGGGGACATTGGGGACACTGGAGACAGAGCGGGACAGGGATGCGGGTGGCACAGGGCAGGGACATCAGGAAGGGAGTGCAGTGACATCGGGGACCCTCTGTGTGGCAGGGGGACTCAGGGTGGGTGTTGAGGACACTGGGGACCTTGGGGACACAGGGGGACAGGGACACGGGTGGCATTGGACAACCCCAGGTATGGGTGTCACATGGACAGGGACATCAGGAAGGAAGTGCGGTGACACTGGGGACTCTCTGTGGGTTGGGGGACTCAGGGTGGGTGTTGGGGACACTGGGGACCTTGGGGACAGGGATGCGGGTGGCATGGAATAGCCCCTGGTATGGGTGTCACATGGGCAGGGACATCAGGAAGGAAGTGCGGTGACACTGGGGACTCTCTGTGGGGCAGGGGGGCTCAAGGTGGGTACTGAGGACAGTGGGGACACTGGGGACACAGCAGGACAGAGATGCAGGTGGCATGGGACAATCCTAGGTGTGGGCATCACATGGGCAGGGACATCAAGGACCCTCCATTGAGCAGGGGGACTTGGGGTGGGTGTTGGGGACACGGGGGACCTTGGGGACACTGGGGACACGGGGGGACAGGCCCCAGGGTGGAACAGGGCAGCTCCAGCCACGCTCATGGGCGGGACATTGAGCAGGTCCAAGGATTACAGTGACACCAAGGTCACTCTGTGGGACAGGGCCACCCAGGGGCAGATGTCAGGGACCTTGGGGACAGAGAGGGACAAGGGTGGCACAAGGCAGTCCCAGCCATACCCAGGCATAGGACATCAGCAGTGTGGTGATATTGGGGACCCTCCATGGGGCTGGGGACAGATGTCAGGGACCCTGGGGACACAGGTGGCACAGGGCAGCCCCAACTATGCCCAGATACAGGACATCTGGAGTGTGGTGACGTCGGGGACCCTCCATGGGGCTGGGGCCACCTGAGACTGATGTCATGGACCTTTGGGATAGTGGGGACACTGGGGACAGAGAGGGACACGGGTGGCTCAGGGCAGCTCCAGCCATGCCCAGGGACAGGACATCAGCAGCGTGGTGATACCGGGGACCCTCCATGCGGCAGGAGCCACCCGGAGCTGTGTGTCAGGGACCGCGGTGGCCTTGGTGGCCCTGGGGACAGGCTGACCTTGTAGGGCGCTGGCGCAGGCGGGCGGGGGGGACCCCGGCGGGCGCAGCACGGGGGCGAAGGCGCTCTTCTGCTTCACGGCCGAGATCATCGTCACCGGGGAGAAGGAGAAGCCACCGGGAGAGGTGGCAGTGCCCCCGCCCGAGGTGACAGCGACGGATGAGGAGCCCAGCGGGGGACTGGCGGGCAGGACTGAGGGGACAGCCACACACACGGCTTGGATGGGGACAGGGGACACCATGAGGGGATAGGAGGGGATGGGACGGGGACAGGGATGGGGACAGGGAGAGAGGCAGGGACAGGGACAGGATAGGGCCAGGGATGAGGACAGGGATGGATACAGGGACAGGATAGGGAAGGGGACAAGGACAGGGATGGGGACAGGGACAGGGATGGGGACAGGGACAGGGATGGGGACAGGGACAGAGATGGGGACAGGGAGAGAAGCAGAGACAGGGACAAGGACAGGGCCAGGATGGGGCCAGAGATGGGGACAGAACAGGGAAGGGGACAGGGGCAGGCACAGGGATGGGAACAGGAACAGGGAGAGAGGCAGGGACAGGGACAATGACAACGATGGGCCAGGATGGGGACAGGGACAAGGACAGAGCTGTCCCACCTCACCTGACCATGTCCCCACTCCCTCTCCCACCCTCAGTGATGGCTTTGGGGACACTCCAGGGTTGTCACACGGCTTTGGGGACCCCATAGGGCTGGCCCATGACTCCGGGGACCCCCAGGGACCCCACAGTGACTTTGGGGCCATGAACCCCCCTTCAGGACTCCCCCAGGGCTGTCACACGGCTTTGGGGAGCCCCCTGAACCCGTGTCCCCCACCCCCATGGGTGTCCCCAGGTATGTCACTCACTGGCGTAGGGCGAGGTGGCAGTGGAGCCGTTCAGGAAGCTCGGGGGGGACCCGGGCACGCCCAGGCCGGCCATGGTGGCCCCGCCGAAGCCGCCGGTGGCCCCGGCAAAGCCGGGCTGGGGGGCCGAGCCCGGGGGGCCGAACCCCCGCGCCGGGGGCGTCCCGGGGCTGCGCGAGAACCCTGCGGGGACAGCGACACGGTGGCACGCCTGGAGAGGGGACACAACGCCCCGAGGCCACCGCGCACGTAATGGGGAACCCTAACACTGCAGGGACAGCGACACGGTGGCACCTCCCGGAGAGGGGACAGAGACTCTCCAGATTGCCCCCATCCCGCCCCGGGGTTTGGTCACAGCCCTGCGGGGACAGCGACACGGTGGCACCTCCTGGAGAGGGGACAAGGGCTCTCCGGACCACCCCCACCCCGCCCCGGGGACACCGCGACACGGTGCCACCGCCTGCACAGGGGACACAACCCCGCGAGGCCACCTTGCACCTTGGACAGAGCTCTGAGGGGACAGGGACGGATGGCACCTGCCAGGGAGAGGACAAAAGCCCTCCTGCCACCCCGAGGCCATCACACACCTTATGGGAGCACTGAGGGGACCAACAGGTGGCATCACCCAGGGAGGTGACAAAAGCCTTCCCGCCACCCCGAGGCGACCCCGAGGCCGCCTCACACCTTGGTCACAGCCCTGAGGGGACAGGGACACGGTGGCACTGCTTGCACAGGGGACACAACCCCCCGAGGCCACCGCGCACCTTGGACAGAGCTCAGAGGGGACAGGGACGGGTGGCACCCGCCAGGGAGGGGGCAAAAACCTTCCCGCCACCCCGAGGCCACCTCGAGGCCATCGCGCATCTTGGTCAGAGCCCTGAGGAAAAGCCACACGGTGGCACCGCCTGCACAGGGGACACAATGCCCCGAGGCCAGTGCACACCTTATAGGGAGCTCTGAGGGGACAGGGACTGGTGGCACCACCCGGGGAGGGGACAAAAACCTTCCCGCCACCCTGAGGTGACCTCGAGACCATTGCACACTTCATGGGGAGCACTGAGGGGACAGCGACAGGTGGCACCATCCGGGGAGGGGACAGAAGCCCTCCCACCACCTCAAGGCCACCTCAAGGCCATCGCACACTTTATAGGGAGCACTGAGGGGAGAGCCACAGGTGACACCTGCTGGGGAGGGGACACAACACCTCCGAGGCCATGGTGCACCTTGCTCAGAGCCCAGAGGAGACAGCAATGGGTGGCACACCCGGGGAGGGGACAAAAACCCTCCTGCCACCCCGAGGTGATCCCGAGGCCACCTTGCACCTTGGTCACAGCCCTGAGGGGACAGCGACACAGTGGCACTGCTTGCACAGGGGACACAACACCCCGAGGCCACCACACACGTTATGGGGAACCCTGAAGGGACACGGACGGGTGGCATCCGATGGGGAGGGGACAAAAACCTTCCCACCACCCCGAGGTCACCTCAAGGCCATCCCACACTTTATGCGGAGACCTGAGGGGACAGGGACACAGTGCCACCGCCTGCACAGGGGACACAACCCCCGAGGCCATCGTGCACCTTATGGGGAGCCCTGAGGGGACAACGACACGGTGGCACCTCCTGGAGAGGAGACAGAGACTCTCCGGACCGCCCTCCCCACCCCGAGGTCACCGCGCACCTTGGACAGAGCTCAGAGGGGACAGAGACAGGTGCCACCACCCGGGGAGGTGACAAAAGCCCTCCCGCCACCCCGAGGCCACCGCGCACCTTGTTCGGAGCCCTGTGGGGAGTCGCCCATGGCGAGGCCGAGCTGTCCCCCGCCGAAGGAGGGGACAGTGACGTGCGCGGGGGCCCTGGGGACACTGTAGAGCGCCTCGGCCACGTCGGCCGCCCGCTTCAGCAGCACGTCCTGGGGACACGACAGCACTGTCACCACCCAGGGAGGGTGGCACTGCTTGGTGACACCTCTGGGTGGCACCCTACAGTGCCACTTTGCAGTGTCACCTCACAGTGTCACCCTACAGTGTCACCCTCCAGCATGGTGCCACCCCACAGAGTAACTCCTTGGTGTCACCCCTCAGTGTCATCCCACAGAGTAAGCCCTTGGTGTCACCCATCAGTGCCACCTCTCTGTGCCACCCCACAGTGTCACCCTCCAGCACAGCGTCACCCTCAAGTGTCACCTCTCATTGTCACCCCCCGATGGTGCACCGCAGTGTCACCTCTTGGTGTCACCCCACAGTGCCACCCCTTGATGTCTCCCTGCAGAGCCACCCTCCAGCATAGTGTCACCCCTTGCTGTCACCCTACAGTGCCACCCCTCGGTGTCACCCCACCACCCACAGAGCCTGGGGTGACCCTGGGATGGGCCAGGGGTGTCTGGGACTGTCCCAGCTGGTGTCACCTCCCAGGGCTGGGGAGGGGACTGGGACCTTCCAGGTGTGCCAGGGGGGTACTCAAGGGGGGTCCCAGGGTGGGGGGTCCTAGGGGTGTCCCAAAGGGGTCCCAGAGGGGTCCCAGAGGTGTCCCCACACACCTGATTGCTGTGGGGGACCCCATAGAGCGCCTCCACCAGGTCGGCCGCACGCTTCAGCAGCACCTCCTGGGGACAGCAGAAGTGCTACACCCCCAGCCCATCCCCTATGGTCCCCCTGTGTCCCCAATGATGCCCCTGTGTCCCCTCATGGTCCCCCCATGTCCTTATTCTGTGTCCTCAAAGACCCCCCTGTGTCCCTCCTGCCCCCCTCATTCTATGTCCCCAATGACCACCCCCTTGTCCCCTCCATGGTCACCCCGTGTCCCCATTCTGTGTCCCCAATGACTCCACTGTGTCCCCCTGGTCACCACCCCTGATGCCCCCATTCTGTGTCCCCAATGAGCCCCTCCATGACCCCATTCTGTGCCCACAATGACCCCCTAGCCCCCCTCATTCTGTGTCCCCAAAGACTATCCTCTGTCCCCCGGTCACCACCCCTGACCCCCCAATTCTGTGTCCCCAGTGACCCCCCTCATGTCCCCATTCTGTGTCCCCAATGACCCCTCCTGTGTCTCCACTCTGTGCCTCCAGTGACCACTCCCTTGGCCCTCCCATGGTCCCCCCGTGTCCCTACCATGTCCCCCCAGTCACCACCCCTGACACCCCAATTCTGTGTCCCCAGTGACTCCCCCATGTCCCCATTTTGTGTCCCCAATGACCCCCCCAAGTCCCCGACCCCTGCCATACCCAGGGGACAAAACAACTGTCACCCCCTCCCTGTCCTTTGCCCTGGGGCACTGCCAGGGAGTCCCTGTGTCCCCGGCGTGTCCCTCCTGTCCTCCCGGGGTGTCACTGTCCCCTACCTTGGGCAGGCGCTCGGGGTCCCCGGGGTGCCGCGGGATCACCTTCTGCAGCCGCTGGAACCCATAATCGATGGTGGGCTCGTTCAGGGCTGGGGACAGGGGACACTGCCGTCACTGTCACAGTGTCCCATGGGCTGGGACATTGTCCCAAGGTCCAGGGCATTGTCCTGGCTGTCTGTGTCACTGTCACAAGGGCTCCGTCCCCTTACTGGGGTCTGTGTTCCTTTCCTGGGGTTTGTGTCCCCATCCCACAAGTGCGTGACAGTCCCAGGTGTCCCCATCCCAATTCCAGGTGTCACCAACCCAGGACTTTCCATCCCAATCCCAGTCCCAGGGTTCTCCACCCCTTTTTGGGGTTATGTGTCCCCTTCCCAGGTCTCAATCCCAAGACTCTATCCCATTCCCAGGTGTCCCCATCCCATTCCCAGGTGTCCCAATTCCCAACCCAGGTGTCCCCATCCCAACCCCAGCAGTCTCTATCCCATTCCCGGGTGTCCCCATTCCAATCCTGATGTCACCATCCCTTTTCCAGGCGTCCCCATCTAAATCTCAGGTGTCCTCATCCCATTCCCAGGCATCCCCATCCCAATCCCAATGTCCCCATCCCAGTCCTGATGTCCCCATCTCAATCCCAAGTGTTGCCATCCCAATCCCAGTGCTCTCCATCCCATTCCCAGGTGTCCCCATCCCAATCCCAGCAGTCTCTACCCCATTCCCAGATGTCCCCACACCAATCCCAATGTCCCCATCCCAGTCCCAGGTGAATCCATCCCATTCCCAGTGGTCTCTATCCCAATCCCAGTTGGCCTCCTAGGATTGGGTCTCTATCCCATTCCTGGGCGTCCCTAGCTCAATCCCAGGTGTCCCCATCCCAATCCTGATGTCCCCAATCCCAATGTCCCCAGTCCTAATGTCCCCTTCCCAAGCCCTATATCCCCACCCCAGCCCCAATGCCCTCAGTCCCAATGGCTCCACCCCAGTCCCAATGTCCCCACCCCAGTCCTGATGTCCCAGTCCCAATCCCGATGTCCCCAGTTCCACTGTCCCCAGTCCAGTCCTGATGTCCCCACCACAGTCCCAATGTCCCCATCCCAATGTCCCCTCCCCATTGCCCCTCACCGGTGTACACGAAGCGTCCCGGGGCGCCCTTGCAGAAGTGCTTGGCCTTGTAGGACAATGTCACCTCCACGACCCCCGGGATGTGCCGGGGGGGCGTCTGCACGCGGATGGCGTGGGGGGTGATGAGCTGCGGGGGGGACATGGCCTCAGCGGTGTCCTCAGCGTGTCCCCAGGTGTCCCCGCGCCACCCCGGCCATACCTCGCTCCACACCAGCACGGTGCCAAAGAGCACCTGGAGGCCATCGAAGAAGTTGTCCCCGATGACGATGACGGTGGCACCGCCCGTGGTCCAGCCCTCGCTGGGGCTGATGGCCTTGATGCAGGGGGTGGCTGCTGGAGGGGACAGCGACAGCCGTGGGGGGGGACAGGGACAGAGAGGAGGGGAAGCAGTGGTGGGGACAGAGGGGTGGGGGGCACAGGGACAGAGTAAGGGTGGAGGGGACAGGGACAGAGATGGCAGGGACAGAGAGAGGGGTGGGGGGCACAGGGACAGTGATGGGGTGGAGGGGACAAGGACAGGGGGGTGAAGGGGACAGGGATGGTGGGGACAGAGGGGTGAGGGGGACAGGGACAGCGATGGCAGGGACAGCTATGGCAGGGAGGGAGGGGTGAGACAGGGAGAGAGGAGTGGCAAGACAGGGACAGCGATGGCAGGGACAGAGGGGTGGAGGGGACAGGCACGGGGACATGGACATGGAGTGGGACAGACATGGGGACAGGCATGGGGACAGGGACAGAGGGGACAAGGACAGAGATGGGGTGGAGGGGACAGGGACAGAGAAGGTGGGGACAGAGGGGTGGCAGAACAAGGACAGCGATGGTGGGGACAGAGGGGTGGGGAGGGACAGGGACAGCAATGGGGTAGAGGCGACAAGGACAGAGATTGTGGGGACAGAGGAGTGGAGGGGGACAGGGAAGAGGGGACAGGAATGGGGACATGGACATGGAGTGGGACAGACATGAGGACACAAGGACAGGTATGGGGACATGGAGTGGGACAGATGTGGGGACATGGGGACCAGAATGGGCACACAGATATAGATGGGGACATGCGCGTGGATCGTGACAGATGTGGGGACAGGCATGGGGACACAGGGACAGGTATGGGGACATGGACATGGACGAGGACAGACATGGGGACATGGACATGGATGGGGACATGAGGGCATGGACTGGGACAGACACAGGAGGCCATGGGGGCATGGGGATATGGATTGGGACAGATATGGGGACACAGGGACATGGGCATAGCTGGGGACACACAAGTGGCCACAGGGACGTGACCAGGGACAGACATATGGACACAGATGGGGACAATCACAGGTGGCCACATGGACATGGCTGGGGACACGCATGTGTGATCATGGTGACACAAGTGAGGACAGAGGCACCCATGGACACCCAGCATGGATGGACACGGACACTTGGGGACAGCAGGGTGGGGACACAGGGATCACCTGGGGATGCCAGGTCAGGCTGGGGGCTCCCAAAACTTGTCCCCAAGATGTCCCCAAGGTGGCCATGGTGACACAGGTCTGGTGGACCTATCCATGGGGACACCCATGGATAGGTCCACCAGATATTGGGGACAGCAGGGTGGGGACAAATGGATCACCTGGGGGATGCCAGGCCACACTGGCAGGGTCCCATGGCATGTCCCCAGGATGTCCCCAAGATGGCCATGGTGACACAGGTGGGGAGGCACCCCATGGACACCGAACCATGGACAGGCAAAGACACTGGGGACAGCAGGGTGGGGACACAGATATCGTCCCAGGGGTGCCAGGTCACGCTGGCAGAGTCCCAAAACTTGCCCCCAAGATGTCCCCAAGGTGGCCACAGTGACATGGATGGGGACGGACACCCATGGATGGGCCCACCAGACATTTGGGGACAGCAGGTGGGCACAGCAGGTGGGGACAAAGGGATCACCCTGGGGATGCCAGCCACATTGGCAGGGTCCCAAAACATGTCCCCAAGATATCCTCAAGATGTCCCCAAGGTGGCCATGGTAACACCGATGGGGAGGAACCCATGGACACCCAACCATGGATGGGCACAAACATTGGGGACAGCACGGTGGGGACAGCACGGTGGGGACAGCAGGGATCACCCAGGGGGGTGCCAGGCCATGCTGGCAGGGTCCCAACACATGTCCCCAAGATGTCCTCAGGTGTCCCCTGACCTTCGGAGGGGTCGAGGCGCCGGGCGCGCCGGCCGTGCTTGGAGTTGTTGTGCACAAACATGTTGTCGGACACGGCCAGGACGTGGCCGTCCACATGCACCGTGGTGGACACCACCACCTGCGGGGACAAAGGACACGCTCACCCCGTGGTGGCCTGGCTGGGGACACCGCAGGGGCACTGCGTGTGGTGTCCCTGTAGTGTCCCAGGGGCGTCCCCTCCCCTGTCACAGAGCGGGACGCTGTCTGTGGTGTCCCCACGATGTCCCACAGTGTCCCCATCTCTGTCATACCACAGGGACACTGTGTGTGGTGTCCCTGTGATGTCCCCATCTCAGTCACAGCCCTGTCACACCGCAGGCACACTGTGTGTGGTGTCCCCACAATGTCCCCTCCCCTGACATGGCCCTGTCACACTGCAGGGATGCTGTGTGTGGTGTCCCTGTGTTGTCCCCATGGTGTCCCTATCCCTGTCACAGCCCTGTCACACCTCAGAGATGCTGTGTGTAGTGTCCCCATGATGTCCCCTCCCCTGACATGGCCTTGTCACACCACAGGGACGCTGTATGTGGTGTCCCCACAATGTTCCCATGGTGTCCCCATCCCTGTCACATCACAGGGATGCTGTGTGTGGTGTCCCTGTGCTGTCCCCATGATGACCCCATCTCTGTCACAGTCCTGTCACACCACAGTGGGGGCCCGCTGTGGTGTCCCCATGGTGTCACAGCGGTGGCTCGAGGGTGGCCCGCACAGCCTGGGGTCACCAGCCCCTCCTGGGGACCCCCAGACTGCCGAGCTCCTTCCCCCAGGGGACAGCCAGGGGACCCCAAACCCCTTTTAGGGTCACCCCCAGTGCCCCAAGTTCCCCCAAGGGGACCCCAAACCCCCTTGGGACCACCCCAAATTCCCCCCTAAGGGACCCCAAACCCCTTTTAGGGTCACCCCCAACTCCTCAAATTCTCCCCAGTCTTCCCTGCCCCCAGCCCCTCCAGGAGACCCTAAATCCCCCCCAAGGGAACCCAAACCCCTTTTAGGGTAACCCCAATTCTTCCAAATTCCCCCCAGAGGACCCCAAATCCCTTTTAGGGCCACCTCCAGCCCCCCACATCCCTCCAAGTGACCCCAAACCCCCTTAAAGCCCCCTCAGGAGACCCCAAACCCCTTTTAGGACCACCCCCACTCCTACTAATTCCCCCCAGAGGACCCCAAACCCCCTTTTTAGGGCCACCCCCACACCCCCTAATCCCCCAAACCCCCTTAGAACCCCCCCCTCAGGACCCCTCCAGCACACCCTAAACCCCTTTTAGGACCACCCCCAATCCCCCATCCCCTAAAAGGGACCCCCCCCCCATTCCCGTCCCCCCCTAAGCCCACAAACCCCACAAATCCTCCCCCCCCTTTTCCCTTTTCCCGCCGCTCTCCCGCCGCCGATGCCGCGATGCAAATGGGGTCGTTAATCACCGAAATGTCATAATTAACATCTCGTTAGCGAGCCCTGATGAACCTCGGGGGGGGGCCAGGACCCAGCTGCGACCGGGGGGGGGGGGTTGTGGGGGGAGCGGAGAATTTTGGGGTTTTCAGGCCGGATTTGGGGTTTTTTATAGGGAGGCGGTGGGATTTTTAGGGTAGCGGCGGATTTGGGATTTTCAAAGGGGTCGAGGGGAATTGGGGGCTCGACTCCCCCCGAACGGGGAATTCCTCTCGACCCCTTTGGGGATTCTTTTCGGGGTCACCTGCACCCCTTTTTGGGGTCAAAATTTGGGGGTTTTATAGGGCGGCAATGGAATTTTTAGGGTGGTGGCAGATTTGGGATTTTCAAAGGGGTCAAGGGGAATTGGGGGCTCAATTCCCCTCAACTCTTTTGGGGATTCTTTTTGGGGTCACTTGTACCCCTTTTTGGGGTCAAAATTTTGGAGATTTTGGGGGTTTTCAGGCCGGATTTGGGGTTTTTTTATAGAACAGCAGTGGGATATTTAGGGTAGCGGAAAATTTGGGATTTCAAGTCTCAACTTCAAGAAATTTGGGGAATCAAGTCTCCAATTCCCCTCGAACCCCTAAAAAAACCGCCACCACCCTAAAAAATCCACTGCCACCCTATAATGGGTGACACTTGGAGGTGACACTTGGGGACATCACAAATAGGATGGAGGACACCCCAAAAAGGGGTTCAGGTGAACCCAAAAAGATTTCCTAAAGGGGTTGAGGGGAATTGAGTCCCCAGTTTGCCTTGACCCCTTTAGGAAATCCCAAATCCACCACCAATCTATAACAGGTGACACTTCCAGGTGACACTTGGGGGCATCAAGGAGGAGATCCCAAAAAGGGATTCAGGCAACTCCAAAAGGATTCCCCAAAGGGTCGAGGGAGTTTGGGGACTCAATTCCTCTTGATCCATTTAAAAATCCCAAATTTACCACCACCCTATAAAACACCCCAAATTTTGACCGCAAAAAGGGGTGTAGGTGACCCCAAGAAGGATTTCCATAAGGGGTTGAGTGGAATTGAGTCCCCAGTTTACCTTGACCCCTTTGAAAATCCCAAATTTCCCACCACCCTCAAAAATCTACCGCCACCCTATAAAAAACCCCAAATTTCAATCCCTAAAAGGGGGTTGAGGTGCAGGCGACCACAAAAAGATTCCCCTTGACCCTTTTGGGAAATCCTTTTGTGGTCTCCTACACCCCTTTTTAGTGTCCCCTCCACCCTCTTGGTGATGTCCCCAAGTGTCACCTGGAAGCGCCGCATGTCCCGCGGGTTCCCAGCATTTTTCAGGCAGTTCTGGTTGCACTTGAGGAAAAACTTGAGGAAAAACCTGGAATGGGGGTGAAAAAAAAAGAGGGGACAAATGTGTCCCCATGGTGTCCCCAAATCTCAGTGTCCCCATCCCAGTGTCCCCATGGTGTCTCCAATCCCAATGTTCCTGTCTGTTGTCCCCATCCCAATGTCCCTTCTTGTCACCACCCCATTATTGTCTCCATCCTAGTGTCCCCATTCTGTCCCCATCCTGTCCCCATGGTGTCCCCAGTCCTGGTGTCCCCATCCCAATGTTCCATTCTGTCCTCGTTCTGCTGTCCCTTCTTGTCACCACTCCATTACTGTCCCCATCCAATTCTTGGTGTCCCCATTATGATCCCAGTGTTCCCATCCCCATCCCAGTGTCCCCATCCTGCCCCCATCCCAGTGTCCCATTGTGCCCGTTTTGCTGTCCCTTCTTGTCACCACGCCATTATTGTCCCCATCCCCATCCTGGTGTCCCCATTGCCATCCCAGTGTCCCCACCACCATCCTGGTCCCATCCTGTCCCCATCCCAGTGTCCCCATCCACATCTTGGTGCTCCCATTCTGTCCCCATCCCAATGTCCCGTTCTGTCCTCATTCTGCTGTCCCTTCTTTTCACCACCTCATCATGGTCCCCATCCCAGTGTCCCCATCCTGGTGTCCCCATTGCCATCCCAGTGTCCCCATCCCAGTGTTCCCATCCCCATCCACATCTTGCTGTCCCCATTCTGTCTCCATACTGTCCCAAATCCTGGTGTCCCCATCCCAATGTCTCATTCTGTCCCCGTTCTGCTGTCCTTTCTTGTCACCACCCCATTATTGTCCCCATCCCAGTGTCCCCATCCCACTGGGGGTGACACCGGGATCCCTGGAAACATTGGGGACCCCCGGGCCCGTCCCTGGGGTCACACGGGGTTTGGGGACATCTGGGGGACCCCAAGTGGGGTCAGCCCCAGGTCAGGCTGGGGGACAAGGAGGGGGATCCCAGGGAACGGGGATCCCACAAAAAGGGGGATTCCACAAAAAGGCGTTACATGGAAAGGGGATCCCATAAAAAAGGGGGTCCCAGGGAATGGGGATCCCACAAAAAAAGAGTTCCATGGAAATGGGATCCCATAAAAAGGGGATCCCACAAAAAAAGGGGATCCCACAAAAAAAAGGGATCTCGCAAAAAGGGGTCCCAGAAAATGGGGATCTCACAAAAAGCAGGTCCCAAAAAAAGAGGATCCCATGGAAAAGGGGTCTCAGGAAGAGGGGATCCCAGGAAAGAAGGGTTCCAAGGGCAAAAGGGGATCCCAGGGATCCCATAAAAAGAGGATCCTGAAAAAAGGGGATCCCACAAAAAAGGGGTCATGAGGGAAAAGGATCCCACAAAAAAACGGGTTACATGGAAAGGGGGATCCCAGGGAATGGGGATCCCATAGAAAAGTGGTCCCACAGAAAGGGGTTTCCAGGGAAAGTTAATCCTACAGAGAGGGGGTCCCAGGGAAAGAGATCCCACAATAAAGGGGTCTCATGGTTGAGGGGATCTCAGGGAAAAGGGATCCCACAAATCAGGAGATCCCATGGGTGAGGGGATCCCACAAAAAGGGATCTCATGGAGAGGGCATCCCATAAAAAGGAACTACCAGGGAGGGGAGGATCCCATGGAAAAGGGGTCCCAGGGAATGGGGATCCCACAAAAAAGGGTTTCCCATGGAAAGGGGGATCCCACAAAAAGCAGATCCCATGAAATGGTGATCCCCATGGAAAAGAGGGATCCCAAAAAAGGGGGATCCTGCAAAAAGGGGGACCCCGAAAAAGGGGGAATCCCAAAAAAAAGGGGTCTCATTTAGAGAATCCCATGGAGGGAAGGATCATAGGGAGAGAGGATCCCATGGAAAAGGGGGATCCCACAAAAAGGGAGATCCCACAAAAAAGGGAGATCCCACAAAAAAGGGGTCTCATTTAGAGGATCCCATGGAAAAGGCGGATCCCACAGCGAGGGGCTCCCCATGGAAAGGGGGATCCCACAAAAAGAGGAACCCCACAAAAAGGGGTCTCATTTAGAGGACCAATGGAAAAGGGGGACCCCACAGCGAGGGGCTCCCCATGGAAAGGGGGATCCCATAAAAAGGGAGTCCCAAAAAAAGAGGGGTCCCACAAAAAGGGAGATCCCATAAAAAGAGGATCCCACAAAAAGGGGTCTCATTTTTAGGACCCCATGGAAAAGGGGAGACCCCATAAAAAGGGATCTCACACTGAGGAGGTCCCGACCCCACAGAAAGGGGGTTCCACCTTATGGAACACCACAGGAAAAGGGGGGCTCCCCCCATTCCCATAATCCCATTCCCGCCCTGCGGGTGGTAATCAGGGCAAGGAAGAAGCTGGAAAACGCCGGGAAACACCCCAAAAACGCCCCAAAAACACCCCAAAAACGGTCCCGCCACCCCCGGCACAGCGCAGCCGCGGGGGAACCCCAAACCCCCAAAAAAACCCCACAAAATCCCCCCTAAACCCCCCAAATCCCGGCCCCAGGTAGGGGGGCTGGGGCTGAACCCCCGCGAGTTAAAAATACGGGGCCGGCGCATTAATTAGCATCGCTAATTACCATTGAATATGCAAATGCCCGGCGCCGCTGCCGAGCACCTTGTGCTCGCGGCGCATAAATTTGAATGCGCAATTAGCATAATCGTGGCTAATTAATGAGAAGCGTCAATTTTCGCAGCCGGGTAATTTGATTAACGCCGCGAGAGGGGCACTTAGCGCGCTCTCAAACCAGCGGGGCTGGCCCGGGGGGGGACACGGGGACACGGGGGACAGGGGGGGTTCGCGACAGGGATGGGGACACGGCTGGCCCTGCGTGACCCTCCGGAAGGGACGGGGATGGGGACGCCCCAAAAGTGACGGGAATGGGGAGAGGGGACACCCCAAAGTGATGGGAATGGGGACACCCCAAATATTACAGGAACAGGAACAGAGGATGGGGGACACCCCAGAAGTGATGGGGATAGGGACAGGGGACACCTCGAAACTGATGGGGATGGGGACACCCCGAAAGTGATGGGGATGGGGAGAGGGGACATCCCAAAGGTGATGGGGATGGGGACATGGGGACGCCTCGAAAGTGATGGGTATGGGGACAAGGGACACCCCAAAAGTGATGGGGATTGGGACAGAGGATTGAGGACACCTCAAAAGTGACAGAGATAGGGACAGGGAATTGGGGACACCCCAAAAGTAATAGGGATGGGGAGAGGGGACATCCCGAAAGTGATGGGGATGGGGACAGGGGGTTGGCCACACCCCAAAAGTGACAGGGATGGGGACAAGGGACACTCTATAAATCCTGGGGTGGGTTGGGGACACTCCTGCAAGTGGGTGACCCCCCAAAAGTGATGGAGATGGGGACAGGGGACACCCTGAAAGTGCTGTGAATGGAGACACTCCAAAAGTCCTGGGGCGGGTTGGGGACACCTCAAAAGGGATGGGAATGGGGACACCCCAAAATTCCTGGGGTGGGTTGGGGACACCCCAAAAGTGATGGGGATGGGGACAGGGAACACCCTGATAGTGATGGGGGGGACAGGTTGGGGACAAGCCTGGAACTGCATGACCCCCCAGAAGGGATGGGAATGGGGAGAAGGCACACCCCAAAAGTGACAGGGATGGGGACAGGAGAGACCCCGAAAGTGATGGAGATGGAGACACCTCAAAAGTCTTGTGATTGGGGACAGGGAACACCCCAAAAGTCCTGGGGAAGATTGGGACACCCAGAAGTACTGGGAATGGGGGCACCCCAAAAGTGTTATGAATGGGGAGAGGGGACGCCCCAAAAGTGACAGGAATGAGGACAGGGGACACCCCAAAAGTGATGGGAATGGGGATTGGGGGTTGGCAACACCCCAAAAGTGACAGAGATGGGGACAGGGGACTGGGGACACCCTAAAACTGATGGGGATTGGGACACCCCAAAAGTCATGGGAATGGGGAGAAGGGAGACCCCAAAGTGATGGGGATGGGGACACCCCAAAATTCCTGAGGTGGGTTGGGGACACCCTGAAAGTGATGAGGGTGGGGACAGAGGACACCCTAAAAGTGATGGGGACAGGGGATGGGGGACACCACAAAATGATCAGAATGGAGACACTTCAAAAGTCCTGGGGTGGGTTGGGGACACCCCAAAAGTGACGGGGATGGGGACTGGGGACGCCCTAAAAGTGATGGGGATGAGGACAGTGGACACCCTGAAAGGGATGGGGACACCCCGAAAGGGATGGGGACACCCCATAAGTGTTGTGAATGGGGACAGAGGACACCCCAAAAGTGATGCAGTCAGGGACACCCCAAAAGTGATGTGAGTGGACAGAGAGGACACCCCAAAAGTGACAGGGATGGGGACAGAGGACACACCAAAAGTGATGGGAATGGGGACATCCAGAAAGTCCTGGAGCAGGCTGGGGACACCCCAAAAGTGACGGGGACAGGGGGCACAGGCTGGGGACACGCCTGGAACTGCATGACCCCCGAAAGGGATGGGGATGGGGAGAGGGGTTGGGGACACCCCGAAAGTCGAGGGGTGGGTTGGGGACACCCCAAAAGTGATGAGGATGAGGAGAGAGGACTTCCCTAAAGTCCTGGGTGGTTTGGGGACACTCCTGCAAGTGGGTGACCCCCCAAAAGTGATGGAGATGGGGACAGGGAGCACCCTGAAAGTGCTGTGAATGGAGACACCCCAAAAGTCCTGAGGCGGGTTGGGGACACCCCAAAAGTTCTGGGGATGAGGGGGACAGGTTGAGGGACACACCTGACATGAAAGTGCTGGGGATGCAGAGAGGGAGTTGGGGACACCCCAAAAGTCCTGGGGCGGGTTGGGGACAAGTTGGGGACACCCCTGGAAGTGGGTAACCCCCCAAAAGTGCTGGGGATGGGGACAGGGGATTGGGGACATCCCAAAATGCTGTGAAGGGGGACCAGGGACACCCCAAACATCCTGGGGTGGGTTTGGGGACACCCCTAAAGTGCTGGGGAGGCGGGGGGACAGGTTGGGGACTCTCCTGGCACTGGGTGACCCCCTAAAAGGCCCATGGATGGGGACAGGGGGTTGGGGACACCCCAAAAGTCCTTGGGGGCAGACTGGGGGACCCCCCAAAAGTCCTGCGGCTGAGGAGGGGACATTTGGGACATTTGGGACATGGCCACCAACCATCGGGGTGTCACCTCCCAAGGGGACGCCACCCCCAAAAGCGCCATGATGGGGACAGCCCCAGGACACCTGCGGGACAGGGGACACGGGGACAACGGCAGTGACAAGGGGACAAGTGACAACCCCGCGCTTGGCTTGGTGGCACCAGGGAGGTGACACCGGGACAGGCAGGAGGACCCCGGTGGGGACAGGGACAGAGGGACCTCAGGGACGGGGACACAGCCACCCTGAGATGTCCCCAATGCACCAGTGCCACCTCCATTATTGATGTGACCGCTGGGGACATCTGTCACCGCTGTCACCCCCTGGGGACACCCGGAGTGCCCTCTGCTGTCCCTTGGCTCATCAGCATCATGTCCCCAAGCTTGGGTACACCGCCGGTGCTGCCACCCCCTCCAGGTCACCATGAGGCCTCCCGATGTCCCCAGTGTCCCCCAATGTCCCCCAATGTCCCCAGAGTCCCCAGTGTCCCGAGATGTCTCCCAATGTCCCCAGCACCTGTCGATGATGACGGGGTCCGAGGGGGTCTCGTTGCGGTTCCCGCAGCTCTTCTTGTCACAGCAGCGGCTGGACACGGGGACAGCAGGTGACATCAGGGGACAGCAGGCGACATCAGGGGACAGCGAGGAATGAGGGACCCCCAAACCCCGGGGGGGACGCGCCAGGTCCCCGTGTCCCACCCTGGGGCCGCCCCGTCACTCAGGGGTGGGGGACAGAGGGGACAGTGGGGAGGGGACACAGCAGGGGGGACACTCAGGGGTGGCACTTTGCCACCCCTTTATGGGGTTGGGGACAGATTTGGGGGTCCTGGGGGCTCTGCGTCCTCTCTGGGTGGCTCTGAAGGCCTTGGGGACCCATCCCTGTCACCCTCGGGGGCTCCGTGTCACCTCTGGGTGGCTCTGAAGGTGTTGGGGACCCATCCCTGTCACGCTTGGGTGGCTCTGAAGGGGTTGGGGACCCATCCCTGTCACCCTTTAATGGCCCTGGAGGGCTTGGGGACCCATCTGTGTCACCCTGGGTGGCTCTGAAGGGGTTGGGGACGCATCCCTGTCACCTCAGGGGGCTCCACGTCACCTCCGCGTGGCTCTGAAGGGGTTGGGGACCCGTTCCTCTCACCCTTTAATGGCTCTGAAGGGCTTGGGGACCCATCCCTGTCACCTCCAGGTGACACAGCAGGGCCACCCGCAGTCCCCGGCCCCGAGGGGACACCGGACGTGGCCTGTCCCCTGTCGCAGGGTTAATTAGCGGCGCTGCCTCGGCTCGTTAATTAGTACGAGGGGTCGGTAACCACGAGCTGGCACCGAAGGGACCTTGGGGACACCCCTGTCACCCCCGGGCTGTCACCTGCACATGATCTCGTGCGTCAGCAGCACCCGGCACATCTCGGGGTTCTTGTCCTGCCCCTCGTAAATGATGGCCTGGAGGGGACACCGAGGGGACAGCCGCGACACCGCGGTGGCACCGTGGAGGTCCCCGCCCCCGGCCAGATGTGGCGGCGGGGACATCCAGATGTCACCCGCGGGTGGGGCCGGGGGGATTTTTGGGGGATTTGGGGGGTTATTTGGGGGACTTTTGGGGGATTTTCGAGGGACTTTGGGGGAGTTTTGGGGGGGCTTGGGGGGATTTTTGCGGGGGGGGATTTTTTGGGGAGGATTTTTGGGGGGAGTTTTGGGGGCATTTTGGGGGTGATTTTGGGGGTGATTTTGAGGGGGCTTTTTGGAGATTTTGGGGGGATTTCTGGGGGATTTCTGGGGGATTTTTTGGGGAGGATTTTTGGGGGGACATTTAGAGAGGATTTTGGGGGGATTTTGGAGGGATTTTTGGGGGGGACTTTTGGGGGGACTTTGGGGAGCATTTTTGGGGAGGATTTTTGGGGGGATTTTTGGGGGATTTTTGGGGGGTACTTTCGGGGGGCTTTTCGGGGGGGATGTTCTGGGGGGGGATTTTTTTGGAGGGGATGTTTTTTGGGGGGAGATTTTTATTGGGGGGGGGGAGTTTTAGTGGGGGGGATTTTTTGGGAGATTTATGGGGTCTTGGTACCTGCTTGGACATGGAGTCAATGAGGCGGACATACAAATCCTGCTCAGTCCGCAGCCCTGTGGGGACACCAGAGGGGTCACCCCGCTTGTCACCTCCCCTTGGGGACACCCCAAATCCCACCCAGATCCCCCCAAACCCTCTCACCCACCGTTGCTGTAGAGCAGCTGCAGCCGGTAGTGGATCCCGTTGTTGGTTTTCTCCCCGTTCTGCTCCTTGAGGGGTTTTGGGGACAAAATTCACAGCCAGGGTCACTCAATGTCCCCTCCTGGTCACTCCATGTCCCTCCCACCCCGTTCTGGGGTCACTCGTGCCATAATTTGGGGTAGCACTCCGACCTCACCGTGACTGCGGCCCCACGGGGGTTTTTGGGGCAGTTTTGGGGTTTTTTGGGGTTTCTCACCCGCTCCTTCTCCACGAAGTCGATGAAGCAGGTGCGCTCCACCTCCACGGGCTGGCCCTGGCGGTCGTACATGGCCAGCACGAAGTGGAAGAAGTTGGACTTGCGCAGGTTGGCCGGGGGCTGCTTCTCGAAGTGAGCGCGGGCCAGCGACACCCCGCTGCGATGGCGACACGGTGTGGGGACAGCCGCGACAGTGACACGGCCACAGCCCCGGCAGCACAGTTACCCTCTCTGCAGCAGGAACCCCAAACCCCAGAAAACCCCAAACCCCGAGAACTGCAGCACCGGGAACCCCCAAAACCCAAGAACCCCAAATCCCAGGAACCCTAAACCCCGAGAATCCCAAACCCCGGGAACCCCAAACCCTGAGAACCTCAAACCCCTGAAAACCTCAAACTCCCGAAAATCCCAACACTGGGAACCCCAAACCCCGAGAACTCCAGACTTCGGGAACTCCAAACCCTGGGAATCCCAGTCCTGGGGATCCCCAGCATAGGCAACCCCAGTCCTGGGGATCCCCATCCCCATGAACCCCAGTCCTGGTGATCCCCAGCACCGGAACCCCCAAACCACGTCCGGGGATCCCCCAGGACTGGGACCCTCCGTGCCTCATCCCGGGGACCCCCAGCACCAGAACCTCCAAACCCCGAGAACCTCAGTCCTGGGAACCCCCAAACTCCAAAAACGCAGTCCTGGGGATCCCCATCCCCATGAACCCCAGTTCTGGGGATCCCAGGCACCAGAAACCCCCAAACCGCGTCGGGGGGTCCCCCAGGACTGGAATCCCCAGGACCCCCTCTCGGGGAGCCCCCAGCACCCCATCCCCGGGATCCCCATCCTTAAGAACCCCAGTCCTGGATCCCCCAGCACCGGGAACCCCCAAAACCCCGTCTGGGGGACCCTCAGGACTGGGACCTGCAGCACCCCATTCCCAGGAACCTCAGACCTGGGGATCCCCAGCACTGGGACCCTCAGGACCCCACCCCAAGGACCCCCCAGCTCCCCGTCCTGGGGATCCCCATCCCTAAAAACCCCAATCCTGGAAACCCCCAACACGGGGACCCCCAGCACCCCATTACCAGGACTGGGATCCCCAGTCCCCCATCCCGAGGGCTCCCAGCACCCCATTCCCAGGAGCCCAAAACCTCCTCCAAGGGACACCAGCACCCCCAGCTCCCCATCCCGGGAACCCCCAAACCCCATCCAGGGGACACTCAGTGCCCCATCTCCAGGATCCCCATTCCCGAGAACCCAAATTCTGGGGACCCCCAGTACCAGGAACCCCAAAACCTCCTCCACGGGACACCACCACCCCCAGCACCCCATTACCAGGATTCCCATCCCCAAGAACCCCAATTCTGGGGACCTCCACTACCGGGACCCCCAGCACCCCATCCCGGGGACCCCCAGTACCAGGAACCCCCAAAACCTCCTCCAAGGGACACCCACACCCCCAACTCCCCATCCTGGGGATGCCCAGCATCGGGAACCCCGAAAACCCCATCTGGGGGACCCCCAGGATTCCATCTCCAGGATCCCCATTCCCGAGAACCCAAATTCTGGGGACCCCCAGCACCGGGAACCCCAGAACCTCCTCCATGGGACACCAGCACCCCCAGCTCCCCATCCTGGGGATCCCCATCCCTGATAACCCAAATCCTGGGGACCCCCAGCACCCCAACATGAGGACACCTGGAAACTCCGCCCCAGGGACCCCCAGCATCCCATTACCAGGACTGGGATCGCCAGTCCCCCATCCCGGGGGACCCCCAAAACGCCATTCCCAGGAACCCCAAAACCTCCTCCATGGGACACCAGCACCCCCAGCACCCCATCCTGGGGATCCCCATCCCTGATAACCCAAATCCTGGGGACCCCCACTACCGGGCCCCCCAGCACCAGGAACCCCAAAACCTCCTCCATGGGACACCAACACCCCCAGCACCCCATTACCAGGAACCCCAAAACCCCATGACCAGGATTCCCATCCCCAAGAACCCAAATCCTGGGGTACCCCAGCACCAGGGACCCCAAGGACCCCATTACCAGGAACCCCAAAACCTCCTCCATGGGACACCAGCACCCCCAGCGCCCCATTTCCAGGACACTCGGAAATTCAGCACTGGGACCCCCAAAACCCCTCCATGGGACACCAGAACCCCAACACCCCATCCTAGGGACCCCCTAAACCCCATCCTGGGGACTCCCCAAAATCTCCTCCATGGGACACCAGCGCCCCATCCTGGGGACCCCCAGCACCTCAATATTGGGACACCCCAAAACAGCACCGAGACCCCCAGACCCTTCTCCATGGGACTCCCACCGCCCCTTCCCAGAATCCCAAATCTCCAAAATCCCAAAACCCTAAAATCCAGTCCTTGGGACCCCCAGCACCCTGGCCTGGGACCCCCCAAAACTTACAGCACTCTGTCCCCAGGGCCACCAGGATCCCATCCCCAGGGCCACCAGCCTGTCCCCAAGACCACCAGTCTGTCCCCAGGGCAACCAGCCTGTCCCCAAGGCTACAAGAACCCTGCCCCTAAGGCCACCAGCTTGTCCCCAAGGCCACCAGGACCCCATCCCCAAGGCCACCAGCTTGTCCTCAAGTCGACCAGCCTCTCCTCAAGACCCCCAGGACCCTGTCCCCAAGGCCACCAGCCTGTCCCCAAGGCCAACAGGACCCCGTCCCCAGGGCCACCAGTCTGTCCACAAGGCCACCAGCCTGTCCCCAGCACCCCACAAGGGTGACACCCAGCACCCCCTCCCTGTCCAGGGCAGGGGACAGACTTGGGGACACCCTGCCCCTGGCATCGGGGACACGAGGGACAGAAGGGGACAGAGGGGACATTCCTGAGCCCTCCCTGCCCAAGCCACCCCTCAGTGCCACCTCTGGGCTCGCCGCTGTCACCGCTGCTGTCCCTGCCCCGACACCCGTGGTGACAGCACGGTGACAGCAGAGCCATATCAGGGACGATGGCTCCAGCACAGTCCCTGTCACTGTCACCGTGTCCCCACCCCGCTGGTGGCCCTGTCCCCTCGGTGTCCCCCCGGTGGCAGCAGAGAGGGTCCCCAGCGTCACCCCTGCCACAGCCACGCACCAACCCAGCCCCTTGGTGACACTCTGGGGACATTTCCCGAGGACAGCTCCTTCAGCTCTTCCAAAGTGTCCCCAGGGTCACTCGCAGGGTCCCAAAGTGTCCCCAGGGTCATCCACGGGGTCCCAAAGTGTCCCCAGGGTCACTCGCGGGGCCACACCTGGCAAGGTGACAATACCTGTGCACGACCACCCCAAATGGGTCACATCATGTCCCCACACCTGCCGTGGACACCGCGGCGTGTCCCTTGTCCTCTCCCCGCGCTGGTGGCTTCGCCCTCGGTGTCCCACCCCCTCGGGGACACCTCTATCCCCTCACTGTACCCTCCCTACAACGGGACAGCGGCTCCTCACAACCCCACAGATTCCCCCAAAGGGCCGCGGTGACAGCGGGGGTGGCTCTGGCTGTCGCCGCTGTCCCCCGCCGTGTCCTCCCCGCGCTGCCGGCCCCGCCCGCTGCGTTAATTAATTATTAAAGGCAATCAAGCATTTCCAAGCAGCCGCGGCCCCGGCGCTTCCAGGAAAGCGGCGCCGGCCCCAAAGTGGCTCCGGGGGGGCTCTGGGGACCCCGCAGCGGGGACACCCCGGACACGGTGCCAAACCTTTGGGGACACTGAGGGACAGAAGGTTTAGAGGGTCCCGGTGCCACCCCACGGAGCAGGAACTCGGTGCCACCCCCTTGGGGACACTGCGGTGGCCATGGGGACACTGATGTTTGTGGGGTGAGGGTGACACCTCCCCTCAGACAGTGTCCCCACGCGTGGCACTGCCAGCACGGTGGCACACGCCCAGCTGCCACCAGGGTGGCACTGCCCGCTCGGTGACACGTCCCTGTCACCACTGCCAGTCCCGGGTGTGTCCCTCTGTCCCAGGGAGGTTTTGGGGACACAGGACCTGGCACTGCTCTCCCTCAGCTGTATCACATTGTCACCCCCCGGGGGTGGCTGCGCTTTGGGGTCCCTTTGGGGTTTGGGGGATTCCCTGAGGTTTTCCAGCATCCCAAAGTTTTGGGGGGACCCCGGGGAGCCACCATGACCCCTTATGGACACCCCAAAGCCGGCAGAGGGGACAGCAGGACAGGGGTGGCACTGAGGGAGAGAGGGACAGGGGAGAGGGGATACTGAGGGAGGGCAGGGAATGGGATTTGAACCCCCAAAAAGGGGAAAGAATGGGATTTGAGGAGGGCAGGAATGGGATTTGAGTTCCCAGGAGGACAGGAATGGGATTTGAGCACCCAAAAGGGTCAGGGAATGGGATTTGTCCCCTGGAAAAGGCAGGAATGGGATTTGAGCTTCTCCAAAAGGGTGAAGAATGGGATCTGAGTCCCTCAGAAAAGGCAGGAATGGGATTTGAGTTTCCAGGAGGGCAGGAATGGGATTTCAGCCCCCCAGAAGGGCAGGGATTGAGATTTGAGTCCCCTGGAAAAGGCAGGAATGGGATTTGAGTCCCGCAGAAAAGGCAGGAATGGGATTTGAGTTCCCTGGAAAGGCAGGAATGGAATTTGAGCCCCTTAGAAAAGGCAGGAATGGGATTTGAGCCTCAAAAGGGCAGGGATGGGATTTGATCCACCAGGAGGGCAAGGAATGGGATTTGAGTCCCCAAAAAGGGAAGGAATGGGATTTGAGCCCCCTGGAAAAGGCAGGAATGGGAATTGAACCCCCCGGAAGAGGCAGGGAATGGGATCTGAGCGCCCCAAAAGGGCAGGGAATGGGATTCGAATTCCCAGGAAAAGGCACAGATGGGCACAGACCCCATTCCCGTTGGCACAAACCCCTGGCACCTGAAACCCAGGATGCCCAGGGCACCGGGATTGGGGATGCAGAGGCCCAAGGAATGCCAGGAAAAATGTGGGGGCACACCCTGGGATGTCTGTGAGACCCAGGACACTGGAATGCCCATGGAACCAGGCATGCCCACGGTGCCCAGGAGGCCCATGGGGCATGGAATACCCTGAAATGCCCACAGCAGATGCCCAGGATGCCCACAGGACCTGGAATTCCTATTCCCATGGATCCCAGGACACTCCCAAAGCCCAGGATTCTCACAGCCCCTGGAATATCTTGGAATGCCCACAGCTGATGCCCAGGATGCCCACAGGACCTGGAATTCCCATTCCCATGGATCCCAGGACACTCCCAGAGCCCAGGATGCCCTGGAATTTGGGATACCAGCAGAGCCCGGGATGCCCGTGGAAATTTGGGATGCCCACAGAGCCTGGCACATCCACAGCCCTGGGATACCCACACCCATGGAACGCCCACGGAAGCTGGGAAACCCGAGGAGCTCAGGATGCCCAAAGCCCTGGAATGCCCAGAAACACCGGGATACCCATGGAAACCGGGATGCCCATAGCCCCTGGAACGCCCATGGAAGCTGGGAAACCCGAGGAGCTCAGGATGCCCAGAGCCCTGGAATGCTCAGACCCCCGAGATGCCCATGAAAACCGGGATGCCCACTGCCCCTGGAGTACCCCTGGAATGCCCACAGCCCTTGGAATTCCCGCGGAACCCGGGATTCCCGATTCCCGTGGACCCCGGGATGCCCGCGGAGCTCGGCTTGCGTCCATCCCGCAGCCCCCGGAGCCGCCGGGCTGCCCCAAAACTGTCCCCAGGCTGCCTCAAAACTGTCCCCAAGCTGTCCCCGAGCTGTCCCCGGGCTGTCCCTTACCTCTGCGCCGCCGTGCTGGCGTCCAGGATGCCGGTGCCCCCCTGCAGCCAGCGGCCGGCGGGGAGCCCCGCGCTCAGCGGCTCCTCCTTCATGGGGACCCCCCCGCGGGGCAGCGCCTCCTGCACCGAGAACATCACCGGGGGGCTCAGGGGGACCCCCGGACACCCCCGGGATCAGCACCGGGCAGGTGCCGGGGGCCGCCGTCCCGGCCGCCGGGGAAGCGGCATCTGCGGAGGGAGGGATGGAAGGGGAGAGGGAGGGAAGGAGGGAGGAGGGGGCGGGAGGGGGCAGAGCCCGAGAAGTTGGAGCTGGAGGAGCCCCGGAGCCAAGCGAGGGGAGGGGAAGGGGCGGGGGGAGGCGCGGGGGGAGAGGGAGGGATGGGGAGGGAGGAGTGGAGGGAGGGATGGGGAGGAAGGAGGGAGGGATGGGGAGGAAGGCTCGGAGGAGGAGTGGAGGGATGGATGGAGGGAGGCCCGGAGGAGGAGTAGAAGGATGGAGAGAGGGAGGGCTGGAGGAGGAGTGGAGGGATGGAAGGAAGGAGGGAGAGGAGGGCTAGAGGAAGGTTCGGCGGAGGGAGGGAGGGATGGAGGCTCGGGGGAGGGAGGGATGGAGCGCGGCACCGGAGGGAAGGAGGGAGGGATGGAGGCTCGCAGGGAGGCAGGGCCGAGGCGCAGGGGAGGAGTGCAGGCGGCCGGGGGGGCCCGGCCGGGGGCGGGGGCTCGGTTCCGTTATTACCGGGCGGGCGGCGGCGGCGGCGCGGGGGGGCGGAGGCAGCGGCGGCGGCAGCAGCGGCAGCAGCAGCAGCAGCGGGCGGCCGGGGGGCGGCCCGGGGGTCCCCGCAACGCCATCACCGCCCTCTCCCCGCCGCCTCCGCCGCCCCCCGGCCCGGCCCCGGCCGCCCGGCTCGGGCAGCAGCACCATGAGCAGCAGCAGCCCGGCTCGCTGCCGCCGCCCCGCCGCCGCCGCCGCCGCCCCACCGGCCCGGGCCATCCCGGCACCGCCGCCGCCGCCGCCGCCTCCCCGGGGAGGCAGGGCCGGAGCCGCCGGGGGAGGCGGGGGCCGCGGCCGGCCAGGCTGACATCATTCCGGGGAGGAGCGGTCCCTCCCCGCGCCCTCCGCCAGGGGGGCACCGGGCACCCCGAGGGGAGACCCCCGCGAGAGACCCCCGGGGAAATCCCAAATGGAGCCCGGGGACAGCGAGAAGTGACCCCGATGTGTCCCCCCGAGGCACCCTGGGGGGAATCCAAAGGGGTGCCGTGGGTGGCACAAAGTGACCCCAATGTGTCCCCAGGGATACCCCAGGGACACCTCAAACCAGCCCCAAGGACACCCCAGGGTGTCTCCAATGGGTGCCAGGGATGGCACAAAGTGACCCCAATGTGTCCCCAAAGGGGTGCCAGAGGTGGGACAAAGTGACCCCAATGTGTCCCCAGGGGCACCCCACAGTGGCCCCAAATGGGTGCCAGGGACAGAGCAAAGTGACCTCAATGTGTCCCCAAATGGGTGCTGGGGATGGCACAAAGTGACCCCAGTGTGTCCCCAAAGGGGTGCCAGAGATTGCACAAAGTGACCCCAATGTGTCCCCGGGGACACCCTGGGGGGACCCCAAAGGGGTGCCAGAGATGGTACAAAGTGACCCCAGTGTGTCTCCAAAGGGGTGCAAGGGATGGCACAAAGTGACCCCAATGAATCCCCAGAGACACCCCAGGAGGATCTCAAAAGGTCCCAGGGGTCCCCCAGGTGTCAATGTCCTCATCCATCCCTGTGTCCCTCTGTCCGTCCCTGTGTCCATTCCAATGTCCCTGTGTCCATCCTAGTATCCCTCTGTCCGTCCCTGTGTCCATCCCAGTGTCCCTGTGTCCATCTCAATGTCCCTGTGTCCATCCCAGTGTCCCTGTGTCCATCTCTGTTCCCATCCATCCCAGTGTCCCTCAGTTCATCCCTGTGTCCATCCCAATGTCCATCTGTCCATCCCCATGTCTCTCTGTCTGACCCTGTGTCCATCCATCTCTGTCCCCATCCATCCCTGTGTCCATCTGTCCATGGTCTCGTCCACCCTGGTGTCCATCCAACAACAGCTGCACTGTTCTCAGCATCCATCCATCCATCTGTCTGTCCATCCCAGCATCCATTTGTCTATCCTAGTGTTCACATATCCCCGTGTCCTTTTGTCCATGCCCCTACCCTATTTATGTCCATCTGCCCATCCACCTGTCCCCCTGTCCATCCCAAGTGTCCGTCCATCCATCCATCCATCCATCCATCCATCCATCCATCCATCCATCATCCATCCATTGTCCATCTGTCCGTGCATTCCAGTGTCCATCTGCCATGTCCATCCATACACCTGTTCCAGCATCCATCCATCCATGACCCTGTCCATCCCAACATTCTCCTCTCCTTGCCCCTGCCTATCCTGGTGTCCATCCATCCATCCATCCATCCATCCATCCATCCATCCATCCATCCCATTGTCCATCAGTCCACGACCCTGTCTATCCCACTGTCCATCTCTCTGTCTTACCATCCCAGTGTCCAACCCTACTTCCATCCCAGCATCCATGTGTCCATCCCCGTGTCCATTTGTCCATCCCAGTGTCCATCCCTCCATACCAGCATCCATTTGTCCATCCCAACGTCCATTTATGATTCCCAGTGTCCATCCCTCCATACCAGTGTCCATCTGTCTACCCCATTGTCCATCCCACCCCGCTCCCCCAGGACCGTCCCCTCCTCTCCCCACTCCCATTCCCATTGGGATTCCCGGGATGGGCTCCTTTGGCATCTGTGCCCTAAATGTCCCCAATGGGGACAGCGGGGCAGGGGGGACACCGGGGGACCCCAAACAGCACCGGGAGAGGGATTTAGGGTCCCTGGGGGACCCGGCTTGATCCCACAGGATTCCCGTCGGGAATGGGGTGGGGGCTCATTCCCCACATTCCCAGGGCCACCCCAAGGCCACCAAGCCCCGCTGGGGGTGGCAGAGGTGACCCCGAGGGGCGAGGGGACAGTGCCACCCCCCCGTCCGCTGTCACCTCCGGGGGACCGCGGGGACACCCCGGCACTGACCGGGTGGCCCGGTAGGGGGCGCCCTGTGCGTTGGTGGTGACGTCAGAGTCACGCCCGCGTGGTGACGTCAGGGGCACACCCGATGTGACGTCAGAGCCCCGCGGCGGCCACGTTGGGTGAGGGCAGGGGACGGGCAGGGGTCACCACAAAATGGGGATAAAAACCCCAAATTGGGTAAATTCACCCCAGTCTGGAAGCTGACACCCCAAAAATGGGCAGTGACACCCCAAAAATGGGCACTGACACCCCAAAAATGGGAGAAGTTCTGTGCCTCAGAAAAGGGCACAGAAAACCCCAAACTGGGCACTGATATCCCAAAAATTCACCCCAAAACTGGACAGTGAATCCCAGAACAAGCCAAATTTGCTCCAAACTGGGTGAATTTGCCCAAAACTGGGTGAATTCACCCCAAACTTGGCACAGAAACCCCAAGGTGGGCAAATTCACCCCAAAGTTGGGCACTGACATCCCAAAAATTGGATCCAGTCACCCCAAACTGGGTCTGGTAACCCCAAAACTCGACAAATTCACAGCAAAACTGGGGAAATTTACCCCAGTCTGGGTTCAGTCTCTCAAAACTGAGAAAAATCATCCCAAAACTGGGAAATTTCACCCCAAAAATGGATACAGTTACCCCCAAACTGGGGAAATTCGCCCCAGACTAGGAAAATTCACCCCAAAATTTGGCCCAGTCACCCCAAAATGTGTCTGAGCACCCCAAAACTGGACAAATTCACCCCAAACTGGGAGCAGACACCCAAGAATGGGGCAAGGAAACCCAAAATCTGGAACTGGTCACTCCAAGCTGGGCAAATTCACCCCAAACCTGGATCCAGTCACCAAAAAACTGGAACTGGTAATCCCAAACTTGGAAAATTCCCTCAAGCTGGGAAAATTCACCCCAAAACTGGAAAAATTCACCCCAAAACTGGATCCAGTCACCGAAAACCTGGAACCAGTCATCCCAAACTGGGAAAATTCACCCCCAAACCAGGAAAAGTCACCCCAAACCAATCCCATGGAGATCCCAGGACCATTGGGATGAGGTTTGCATCAACCCCTCCATCCGAGAACGGTTTGGGGTGTGAAAAAAATTTTTAAAATTTTTTTTTTTAATTTTTTAAAAAGTTTTAAAAAAATTTTTAAAAACCCCAAAACCCTCAGGTTTGGGCTGAAACTCTGGGACTTTTTGTCCTTCCCCCTGGGAATTCCCCATGGGGACCTCAGGGGGGTTTTTGTGACACCCCAGGTGTGACTCAGGCTGGAGGTTCCCCAATATCCGGGACGGGGAATGGGGAAGGAAACGGGAATTGAGCAAGAGGGGGGATGGGGACAGGGGGTGACTCGGGGAGGGGGGATGGGAATTCCCATCAGGGGACTCCAAATGGGGGCCTGGGTGTGCCCAGGGCGACCCCAGACCCAAATACCCCGGGCTGGGGAGGATTTGTCTGGTTTGGGCTGAATTTGGTCGGTTTTGGGGTAAATTTGGCCAATTTTGGGATGGTTTTCACAGTTTGGGGTGACCAGACCCAGTCTGGGGTGACCAGATCCAGTTTGGGGTGAATTTGCCCCATTTGGGGATGAATTGTCTCAGTTTGGGGGAATTTTCCAAGTTTGGGGTGAATTTGCTCAGTTTTGGGGCGGGTTTATCCAATTTTGGGGTGAATTTGGCCAGTGTGGGGGAAATCTCCCAGTTTTGGGATGGTTTTCACAGTTTGGGGTGACCAGACTCAGTCTGGGGTGAATTTGCCCCATTTGGGGATGCATTTTCCCAGTTTGGGTTGGATTTGCCCAGTTTTGGGGTGGATTTGGTCAGTTTTGGGGTGGATTTCTCAGTTCTGGGATAGATTTTCACAGTTTTAGGTGACCAGACCCAGTTTGAGGTGACTGGATCCAGTTTGGGGTGAATTTGCCCAGTTTTGGGGGAAATGTCCCAGGTTTGGGATGGATTTTCCCAGTTTGGGGTGACTGGATCCAGTTTGGGGTGAATTTTCCCAGTTTGGGGATGAATTTTCCAAGTTTGGGGTAAATTTGCTCAGTTTTGGGGTGGATTTATCCAATTTTGGGGTGAATTTGGCCAGTGTGGGGAAATCTCCCAGTTTTGGGATGGATTTTCCCAGTTGGGGTGACTGGATCCAGTTTGGGGTGAATTTGCCCCATTTGGGCATGACGTTTCCCAGTTTGGGAATTTTCTCAGTTTGGGGTGAATTTTCTCCATTTTGGGTGTCCATGCCCAGTTTGAATTCCCCCAATTTTGGGGTGAATTTGGCCAATTTTGGGGTGACTGGCCCACTGGGCTTCCAGGGTTTCTCTGGGATTTTGGTGCCTGAGGGTGGGAGAAGTGAGCTGGGGTTGAGAGGGGTTGCGGTGGAACTGTGGGGACAGGGACACAGGGATTTAGGAACACACACAGGGATTTAGGAACACACACAGGGATTTAGGAACACACACAGGGATTTAGGAACACAGGGATTTAGGGACACACACAGGGATTTAGGGACACACACAGGGATTTAGGAACACACACAGGGATTTAGGAACACACACAGGGATTTAGGGACACACACAGGGATTTAGGAACATACACAGGGATTTAGGGACACACACAGGGATTTAGGGACACAGGGATTTAGGGACACAGGGATTTAGGGACACACACAGGCATTTAGGAACACAGGGATTTAGGAACACAGGGATTTAGGGACACACACAGGGATTTAGGAACACAGGGATTTAGGGACACACACAGGGATTTAGGAACACAGGGATTTAGGGACACACACAGGGATTTAGGGACACACACAGGGATTTAGGGACACAGGGATTTAGGGACCCGGGGATGGGGCTGGGGACAGAGGGATTGGGACAAGTTCAGGATCAGGGACGGGGAGAAGTGACAGGGCCAGGATCAGGGACAAGGATGGGGACAGGGTTATGGACAGAGTCGGGGACAGGGCCAGGATCAGGGACAAGGATGGGGACAGGGTCAGGGACAGAGTCGGGGACAGGGACAAGATCACAGGCAGGATCAGGGACAAGTTCAGTGGCAGAACCAGGACTGGGGACAAAGACAGGGACAAGGGTGGGGACAGGATCAGACAGGGACAGTGTCAGGGGCAAAGACAGGATCAGAGACAGGATTGGGGACAAGGACAGGGACACAATCAGGATCCGGGACAGAGTCAGGGACAAGGATAGGGACAGACACAGGGACAAGTGCAGTGACAGATAAGGGACAGAGTCAAGGACAGGGACACAGATGGGGACAGGATCGGGTTGAGGGACAGGGACAAGGACAGGATGAGGGACAAGGATGGGAACATGACTGGGGACAGGGTCAGGGACATGATCAGGATCAGGGACAGGGACCAGTCTGGTGACAGAATCAGGACGGGGGACGGGGACAAGGATGGGGACAGGATCAGGGACAAGGATGGCAACAGGACAAGACAGGGACAGAGTCAGGAACAAGGACAGGGACAAACACAGGGACACGGATGGGGACAGGATCAGACAGGGACAGGACCAGGGACAAGGATGGGGACAGGATTGGGGACAAGAATAGGGACAGGATCAGGGACAGAGTCAGGGACAAGGATAGGGACAGACACAGGGACAAGTGCAGTGACAGGTCAGGGACAGAGTCAGGGACACGGAATGGGAACAGGATCAGGGACAAGGATGGGGACAGGACTGGGGACAAGGATAGGGACACAATCAGGATGAGGGGCAGAGTCAGGGACAGGGACCAGCCCAGTGACAGAATCAGGACTGGGGACAGGGACGCGGATGGGGACGGGATCAGACAGGGACACAGACAAGGACAGAGCCAGGGACAAAAATGGGGACAGGATCAGGACAGAGTCAGGGACAGGGACCAGCCCAATGACAGAATCAGGACTGGGGACAGGGACAAGGATGGGGACAGGGTCAGAGACACACAGGGACACAGTCAGGGCTGGCCGCAGGGTCCAGCGCCCTCATCCTCTGCCTGTCCCCCGTGGGCGTGGGGACACGCGTGACGCCGCCCGGGTGGCACCAGCGCGGTTCCTCTTCCCTGGCTGGCACGGGGCAGGAAGCGGGGCCAGCACCGTCCCTGTCCCCAGCGTGTCCCCAGCGTGTCCCCGGGGCCATGGCCAGCAGCCCCGACCTCTACGAGACGCTGGAGGTGCGGTACCCGCCCGCCCGGGCCCGCGGGGACCCCCAGCTGTCGCCGGCGCTGTCGCCGCGGTGTCGCGCGTGTCGCCGGGCGCTGGGCACGGCCGCGCTGCTGCTGCTGGCGGCGGGGCTGGCGGCGCTGGCCACCCTCTGTGAGTGGGGACAGCCGGGGCACAGCCAGGGGAGGGGGGACAGGCGGGAAGGGTGGGAGAGGGGCTGGGAATGGGGCTGGGAACGGGACTGGGGTTTGGAAAGGGGCTGGGAATGAGGTGGGAAAGGGATTGGGGCTGGGAATGGGGTTAGGAAGGGGCTGCGGTTTGGGGGAGGGTTTGGGGAGGGGTTGGGAAAGGGATTGGGAGGGAGTGGAAGTGGGAGAAGGGTTGGGAAGGGGCTGGGGTTTGGGGAGGGGCTGGGAATGGGGTTAGAGAGGGGTTGCGGTGTGCGGAGGGGTTGGAGACGGAGTGGGAGGGGATGGAAGTGAGAGAGGGGCTGGGAGTGGGAAAGGGGGTGGAGAGGAACTAGGAGGGGATGGAAGTGGGAGAAGGGTTAGAAAGGGGCTGCGGTTTTGGAAAGGGGCTGGGAGCGGATGGGAATGGGGCTGGAAGAGGCTGGGGAGGGGTTGGGGAAGGGGCTGGGAGGGGATGGAAGTGGGAGGGGGTTGGGGAGGGGCTGTGAGAGGGGCTAGGAAGGGGCTGGGGCTTGGGAGAGGGGCTGGGGTTTGGGGAGGGGCTGGGGTTTGGGGAGGGGCTGGGAGGGGATGGAAGTGGAAGAGGGGTTGGGGAGGGGCTGGGAAAAAGACTGGAAGGGGCTGGAAGTGGGGTTAGGAAGGGGCTGGGGTTTGGGAGAGGGGTTGGAAAAGGGGCTGTGAATGGGGAGGGGCTGGGGAGGGATGGGAGTGAGAGAGGCTTTGGGAAAGGGGCTGGGGTTTGGGGAAGGGTTGGGAGAGGGGTTTGGGGAAGGGGCTGGGAATGGGGAGTGTCTGGGGAGGGGTTGGGAAAGGGACTAGGAGGGGATGGAAGTGAGAAAGGGGTTAGGAAGGGGCTGGGCTTTGGGACAGGGACTGGGAGTGGGGCTGGGAGAGGGGTTTGGAAAAGGCTGGGGTTTGGGGAGGGGTTGGGAGCGGATGGGAATGGGGTTACAGGAGGCTGGGGAGGGGTTGGGGAAGGGGCTGGGAATGGGGAGGGGCTGGGAGAGGGGTTGGGAAAAGGGGTGGGAAAGGGACTGGGAGAGGGGCCAGGAAGGGGCTGGGGTTTGGGGAGTAGGAAAGGGGTTGGGAAAGGGGCTGGAGTCTGTAGAGGGGTTGGGGAGTGGGGACGAGAGCGGGCAGGGGGTTAGAGAGGGACTGGGAGAGGACGGGGATTGGGAGAAGGGTTGGGAGAGGGGCTGGGAGTGGGCAGGGGGTGGGAAAGGGTTGGGAGAGGGGCTGGGGTTTGAGGAGGGGCTGGACAAATGCTGGAGTCAGGAATGGGATGGGGAGGGGGCTGGGGGCTTGGGGAAGGTTGGAGAAGGATTGGGAGGGGGCTGAGAAAGGTTTGGGAGAGGGGCTGGAAGTCAGGAGCCGGATGGGGAGGGGGCAGGGAAGGGAAAGGGGAATGGGACTGGGAAAGGGCAGGGGGCTGGAGAGGGGATGAGAGTAGGGAGGGATTGGGACTGGGATTGGGACTGGGGCTGGCATTGGGAGGAAGCTGGGAAAGTGTGGGAGAGGGGTTGGGAGTGGGAAGGAGGCTGGGAAGGGGCAGGGATGGGGCTGGGGTCTGGAGAGGGACTGGGAACAAGGACTGGGATGGGGAGGGGACTGGGAGCGGGCAGGGGGCTCTGGGCACGGGCAGGGGGTGGCCGGGGGTCCGCGGGCAGGGGTCGCGTGTCCCCTCCCGGCGCTGTCACCACCCCAAAATGGGCAGGGCCAGACCGAGCTTCGGAGAGGGGGGGGTGTCTGGATCGGGGGTCCTGGGCAGGGGTCGGGATGAGCTGGGGGTGCCGGGCAGGGATTGGGGGTCCCGGGCATGGTCGGGAGGGGACAGAGACCCCGGGCAGGGACGCCCGGACAGAGTCAGGAGGGGACAGGGACCCCGGGCAGGTCGGGGGTCCTGTCACACCCTGTGCCCCCTCCCCAGACGTGCAGAGCCGGGGGGAGCTGCGGGCGGCGCGGGCGGAGCTGGCGGCGGTCACCGACCCCCTGGGACCCGACCCCGACGGTGAGGGACCCCCGAGAGTGGCACTGTCCCCAAGCTGTCCCCAGACCCTGCCTGCAGCCCCCGTGCTGCACCCGCTGTCCCCAAATGCCATGCACAGCCCTTGTCCCCAACCCCCGTCCTGTCCCCAAACCCTGACTTGTCCCCAAATCCTGTCCTGTCCCCAAATGCTGTTCACAGCCCCTGTCCCCAAATCCTGCCCACAGTCCCTGCCCCTGTCCCCAAATCTTGTCTCTAACCCTTGTCCCTAACCTGTCCCCATATCCTGCCCCAGTCCCTGTCCTCACAATCTGTCCCCAGCCCTTGTCCCTGTCCCTGTCCCCAAACCTTGTCCCCTGTCCCCAAACTCTGTCACCAGCTCCTGTCCCCAGCCCATGTCCCCTTCCCCAAACTCTGTCCCCAGCCCTTGTCCCTGTCCCCAGCCCGTGTCTCCTGTCCCCAAAGCCAACTTCTGTCGCTGTCCCCGTGTCCCCACAGGTGACACCCCTTCAGCGGCACAACGGCGGCAGGACCGGCTCGGTGGGTGACCGGGGGAGGTGACAAGGCGGTGACACGGGGGTGTGTGACAAGGGTGTCGCCGTGTCCCCGCATAGGGCTGTGGGGTGCCGGGCTCGGGGAGGTGACAAAGGCGGTGACAGGGGTGTGACACGGGGTGTGACAGGGATGTGGCCGTGTCCCTGCATAGGGCTGTGGGGCACCGGGCTCGGGGAGGTGACAAGGGCAGTGACAGAGGTGTGACACTGGTGCGGCAGGGCAGTCACTGGGGGTGTGACACGGGGTGTTGCCGTGTCCCCGCGCAGGGCGGTGGGCCGCCAGGCTCGGGGAGATGACAAGGGCAGTGACAGAGGTGTGTGACAAGGGGGATGTGACAAGGGGTGTGACAAGGAGTGTGACAGAGGTGTGACACGGGGTGTGGCGGGGGGTGGCCGTGTCCCCGCACAGGGCTGTGGGACGCCGGGCTCGGGGAGGTGACAAGGGCGGTGACAGGGGTGTGACACGGGGTGTGACACTGGTGTGGCCGTGTCCCCGCACAGGGCGGTGGCTGCAGGCGCTGGCGCTGGGCTGGCGCTACCACCGGGGCAAGATTTACCTGTTCTCGGTGCAGCGGCAGCCCTGGGCCGCGGCCGAGGCCGCCTGCGCGGTGACACACGCGCACCTGGCCTCTGTCACCAGCGCCGAGGAGCAGGTGAGGCTGGGGACACCCCCGGGCACGGCCACTGCTGCCCTGTCCCTCTGTCCCCTCCCACCCGAGCAGCGTCTGCCTGGGCACCTGTAGGGGCCTGTCCCCAAATCCTGTCCTGTCACCAAATTCTGTCCCCAAATCCTGTCCCCAGATCCTGCACACTCTCCCTGTCCCTAAATCCTGTCCTGTCCCCAAATCCTGCACACTGCCCCTGTCCCCAGCCCTCGTCCTGTCACCAAATCCTTGCACAGCCCCTGTCCCCAACCATCCCCAAATCCCAGGCAGAGCCCCTGTCCCCAGACCCTGTCCCCAGCCCCTGTCAGGTCCCCAAATCCTGCACACAGCCCCTGTTCCCAAATCCCAGGTACAGATCCTGTCCCCAAACCCTGTCCCCAGCCCCTGTCAGGTCCCCATATCCTGCACACAGTCCCTGTCCCCAGATTCCATCCCCAAATCCCGGCACAGCCCCTGTCCCCAAATCCTGGGCACCAACCCTGACCCCAAACCCTGTTCTGTCCCCACCCCCTGCTCACAGACCCTGTCCCCAAACCTTGGCCTGTCCCCAAATCTGAGGTACAGACCCTGTCCCCAAACTCTGGCTTGTCCCCAAATCCCATCCCCAAATCCCAGGCAGAGCCTCTGTCCCCAGCCCCTGTCAGGTCCCCAAATCCTGCACACAGCCCCTGTTCTCAAATCCCAGGTACAGATCCTGTCCCCAGATCCTGTCCCCAAACCCTGTTCTGTCCCCAACCCCTGCACACAGCCCCTGTCCTGTCCCCAAATCTGAGGCATGGCTCCTGTCCCCAAACCCTGTCCTGTCCCCAAGCCCTGCTCACAGCCCCTGTTCCCAAGCCCTGTTCTGTCCCCTTTTATCTGCCCATTGTTGTCCCCAACCCTCATCCCCCACCCACCTGCACACCCCCTGCCCCCCCTTCCAATGTCCCCTCACCTGTCCCTGTGACCCCTGCCACACCCACCCGTGTTCCTCCTCTGTCTCACCTGTCCCCCCCTTCCCACATGTTCCCCTGTCCCCCATTCCACTGTCCCCTCCTATGTTCCCTGCCACACTGTCCCGTGTCCCCTCTCCTGTCTCACCTGTCCCCCCACCCATGTCCCCCTTCCCACCCCATCCTACCTGTTCTCTGTGTCCCCTCTCCCCGTCCCCCATTCTGCTGTCCCCTCCCCTGTCCCCTTGTCCATGTCCCCTTTCCCACCCCATCCTACCTGTTCCCCTGTCCCCTCATCCCCAGCCACACTGTCCCGTGTCCCCTCCTCGGTCCCCCTTGCCCATGTCCCCTTTCTCACCTCATCCTACCTGTTCTCCTTGTCCCCCCTCCCCTGTCCTGTCCCCATGTCCCCTCACCTGTCTCACCTGTCCCCCTGTCCATGTCCCCCTTCCCACCTGTTCCCCTTTTCCCTGTACCCCATTCTGCTGTGTCCCCTCTCCTGTCCCTGTGTCCCCTCCCCTGTCCCCGTGTCCCCAGGCGTACCTGGCGCGGGAGGCCCGGGGTGGCACCTACTGGATCGGGCTGATGGCCACGGGCACAGGGGGCTCCTGGCGCTGGTCGGACGGGACCCCCTATGCCCCCGAGCACAGGTGAGCGGGGTGGGGACACCTGGGGACACTTGGGGACACAGCTGGGCCTGAGTGCTGGGCAGGCTCAATCCCCCAGAAATCAGTGGGATGATCCCATTTATCCTGTGGGATGATCCCCAAAATCCAATGGGATGACCCCACTAATCAAGAGGGGTGATCCCACTAATCCAGTGGGATCATTCCACAAATCCATGGGACTCAGATCCCCTAAATCCAGTGGGATGATCCTCTCATATCCGGGAGGTTCAATCCCCCACAAATTCAGTGAGATGATCCCACTAGTCTATAGGGCTCAGATCCCCTAAATTCAGTGGGATGATCCCACTAACCCAGTGGGATGATCCCCTAAATCCATGGGGTTCAGATCCCCTAAATCTAGTGGGTTGATCCCCTAAATCCAGTGCGACAATCCCACTAACCCAGTGGGATGATCCCACTAATCCAGTGGGCTCAGATCCCCTAAATCCAATGGGAAGATCCCAGTAACCCAATGGGACAATCCCACTAATCCAGCAGGATGACTCCACTAACACAGTGGGTTGATCCCACTAATCCATGGGGCTCAGAACCCCTAAATCCAGTGAGATGATCCCCCAAATCTAGTGGGATGACCCCACTAATCCTGTGGGACAATCCCACCAATCCAGTGGGATGATCCCACTCATATCCGGGAGGTTCAATCCCTCAGAAATTTAGTGGGATGATCCCACTAATCCAGGGGACTCAGATCCCCTAAATCCAGTGGGATGATCCCCTAAATGCAGTGGGATGGTCCCACTAATCCATGGGGCTCAGATCCCCCAGAAATTCAGTGGGATGATCCCACTAATCCAGTGGGACAATCCCACTAATCCATGGGGCACAGATCCCCTAAATCCAGTGGGGCGATCCCACTCATTTCCAGTGAGTTGATTCCCTAAATCCAGTGAGATCATCCCACTAATCCATGAGGCACTGATCCCCTAAATCCAGTGGGGTGATCCCACTAAACCAGGGGGGTGATGCCCTAAATCCCTGGGGCTCAGATCCCCTAAATCCCTTGAGATGCCGCCCTGACCGGTGCCCTCGGGGCAGTTTCTGGGCTCCAGGGCAGCCGGACAGCACCGACCACGGCCAATGGGGCGGCGAGAGCTGCGTGCAGATCCACCCGGTGGGTGCGGGGCTCTGGAACGACCACAACTGCAACTTCAGCTTCCCCTGGGTGTGCCAGAGGGACCTCAGCGTCCCCTGAGTGTCCCCATGGGGTCACCTCGGTGGGGTCACCTCGGAGAGTTGTCCCCAAGGAGGGCCAGGGGGGTTATGGGGGTTTGGGAGGCTCTGGGAAAAGTGGGGTGATCCCATTAATGCTGAATGGTTCCTGGATCCAGGGGGCTCAGATACCTCCAAAACTGTGGGATGAACCCTCCCAAACTGTGGGATGATCCCTCAAAAAGAATGGGACAATTCCCCTTACCCTGTGGGGCGATCCCTCCCATCCTGTGGGATGATCCCTCCAAAATTGTGGGATGATCCCCTTCCCATCCTGTGGGATGATCCCCCTCATATCTAATAGGTTCAATCCCCCAAAAATTAGTGGGATGATCCCCCAAATCCAGAGGGTTCATCCCCCCCTTCCAAGGGTCCAGATCCACAACTGCAACTTCAGCTTCCCCTGGGTGTGCCAGAGGGACCTCAGCGTCCCCTGAGTGTCCCCATGGGGTCACCTCGGTGGGGTCACCTCGGAGAGTTGTCCCCAAGGAGGGCCAGGGGGGTTATGGGGGTTTGGGAGGCTCTGGGAAAAGTGGGGTGATCCCGTTAATGCTGAATGGTTCCTGGATCCAGGGGGCTCAGATACCTCCAAAACTGTGGGATGAACCCTCCCAAACTGTGGGATGATCCCTCAAAAAGAATGGGACAATTCCCCTTACCCTGTGGGGCGATCCCTCCCATCCTGTGGGATGATCCCTCCAAAACTGTGGGATGATCCCCTTCCCATCCTGTGGGATGATCCCCCTCATATCTAATAGGTTCAATCCCCCAAAAATTAGTGGGATGATCCCCCAAATCCAGAGGGTTCATCCCCCCCTTCCAAGGGTCCAGATCCACAACTGCAACTTCAGCTTCCCCTGGGTGTGCCAGAGGGACCTCAGCGTCCCCTGAGTGTCCCCATGGGGTCACCTCGGTGGGGTCACCTCGGAGAGTTGTCCCCAAGGAGGGCCAGGGGGGTTATGGGGGTTTCGGAGGCTCTGGGAATTGTGGGGTGACCCCGTTAATGCTGAATGGTTCCTGGATCCAGGGGGCTCAGATACCTCCAGAACTGTGGGATGATCCCTCCCAAAAATCAGTGGTGTGATCCCTTTTATCCTGTGGGATAATCCCTCCAAAACTGTGGGATGATCCTTCCAAAACCGTGGGATGATCCCACTCATATCCAGGAAGAGCAACGCCCCAAAAATCCCCAAAGTGGGATGATTCCTCTTATCCTGTGAGATGATCCCTCCAAAACTGTGGGATGATCCCTCAAAAAGAATGGGATAATTCCCCTTATCCTGTGGGATGATCCCTCCAAAACTGTGGGGTGATTCCCCTCACATCTAATAGGTTCAATCCCCCAAAAATCAATTGGATTATCCCTCCTACCCTGTGGGATGATCCCACTCATGTCCAGGAGATTCAATACCCCAGAAATGAGTGAGTTGATCCCTCTTCATCCTATGAGATGATCCCACTCTTATCCAGGAGATTCAATCCTTCAAAAATCAGTGGGATGATCCCTCCCATCCTGCGGGATGATCCCCCTCACATCTAATAGCTTCAATCCCCCAATCCAGTGGGATCATTCGCTGTTATTTAGGGATCTCATCCCCCCCATCCAAGAGGATCATGCCCCAAAACCAGAGGGATCAATCCCCCCTCTTTCAGGATGTCATCCCCCACATCCACTGGAATCATCCCCCCTTACCCAGGGATCTCAGTCCCTTATCCAGTGGGATCATCTCCCCTATTTAGGGAATTTATCCCCCATATCCAGAGTTCTCATCCCCTCTCTCCAGTAGGATTCTCCCCCAAAACCAGTGGGATCTCATCCCCCAAAAACAGTGGGATCCTCCCTTGTTATCCAAGAGGATCATCCCCCAAAACCAGTGGGTTCATCCCCCATATCCAGTGGGAATCAATCCCCCAATCCAGTGGGATCAGCCCCCTTATTTAGGGATCTCATCCCCCCTATCCAAGAGGATCATCCCTCAAAACCAGAGGGATCAATCCCCCCTGTTTAGGGATGTCATCCCCCACATCCACTGGAATCATCCCTCAGAACCAGTGGGATCAATCTCCCTTATCCAGGGATCTCAGTCCCTTTATCCAGTGGGATCATCCCCCCTATTTAGGGATCTCACTCCACAATCCAGAGAGATCCTTTCCCCTATTTAGGGAATTCATCCCCCAAAACCAGTAGGATGAATCCCCCAAAAGCAGTGGGATCATCCCCCTAATGCAGGGATCTCATCCCCCAAAAGCAGTGGGATCCTCCCCCTTATCCAAGAGGATCATCCCCCAAAACCAGTGGGATCAATCCCCCATATCCAGTGGGATCATATCCCCTATTTATGGAATTCATCTCCCACAACCAGTGGGATCATTGCCCTTATTTAGGGATCTCTTCCCCCCCATCCAAGAGGATCATCCCTCAATACCAGTGGGATCAATCCCTCAATCCAGTGGGATCATCCCCCAAAACCAGTGGGATCAAGACCCCATATCCAGGGATGTCATCTCCCATATCCAGGGGTGTCATCCCCCTAAACCTGTGGAATTATCCCCTAATCCAGTGGGATCTCATCCCCCAATCCAGTGGGATCACCCCTCTTTATCCAGGGATCCCCCAATCCAGGTCCCCCACCCACCCCTGTCCCCAATGTCCCAATTCCCCCCCATGACCCCAAATGTGTCCCAAATCCCGGTGTCACCCCCCACCCTCTCATGACCCCAAATCTGTCCCTGATTGAGGTGTCCCATTCCCTCCCCCACCCCCTGTGACATTTTGGGGTCCCCAACCCCCCCATATTGGAGACACGCACCTCAAATTAACCACAGCTGAGCAGAGAATAAATTGTTTTAAATAATACAAAAGAAGGCAAAAAAAACCCCAAAATAATCCTGAATCGACCCAGATTACACCCAAAATAATCCCAAAATCTTCCTCAAATAACCCCCCCCAAAAAAATCCCCCCAAAAAACCCCAAACAAGCCCAAAATCACAACCCAAATACCAAAAAAAAAACCCATAAAATACCCCCAACACCAAATAGGCCCAAAATAACCCCCGAAAACACCACAACCCCCTCAAAAACCCAAAAAAATTTTAAAACTCCCAAAAAAATACCAAAACCAAACCCAAATACCCCCAACCCCCCCAAAATATAAAAAGACACCAAAAACAACCCAAAAAAGCAAAACAAACTCAAAAATCCAAAACAATCCCAAATAACCCCAAAACAGCTCCAAAAAAACCCCCAAAGAACAAAAATAATCTCAAATATCCCAAAAAAAACGCCAAGATTCCTAGAACACACCCAAATAACCCCCTCAAAAATATCAATCCCACAAAAAAATTAAGCAAAACAAAACAAAAATTCCCAAACAAACAAGACAGGGAAAGAAAAGAAAATAAACAAAAAAGGTCCGGGGGGGAAAGGGGAGGAAAATGGGAATTAAAAATGGGGAAATGTGGGGAAAAGGGAAAAAAAATGAGGAAAAAATGGGGGAAAGAGAATAAAAAGGGGGGGAAAGGGGGAGAAAACGGGGGGGAAAAGGGAATAAAAATGAGGAAAAAAGGGGGGAAAGGGAATAAAAAGGGGGGGAAGTGGGGGAAGGGAATAAAAAAGGGGAAAGGAGGGGGAGGAAGGGAATAAAAAGTGGAAAAATACGTGATAAAAGATGGGAACTAAAAGAGGGGGAAGAGAGGGGTGAAAAAGGTGGCAAATGATATTAAAAGGGGGGAAGTAGGGTGGGAATAAAGGAAAAAAATTAATTAAAAGACGGAAAAGAGGGAGGGGGAAGAGAGTAAAAAAGAGGGGAGGGGAAGAAAAAGGAGGAAAAAAAGGGGGGGGGGAAAGGGGAAAAAATTTTAAAAAGGGGGAGGGAAATTAAAAAAAATGAAGGAATTCCGGGGGAAATCCCAAAGGAAATCCCATGGGGGGACTCTGACGTCACACGGGACGCAGGTGACAAAGCCAGCGGGGATGTCCCCAAGTGCCACCCGCCGTGCCCAGCGACACGACGGGGGACACGCCACCAGCCCGCGGTCGCCCTTCGGCGTGCCGGAGGAGCCGCGGAGTGGCCGCTATGTCGCGATATGTCGCGCGCGGTCCCCGGTCCCGCTGTCGCCGGTCCCGCGCCGCGTCCGCAAGGGGGCGCCAAGGCCGGCGGCGCTGTTTATATGCAAACATGGAAGCGGCGACAGCCAATAGAAGCGCGTGATAGGCGGGGACAAGAAGATGATTGGTTAAAACTATTATTGGCGGGATTTAGAGCGAATAGAAAGGCGCGGAGGGTGGAGCCGGAGATAATGCGGAAGTGCTCTATGGCTGGCACAGCGGAGTTGGGGCGGAGCCGGATGATTGACGGGAGATACAGCCAATTGAAGGCGGGAATGGGGTGGAGAGGCGGGGTCAGAGGATGGGCGGGGCTTAAGGCGCGGGGAGTGTTTCGGGGGACATTTGAGAGGGAATTTGGGGACACGGCCCGGCCAGAGGAGGGAACATGGCTGGGGGAAGGGACAAGGAGGGGGTGGGTGTTGAGAACCCCCCAGGTGCAGGTGAGGGGCGGTTCTCCCTGCTGGGGGGGTCTCGTTCACCACCAGCCCCCGGTCTGGGGGTGTCACTGTCACCTCCTGGGGTTGTGGCTGTGCCTATATCCCATCCGTGGCGTCTATGTCCAATCTCAATGTCCATATCCCATCCCTGTGTCCATATCCCACCTCCAGTGTCCATATCCCATCCCAAAATCCATATTCCACCCCAATGTCCATATCCCATCTATGGTGTCCATATCCCATCCCTGGTATCCATACCCCATCCCTGGTGACCCTATCCCATCCCAATGTCTATATCCCATCCATGGTGTCCCTATCCCATCCATCATGTCCATATCCCATCCCAATGTCCATTTCCTATTCCCAGTGTCCATATCCCACCCTAATGTCCATATCCCATCCATGGTGACCATATCCCATCCCAGTGTCCATATCCCATCCATAGTGTCCATATCCCATTCACAGTGTCCATATCCCACCCCAATGTCCATATCACATCCATGATTTCCATATCCCATCCATGATGTCCATATCCAATTCCAATGTCCATATCCCATCCCAGTGTCCGTATCCAATTCATGGTGTCCATATCCCATCCATGATGTCCATATTCCATCCATGGTGTCCATATGCCATCCCATTGTCCATATCCCACCCCCATTTTCACAGCAGCAGATGTGGACACCCTGCAGGCCCTGCTCTTGTTGCCATGGCACCGACGCTCCCTGAAGCCCCGCCCCCATTGTCATGGCAGCAGAAATGCTCCCTTGAAGCCCCACCCCCTGTTGCCATGGCAACAAGACTCTCCCACGAAGCCCCGTTGTCGTAGCAGCAGCGACGCTGCCAATAAGCCCCGCCCACTTTCCATGGCAATGGGATGCTCCCATTAAACCCCGCCCCATTGCCATGACACCATGACTCTTCCTTCAAGCTCCGCCCTCGTTTCTATAACAGCAGAAACGCTCCCATTAAACCCCGCCCCTGTTGCCTTGGCAACCGCGACGCTCCCATTGAACCCCACCCTCGTTGCCACGGCAGCAGACCCGCTTCATTAAAGCCACGCCCCCGTTGCCATGGCAATTGGACTCTCCGCGCAGGCCCCGCCCTCTGTTGCCATGGCACCGTGAGACGCTCAGTGCCGGTCCCCGCCCCCGTTGTCATGGCAGCGCAACGCTTCGCACAGTCCCCGCCCCCGTTGCTATGGCACCGCGACGCTCCCCGCAGGCCACGCCTCCGTTGCCATGGCAGCGGGGACGCTGAGGCCGGGCCCTGATGGCGGCCGAGGGGCCGGAGCCGGGCCCGGAGGCGTCGCTGGTGTCCCTGTACCGCTGGCTGGACACGGTGCCACTGTCGCGGCCGCGCAGGAACATCGCCCGCGACTTCAGCGACGGCGGTTGGCCTTGCGGGGACGCGGCGGGGTGGCCGGGGCGGGCTGTCCCTCTGTTCCCGTGGTGCCACCCGCAGCGTGTCCCCGCTGTCCCCGCAGTGCTGGCGGCCGAGGTGGTGAAGTTCTTCTTCCCCTCCCTGGTGGAGCTGCACAGCTTTGTCCCCACCAGCTCCACGGCGCAGAAAGTCGCCAACTGGGGCCACCTCAACAGGTAGGGATAGGCGCCACCAGCTCCGTGTGACCCCCCCCACCCCCCGTCCGGGGTGTGCCCAGATTGTCCCCACCTGTCCTGCGGGTGCTGTCGCCCTGTTGGTCACATTCCGACAGCTCCGTGTGGCCACAGAGCCACCGTGGTGTGCTGCGGGTGGGGATTGGTGACCCCTTGTGTCCCCCCTGTGCCCCTCTGGGTCCCTCTGTGTCCCTCTATTTCTGTCTCTGTCCCTCCATGTCCCTCTGTCTCCCCCCTCTGTGTCTCCCTGTGTCCCTCCATGTCCCTCTGTGTTCCTCTATGTCCATCTCTGTCCCCTGTGTTCCTCTGTGTCAGCCCATGTCCCCCTGTGTCCCTCTCTGTCCCCCTGCATCCCATGTCCCCTTGTGTCTGCCTGTGTCACTCTCCGTCCCCCTGTGTCCCTCAATGTCCCTCTGTCCCATGTCCCTCTGTGACCCCCTGTGTTCCTCTCTATCCTTCTATCCCTCTGTGTCCCCTTTTGTCCCTCTCTGTCCCTCTCTACCCCTCAGTGTCCCCCTGCATCCCATGTCCCTCTGTGTCCCTCTGTGTTCCTCTCTGTCCTTCTCTGTCTCTCTAGGTCCCCCCATGTCCCCCTGTGTCCCTCTGTCCCCTGTGTTCCATGTCCCCCTGTGTCCCTCTATGTCCCTCTGTGTCCCTCTGTCACCTCCCCTGGCTGTTCCATGGATATCCCGAATTCCAGGAAGGTGCTGAGCAAGCTGAACCTGCGGCTCCCTGAGGAGATGATCCAGGCACTGGATCCCCACGTGTCCCTCTGTCCCCCTGTGTCTCCTGTGTCCCTCTGTGTCCCTCTGTCACCTCCCTGGACATTCCATGGATCCCAAATTCCAGGAAGGTGCTGAGCAAGCTGAACCTGCGGCTCCCTGAGGAGATGATCCAGGCCCTGGTGCGGAGCCAGCCGGGAATGGCCGAGCAGCTCCTGCAGCTCCTGCGGGACAAAATCCTCCAGAGGCAGACGAAAGGCAAGGGAGGGGCTGGGAAGGTGAGGGAACCCCGAAAATGGAGAGGAAATCCCAAAAATGGGAAGGGAAATCTCAAAAATGGGGAGGAAATTCCAAAACATGTGAGGAAATTCCAAAAATGGGGAGGCAATCTAAAAAATGGGGAGGAAATCCCAAAAATGAGGAAGAAATCCCAAAAATTGTGAGGAAATTCCAAAATTGGGGAGGAAATCCCAAAAATGGGGAGAGAAATCCCAAAAATGGGGAGGAAATCCCAAAAATGGGGAGGAAATCCCAAAAAGGGTGAGGAAATCCCAAATCTGAGGAGGAAATCTCAAAAATGGGGAGGAAATCCCAGAAATGGGGAGGAAATCTCAAAAATGGGGAGGGAAATCCCAAAAATGGGGAGAAAATCCCAAAAATTGTGAGGAAATCCCAAAAATGGGGAGGAAATCCCAAAAATGGCTAGGAAATCCAAAAAATGGGGAATTCCCAGGAATGGGAATGCTGAGGAAGGTTGGATATTGGGGTCTGGGGAAAGCTGGGATAAGGGAATGATCCCTGAGTGGGATTTAGGGTTGTTCCCAACAGAAATCCTTCCTGGATTCTGCTCTGGAGCAAAGCTGGGAGAGCTGGGAATGTTCTCCTGGAGAAGGGAAAATTCCAGGGAATCCTCAGAGTCCCTGCAGGGGCTCCAGGAGAGCTGGAGAGGGACTGGGGACAAGGCCTGCAGGGACAGGAGCCAGGGAATGGCTCCCACTGGGAAAGGGGAGATTGGGCTGGGATCTTGGCAAGGAATTGCTGGCTGGGAGGGTGGGCAGGGTCTGGGCTGGAATTCCCAGATTTGCTGTGGCTGCTCCTGGAAGTGTCCCAGGCCACTTTGGGGTCACCTGGGCTGGTGGCAGGGGACTCCCAGGTGTGTCCCAGGTGTCCCAGGGGTTTTCCTGCCTCTCCTCAGCCCCCAGCGGAGTCAGCAGTGCTCGACGAGGGCAGATACCTGGAAACAGGTAAAGGATGGGCAATAAAGGATCCCAAAATTCCCCTCTGGGACTTTTTGGGGTCCCTGGGAGGGGACAGTGGTGTCGGGGCAGGTGACCCCATCCATCCATCCATCCATCCATCCATCCATCCATCCATCCATCCATCATCCATCCATCCATCCATCCATCCATCCATCCATCATCCATCCATCCCTCCATCCATCCATCATCCATCCATCATCCATCCATCCATCCATCCATCCATCCATCCGTCTGTCCGTCCATCCCTGTGGGTTTTCCAGGCCAGCCCAGGTTCCAGAGCAGTTTGGGAAGGGGCTGCAGCCAGGACAGCGCTCCCAGGTGAGGGCTGGGCAGTGGACGGGGCCCTTTTGGGGTCAGGGGGTCTTTATGGGGTCCCTGTGAGGGTTTGGGGTCTCTGTGGGGTTTGGGGTCACTGTGAGGGTTTAGGGGATCCCTGTGAGGGTTCGGGGGACCCTTTGATGGTTTGGGGTCACTGTGAGGGTTTGGGGTCACTGCAGTTGTGTGGGGATCACTGAGGGAGGTCAGGGGATATTTGTGGGGTTTGGGATGTCCCCATGGGGATGTGGGGATCCCTGTGGGGCTTGGGGTCACTGTGAGCATTGGGGATGTCCCCACAGGGGTTTGGGGGGTCCCTGTGGGGTTTGGGGGGGTCACTCTGGTGTTTGGGGTGTCCTCATGAGGGTCAGGGGTTCCCCCTACAGCTCTTGGGGCCCTTTTGTGGGTCAGGGACTCGCTGTGGGGTTTGGGGTCACTGCGGTGGCTCTGGGTGTCCCCGAGTGTCCCCTGGCTGTCCCGGCGGGAGATCAGGACATTCCCATGGGATCGGGGACAGGATTTGGGGACTCCCCTCCGTGGGGAGGGCTCAGCGCTGTGCCCACGCCGCGTCCCCGCTCCAGGACGGTGACAGTGGCGGTGCCAGCGCCGCCCGGGGCCAGCCCTGAGGACATGCGACAGCAGCTGGCGGAGCGCGAGCAGGCGCTGCAGCTGGCGCGGGACACGATCCAGGTGAGCCCATCCCCAATCCCCAATCCCAAATCCCAAATCCCGAGGTCTGGAGGGATCCCGGGTGTGCGGGGACATCCCGGGGGGACACGGGCGACACCGGCCTGTCCCCGCGCTCCTTCCCGCCTTTTCCGCGTCACCTTTTCCCGACTTTTCCCTGACCCTTCCCTCCTAAAATTTTCTGTGTCCCCTTTCCCAGTTCTTCCCTGTCCATTCTTCCCTAAAATTCTCCCTGTCCTTCCTTCCAGTTTTTCCCGGTTTTCCCCGGTTTCTCCTGGTTGTTCCACGTCCCATCTTCCCTTAAACTCTCCCTGTCCCCCTTTCCTGACTTTTTCCTGACCCCCTTTCCCGGTTTTTCCATGTTCCCTATTCCCGGCTTTTCCCTGTTCCCTTTTTTCGGCTTTTCCCTGTCCCTCCTTCCCTAAAATTTTCCCTGTCCCCCTTTCCCAGCTTTTCCCGTCTTTTCCCGATCTTTCCCCGACATCTTTTCCCGGCTTTTCCGTGTCCCTCCTTCCCAGTTTTTCCCGGTTTTTCCCTGCCCCTCTTTTCCAGCTTTCCCTTGTCCCTTCTTCCCAAAAATTTTTTCTGTCCCCCTTTTCTGGCTGTTCCCTGTCCCCTTTTCCCACCTTTTCTCTGTCCCCTATTTCCGGCTTTTCCCAGCTTTTCCCGGCTTTTCCCAGTTCCCCCTTTCCGGCTTTTCCCTGTCCCTTCTTCCCTAAAATTCTCCCTGTCCTTTCCTTTTTTTCCCGGTTTTTCCCGGTTTCTCCTGGTTGTTCCACGTCCCATCTTCCCTTAAATTCTCCCTGTCCCCCTTTTCCTGGCTTTTCCTGGTCCCTTCTTCCCTAAAATTTTCCCTGTCCCTCCTTCCCAGGTTTTCCCGAGTTTTCCCTGTCCCCTTTTCCTGGCTTTTCCCTGTCCCCTTTCCCGGTTTTTCCCAATCCCTCCTTCCCGGCTTTCCCTGTCCCCTCTTGCCTAAAATTTTCCCTGTCCCCTTTCCCAGCTTTTCCCTGTCTCCTATTCCCGACTTTTCCCGGCTTTTCCCTCACCCTTCTTGCCTAAAATTCTCCCTGTTCCCCTTTCCTGGGATTCCTCGGTTCCTCCTTCCCTAAAATTTTCCCTGTCTCCCTTTCCCAGCTTTTTCTGATTTTTCCCTGTCCCCTTTTCCCGGCTTTTCCCTGTCCCTCTTTCCCGGCTTTTTCCTTTCCAGGCTTTTCCCAGCTTTTCCCGGCTTTTCCCTGTCCCCCTATCTTGGCTTTCCCCGGTCCCTTCTTCCCTAAAATTTTCCCTCTCCCCCTTTTCCAGCTTTTCCATGTCCCCCTTTCCCGGTTTTTCCCCGTTCCTCCACTAAAATTCTCCCTGTTCTTCCTTCGCGGTTTTCCCCGGTTTCTCCTGATTGTTCTCTCCTTCCCTAAAATTTTCCCTGTCCCTCCCTCCCAGCTTTTCCCAACTTTTCCCAGCTTTTCCCGATTTTTCCCGATCTCTCCTTTCCCGGCTTTCCCCCCTTTCTCCCCTTCCTTCCTGGCTTTCCCCGGTTTTTCATGGATTTTCCCGGCTTTTTCTGGTTTCTCCTGTTTTTTCCCTGTCCCTTCTTCCCAAACATTTTCCCTGTCCCCCTTTCCCGGCTCTCCCTGGTTCCTCCTTCTCTAAAATTTTCCCTGTCCCTCCTCCCCAGCTTTTCCCAGATTTTCCCGGTTTTTCCCTGTCCCCTTTTCCCAGCTTTCCCTGTCTCCTGTTCCTGGCTTTTCCCGGCTTTTTCCTGACCCTTCTTCCCTAAAATTTTCTGTGTCCCCTTTCCCGGTTTTTCCCCGTTTCCCTCCTAAAATTCTCCCTGTCCTTCCTTCCCGGCTTTTCCCTGTTTTCCCGGGTGGTTTTTTCCGGTTTTTCCAGGTTTCTCCTGGTTGTTCTCTGTCCCTTCTTCCCTAAAATTTTCCCTATCCTCCTTCCAAATTTTTCCCTTTTTTGCCGAATTTTCCCGGCTTTCCCCTGTCCCCTTTTCCCAGTTTTTCTCGGTTTTTCCCGGTTTTCTTCCAATTCCCCCTTCCCGCTTTTTCCTGTCCCTCAGATTTCCCCTCAAATCCGGCTTTTCCCCGCCACAGATGTAAATTTCGGGAAGGGAAAAAATTCTGTGGGATAACCGGGAATGGGAACAGCGGGATATTCTGGAATTCCCATTTTATTTTGTAATGGAAAAAAGATCAGAACCCCAAATCCATCTCTTCTCCTCAGGGGGAAAAAACCCCAAAATTCGTCTGGGAAAAAAAACCCAAACTTCCCTGCTCCGGGAAGACCCCTTGGAATGGGTTTGGAATTTTTGGATTTTGGGATTTTGGGATTTTGGGGATTTGAGGATTTCAGGATTTTGGGGATTTTGGGGATTTGGGATTCCCGCAAATCCGGCAGGCCAAGGTGGAGTGGAAACTTCAAATCCATCTCTTCTCCTCTAGTGGAAAAAAAAACCCAAAATTCCTCTGGGAAAAAAACTCCAAAATTCCCTGCTCCGGGAAGACCCCTTGGAATGGATTTGGGGTTTTGGAATTTTGGGGGTTTGGAGTTTTGGGGGTTTGGGGATTTGGGATTTTGGGGATTTGAGGATTTTGGGGATTTGGGGATTTGGGATTCCCCCAGATCCTGCAGGCCAAGGTGGGATGGAAATTTCAAATCCATCTCTTCTCCTCAAGTGGGAAAAACCCCCCAGAATTCCTCTGGGAAAAAAAACCCAAAAATTCCCTGCTCCAGGAAGACCCCTTGGAATGGGTTTGGGATTTGGGGATTTGGGGGTTTGGGATTTTGGGATTTTGGGGATTTTGGGGATTTGGGATTCCCGCAAATCCTGCAGGCCAAGGTGAGATGGAAACTTCAAATCCATCTCTTCTCCTCTAGTGGAAAAAACCCCCCAAAATTCCTCTGGGAAAAAAAACCCAAAAATTCCCTGCTTTGGGAAGACCCCTGGGAATGGATTTGGGGTTTTGGAATTTTGGGGTTTTGTAGTTTTGGGGGTTTGGGGGTTTGGGATTTTGGGGATTTGGGATTTTGGGGATTTGGGATTCCCCCAGATCCTGCAGGCCAAGGTGGGATGGAAATTTCAAATCCATCTCTTCTCCACAAGTGGAAAAAAAACCCCAAAATTCCTCTGGGAAAAAACCCCCAAAAATTCCGTGCTCTGGGAAGACCCCTTGGAATGGGTTTGGGATTTGGGGATTTGGGGCTTTGGGATTTCGGGATTTGGGATTTTGGGGATTTGGGATTCCCGCAAATCCTGCAGGCCCAGGTGGGGTGGAAACTTCAAATCCATCTCTTCTCCTCAAGTGGAAAAAACCCCCCAAAATTCGTCTGGGAAAAAAAAAAAAAAAAAATTCCGTGCTCTGGGAAGACCCTTGGAATGGGTTTGGGATTTTGGGATTTTGGGGTTTTGGGGATTTGGGATTCCCCCAAATCCTGCAGGACAAGCTGGGGCTGAAATCTCAAATCCATCTCTTCTCTTCAGTGGGAAAAACCCCAAAATTCTTCTGGGAAAAAAACCCCAAAATTCCCTGCTCCGGGAAGACCCCTTGGAATGGGTTTGGAATTTTGGGATTTTGGGGTTTTGGGATTTGGGGATTTTTGGGATTTGGGATTCCCGCAGATCCTGCAGGCCAAGGTGGGGCGGCTGGAGCAGCTCCTGCTCCTCAAGAATCTCCGCATCGACGACCTGAGCCAGCGGCTGCAGCAGCTGCAGGGCCAGCGCCGCTGAGCCGCGACAGCGACAGCGACACCGCGGGGACAGCGCGGGGACAGCCGGGGACAGCGCGGTGGCTCCCGGTGGCTCTGATGGTTCCCGGTGGCTCTCGGTGACTTTGGTGGCTCTCAGTGGCTCCGGTGGCTCTTGGTGGCTCGCGGCGCTGGGGATTAAAGAGTTGGATCCTGGCGTGGCCAGAGTGGCGGTGAGGGGACATTGGGGACACTGTGGGGACAATGGGGACGTTGGAGACACTGGGGGCAGTGGGGGGACAGCAGGGAGGGCACAGCAGGGGGACACTGTTGGGACACTGAGGGGACACTGTAGGGACACTGGGGACATTAAGGGGCACTGAGGACATGGGGGGACACTGGGGACACTGTGGGGATGGTGGTGGGACACTGGGGACACTGAGGAGATACTGGGGACAGCGTGGGGACAGCAGGGAGGGCACAGCAGGGGGGGACACAATGGGGACAGCAGTGGGGACACTGGGAACATGGGGGGATACTGGGGACAATGGGGACACTTTGGGGAGGGGACAGTGATGGGGACACTGTGAAGACACTGTGGGGACACTGTGGGGACACTGGGGGGACACTGGGGGCAGTGGGAGGACACTGGGGGGACAGCACAGGGGATACTGGTGGGACACTGAGGACAGTGATGGAGACGTGGCGACACTGTGGGGACACTGCGGACAACAGTGGGGGCAGCAGGGAGGGGACAGCAGTGGCGACACTGTGGACATGTGGGGACACAGGGGACACTGGGACCACTGTGGGGACAGTGATGGGAACAGTGGTGGGGACACTGTTTGGACAGCAGGGAGGGGAGAGCACTGGGGACATTGGGGGGACACTAGGGACACTGTGGGGAGGGGACAGTGGTGGGGACACTGTGGGGACAGCGATGGGGACAGCAGTGCGGATACTGTGGGGACACTGGGGACATTGAGGGGACATTGGGGACACGGGGGACTTGTGGGGACACTGAGAGGACAGTGGGGAGGCGACAGCACTGAGGACACTGTGGGGACACTTTGGGGACAGTGGGGAGGAGACAGTGCTGGGGACACTGTGGGGACAGCAATGGGGACAGCAGGGAGGGGACAGCAGTGGGGACACTGTGGGGACACTGGGGACAGCCGTGGGAGCAGCGAGGAGGGGACACCACTGGGGACGCTGCTGGGAAGCTGCTGGGACACTGTGGGGACACTGGGGACACTGTGGGGACAGCAGGGAGGGCGCAGCAGGGGGGACACCGTGGGGACAGCACTGGAGACACTGGGGGACAATAGGGACATGTGGGGACAATGAGGACATGTGGGGACACTGGGGGGACAGCACTGGGGACTCTGAGGGGACACCAAGGGACATGCGGGGACACTGGGGACACTATGGGGACAGCACTGGGGACACTAGGGGGACAGCAGGGAGGGGACAGTGGGCAGGACACCATGGGGATGCCATGGGGACAGCAGTGGGGACACTGTGGGGACAACAGGGACGGGGTGGAACTGTGACGACATCATTGTGGGGACAGCAGGGAAGAGGTGGCATATGGGGACATTATGGTGGAGGTGGCACCGTGGGTACATGGTTGTGGGGACAGCAGGGTGGGGACACGATGGGGACACTGTGGGGGACATGAGCATGGGGACATCAGGGCAGGGACACCAAGGTGGGGACACTGTGGGGACCGTGGGGAGGGGGTGGCAGGGTGGGGACACTGCGGGGAGGGGACAGCAGTGTGGGGATGGCAGAGTGGGGACACCATGGGGACATTCTGGGGACATTGTGGGAATGCCTTGGGGACACCATTGGGACATCATGGAGACACTGTGGGGACATTCTGGAGACACCATGGGGACACTGTAGGGATGCCATGGGGATACTATGGGGACACTATGGGGACAATCTGGGAACACTGGGGGACACCATAGGAACACTATGGGGATGCCATGGGGACACCATGGGGACATCATAGGGACACTGTGGGGACATTCTGGGGACAGCATGGGGACACCATAGGGACATCATAGGGACACTATGGGGACATTCTGGGGACAGCATGGGGACACCATGGGGATGTCTTGGGGACACTATGGGGATGCTGTGGGAATGCCATTGGGACAGCATGGGGACATCATGGGGACATCCTGGGGACATTCTAAGGACACTGTAGGGACACTATGGGGACACTATGGTGACATTCTGGGGACGCCCTGGGGACTCCCTGGGGACGCCCTGGGGACACGTGGCCGCTGCTCCCGCCCGGTGGCCGCCGGGATTTAATCCCGTCCCAAATCCCGTTGTTTTCGTAAAGCCGGAGCAAATCCGCGCCCTCCCGGTGACAGCGACATCCCCCGAGTGTCCCCTCCCTCCCCTCCCAGGTGACATCGCCACCGCGGGGACGCGCCCAGGGCTGGCTCTGGGGACCGTCCCCGTGCCACAGTGGGTTTTTTAGGGAAAACCTGGAATTTCCGGCCGGTGTGGGAATGGGGGGACAAGGCGGGCCCTGGGGACAAACCGGGCCTGGTGTCCCCTCCCTTGAGGACAGGCCGGGTGTGATGTCACCCTGCCGGTGACAAGGACACGGCCGGGGCTCTGGGAACCGCTGGGAATGTGGATCCCAGATTTCTGGGAATATGGATCCCGGGATTTTAAGCGTTCCAGCAGCTGGAGCAGCCCCCGGGGGTGACATTGTCCCCCTTTGTCCCCCACGTGTCCCCTCTGTCCCTGACGTGTCTCCCGACCCCGCTGTCCCCCCGGCATTCCCGGGGGACAATCCCGGCGCTCTCCGGATGGGAACTGGCGCCGTTCCCTGTCCCTGTCCCCGTGGGAAGGACACGGAGCTCGGGATGGGGACAGGAGGGACAGGGATGGATGTGCCCAGGATGGGCGGGCACAGGGAACGGGATGGGGGGGATTGGGAAGGGATTGGGATTGGGATTGGGGTGGGATGGAATTGGGAAGATTTGGGATCAACTGGAATGGGATGGGATTGGGATGGAATTGGGATTGGCGTGGGATTGGGGTAAGGGTTGGGATTGGGGTGGGATGGGATGGGATTGGGATTGGGATTGGGATTGGGATTGGGATTGGGATTGGGATTGGGAATGGGATTGGGGTTGGGATTGGGATCGGGATTGGGGTGGGATGGAATTGGGAAGATTTGGGATCAACTGGAATGGGATGGGATTGGGATGGGGGGTTGGGATTGAGGTTGGGATTGGTGTGGGATTGGGGTCAGGATTGGGATTGGGATTGTGGTGGGGATGGGGTGCAATTGAATTGGGATGATTTGGGATGGATGGATAATGGATGGATGGAACACAATTTGGGATGAGAAGGAATTGGGATGATTTGGGGTAGGATAAAATGAGATGGAGAGGGGAGGGGAGGGGAGGGGAGGAAAAAGGAAAGGAAAAAGGGAAAGGCCCCTCCCCCACCCCTCCCCGTTCCCATGGCAACGCCCCCGCTCCTCCCCTCCGCCCACAAGGGGGCGCCCCGCGGAGCGCTCGCCTTTTCTGATTGGCTGCCAAGCCCCTTAGTCCCGCCCCCAACCCCGCCCCTTAGCAACAATCCCGCCCCATAACAACGCCGGTTAAGCACAGCCCGGGGCGCGGCCTGGAGGCGTGACCGGCGTGCGCGTTCACCAATAGAAGAGCGAGGCGGGGGCGCGCCGGCCAATAGGAGCGAGGGGGCGTGTCCCCGCAGCGGGAAGCGGGCAGCGGGAGCGGCGGGGTGAGCGGGGCGCGGCGACACCGGGGAGACACCGGGGGACATTGCGGGGCACCGGGGGCACCCGAGGGGCGGCAGAGGCACCGGGGCAGCCCCGAGGAGGGGCCGAGGGCCGCGGGGGATGGCGGAAGGGAAACGGCGCCGGGAAAGGGGGGTGGGGACAACCGCGGCCGCGCTGTCCCCTCCTGGGGGCATGCCACCCCCATGCTGAGCTTGGGGACGCTTTTCCTTCACCCCCCACCCAGCATGGCTTGGAGCGCCCCCAAATCCCTGGATTTCCCCCGCGGGAGAGGCTTCCGCCTTTTATTCCAGCCCGGTTTTCTTTTATCCCGTTTTTATCCCGAATTTTTGGGGTTTTTTCTCCCCCATGGAATTCCCGGCGTTTTGGGGTTTCCCCTTTTCCCAATCCCTGCCGGCATTCCCGCTCCCATGGGGCGATCCCAAAAGGAGGAGGAGGAGGAGGTTTGACCCTCCGATTCCATCCCGGGCATGTTTTTATTTATTTATTTTTTGGGGAGATGTCACATCCCGAATTCCCGGCTAGCGGTGGCGTCTCCGCGTGTTTATCCCGGGAAAAACCATTTGGGAAAAGCTCCAAGTTTGGGATCCGATCTCCCTTTTATCCCGGGAAAAGAGATTTGGGAAAAGCTCCAAATTTGGGATCTGATCTCCCATTTATCCCATTTAGGAAAAGGCTCCAAGTTTGAGATCTGATCCCTCGTTTATCCCGGAAAAAATGATTTGGGAAAGGCTCCAAGTTTGGGATCTGATCTCCCTTTTAATACGGGAAAAATAATCTGGGAAAAGCTCCAAGTTTGGGGTCTGATCTTCCGTTTATCCCATTTGGGAAAGGGCTCCAAATTTGGGATCTGATCCCCTATTTATCCCGGGAAAAACCATTTGGGAAAAGCTCCAAGTCTGGGATCTGATCTCTCATTTATCCCATTTGGGAAAGGGCTCCAAGTTTGAGATCAGCGCTGGGAATCTGGGGAAAAAATCCCAAACCTCGGAGATTTTTTCAGGGGGAAAAAAGAGGGAAACTGAGGCACGCTCGGGGGAGGGAATTCCCTAATTCCCGCTTTTCCTGGAGCTTTGGGATCAGGGAATGCCCATTCCAGGCCCTGCTGGAATGGGGCCACCTTAGGGCCACCTCGGGGCCATCTCGGGGCCACCACTGTCCCCGCAATGGGATGGGAATATGGGACGGGACCGGCGCCTTCCCATTCCCACCCCATTCCCGCCCCATTCCCGCAGAATTCCCGGACGATGCCCCCCGGCCGCTGAACTTGGGGACAGCGACATCGCCGGAGGGACAGATGGCGACAGCCGGCAAGGGTGAGTTCCCGCGTCCCCTCACTGTCCTCGCATCCTGGGGTTTGGGGTTTTCCCGGAGCTTTTGGGGTCTCTCTGTGCCCATCCCGGGATTTGAGGGACCCCAAAAGCGCTTTGGGGTAAGAGAAATCCCGAGGAATCTTTGTGGGATTCTGCTCCGGGGATTTCCCTGGGAATGGGGCCAGGGGTGGCTCCTTCCCTGTGGGATAAGGCTAGGAGAGGCCCAGGAGATTCCCAGGAAAAAAAGGGTTGGGGACATCCTGGGGGAGACCCTGAGACCCCCAGGGGGACGCGGTGACCCCGAGGGTCCAGCAGGTTCTGATCCCAGAAATCCCAAATCCGGGGATTCCCTGCTCCCAGAAATCCCAGATCCCATAAATGACAGATCCAAGGAATTCCCTGCTCCCAGAAATGCCCGGTCCCACAAATCCCAGATCCATGGATTTGCTGCTCCCAGAAATCCCTGATCCCATAAATCCCAGATCCCACAAATCCCAGATCCAAGGGATTCCCTGATCCCATAAATCCCAGATCCTACATATCCCTGATCCAGTGGATTCCCTGCTCCCAGAAATCCCATATCCCATAAATTCCAGATCCTGTAAGGCCCAGATCCAAGGGAATCCCTGATCCCATAAACACTTGAACCAGCAGATTCCCTGATCCTGCAAATCCCAGATCCCAGAAATCCCAAATCCATGGGAATCCTGGATCCCACAAATCCCAGATCCAATGGATTCCCTGATCCCACAAACCCCAAATCCAAGGGATTCCCTAATCCCCTAAATCCCAGATCCCACAAATCCCTGATCCAGGGTATTCCCTGCTCCCAGAAATCCCAAATCCAAGCGAATCCCAGATTCCATTAATCCCCAGTCCAGCGGATTCCCTAATCCCCTAAATCCCAGATCCCATAAACCCAGATCCAAGGGAATCCCTGATCCCACAAATCCCAGATATCCCATAAATCCCCGATCCAGCGGATCCCCCACTGCCACCCCTGCCAGTCCCTGCTGTCCCCTCCCGAGGCCACCCCGAATCCCGGGACACCCCAAATCCCGGGACACCCCAATTCCCGCCTTTCTCCCACTCCAATCCCAGTGTCCCCAGAGTCCCCGTGCCCGGGAGGGGGCAGCCAAACGTCCCCAAGTGCCACCAGGGTGACAAAGGGATTTGGGATCATTATTTGGGATTATCGAGGGTCGGGATTTGGGATCATTATTTGGGATTATCGAGGGTCGGGATTTGGGATTCGGGATTTGGGATCCGCTCGGATCCTTCGGGATCGCCACCTAGGAGGGTCCCCCGCGTGTGTCCCCGCGCTGTCACCGTGTCCCTCGCTGTCCCCCCCGGACAATGGCGGGGCCCTAAGCCCGGCTCATTAAAGCCCGGCTCATTAAAGCCCGGCTCATTAAAGACCGGGGTTCCCGGCGCTGCCAGCACAAAGAGCCCTTTCTTCAGGCGACAAGGGAGGCGACAATCTGCTGCTGGCGTTGGTGACAATCTGCTGCCAGCTGGGAGCAGCGGGAGGAGGAGGAGAAGGAGGAGGAGGAGGAGGAGGAGGAGGAGGAGGAAGGGGCGGATTTTCCATGGAAGCGGCGCACGTGGAAAATCCCACGGGATTTGGGCCTCCCCCGTGGGGACAGCGCTGTCCCCAAGCTGGTGGCAGGGCCGCGGCGCTGCCGTGTGGCCTGTCCTGCTGGCCTTGTCACAGCCGTGTCACCTCCCCGGTGTCACCTCCCCTGTGTCACCTTCCCTTCCCACGGCACCGCGCAGCCCGGGCAGGGAGCAGAGTCTGCGGAGCCTGGGGACACTTGGGGACACTTGGGGACCTTCTGGTCCTCGGAGGGGAGCTGGCTATGCTCACTTGTCACCTGTGTCCCTCTGTCCCTGTGTCACTTGTCCCAAGGACATCACAGGAGTGAGCGTAGTCTGCCGAGCCTGGGGACACCTGGGGACACTTGGGGACACTTGGGGACCTTCTGGACATCAGTTGGTGGCCGGTCCCTGCTCAGATGGGAGCTGGCTGTGGACACTTGTCACCTGTGTCCCTGTGTCACTTGTCCTAAGGACAGCACATGAGGGAGAAGAGTCTGCCAAGACTGGGGACACCTGGGGACACTTTGGCATGCTTGGGGACCCTCTGGACATCAGCTGGTGGCCTTTTCCTGCTCAGAGGGGAGCTGGCTGTGCTCACTTGTCACCTGTGTCCCTCTGTCCCTGTGTCACTTGTCCTGAGGACATCACAGGAGGGAGCGGAGTCTGCTGAGCTTGGGAACACATGGCAGATGCTCGGGGACACTTGGGGACCCTCTGGGCATGGGCTGGTGGCACTTCCACACTCTCCCCCCTTCTCACCTGTTCCCCATGTCCCCATGTCCCCAGCCTGTGTCACTTGTCCCAAGGACATCACAGGAGGGAGAGGAGTCTGCTGAGCCTGGGGATGCTTGGGGACACTTGGGGACACTTGGGGACCCTCTCGGCATGTCCCGGTGGCCTTTCCCTGCTCGGAGAGGAGCTGGCTGTTCCCCCAGGTCCCCACAGGTGACACAGGCAGGGTGTGACAGGGAAGCCTCTCCTGGTGCCACCACGCTCCGTCCCCAAGGCGAGGCCACCTCCCCTTGGGGACGGGGCTGTGACACGGGCCCTTTGTCCCTTTGTCACCCGCAGGCAGCAAGGGGAAGGGGCCAGCAGTGCGCTTCACCCCCGAGGGGACGCAGGGCCAGCAGCAGGAGGGGACACAGGGCCACGTGCACTTCCAGGAGCAGCTGCACGACTCGGCCGTGATGGTGACACAGGACAAGGACGGCCACTTCCTGGTCAAGGTGGGGGACAGGGGGACAGTGGGGGGGTGTCACCATCCCCTGGGGACTCGGGGGCTCCCAAATCCCGAAAATTCCCGGATTTTGAGGCGTCCCCACCCCAGAATTCCGTGTCATTCCTTAGCGCTGCTCCCGAGGGCACCAACTCCGGATTGTCCCCCAAACCCAGCGCCACACTTGGGTGGCTTTGGGGACACAGGGGACACATGGCACTGTCCTCTCTGCCGTGTTTTGGGGACGTTGAGTCCGCTCTGAATCCCATCAGGGCCATTCCCTGTTATCCCGGTTATCCCGTGGGTGTCACAGCTCCGGGGGCGGCGCCAGGGGAGGGGACAGGAGCCACCCGCGGTGCCACCAACGTGTGGCACCTGCAGCTGCCACCAGCGGCGCTGAGTCACAGCCTCGTGGCCGGAATTCCATCCCAAATCCCCAAATCCGGCGCTGCCGCCGCGGGCGGCCCCTGTTTGTGTTCCCACCGCATGACAATGAGGGGGTGGCAGTGCCACCCACGGGGACACGGGGACACGGGGAGGGGACGCTGCTGGCATTGGGATGTGCCTGGGAAAACAGATCCTGGTTGTTTTTCCGGGGTTTTAAAGGGATAAATCCCAAAATTATTGGGGGAAAAAAGAGTTTGGGGCTCATCCAGATTCCTTGGACACTCTACAGAAAAATTGGGAATTTCAGCCCAGCCGGGAATTCCTTCCCAAAATCCCGCCCCAAATGTCCCCATTCCCTGTGTCCTTGTCCCCAAATCCCCCTCCAGCTCTCCTGGAGCCCCTTCAGGCTCTGGAATTTTCTCCCTGAATCCTTTTCCAGCTCTTTGGGATGATCCCACCCCATGGGGGCATTTTGGGAATTCCAAAAATCCCGCCTCAAATGTCCCCATTCCCTTTGTCCTTGTTTTAAAGGGATAAATCCCAAAAATGATTGGGGAGGGAAAGAGCTTGGGGCTCGTCCTGATTCCTTGGACACTCCCAGGGATTGACAAAAAATTTGGGAATTTCAGCCCAGCCGGGAATTCCTTCCCAAAATCCCAGTCCAAATGTCCCCATTCCCTGTGTCCTTGTCCCAAATCCCCTTCCAGCTGTCCTGGAGCCCCTTTAGGCTCTGGAAGGTTCTCCCTGGATCCTTTTCCAGCTCTTTGGGATGGATTTTGGGAATTCCACCCTCCGCATCCTGGCCCCGGATGTTTTTTCCCTCGGGGATCGTTCCCTTCCCAAAATGGATTTTTCCAAGGCTCTGCAGGGCTCTGCTTTTTGTCATGACAGCGGAAAAATTCCATGGGCAGAGGCGCTCCTGCCTTTTCCAGGGACAGCTGGAAAACCTTTCCCTGCTCCTGTGACACCCATGGGTTCTTATTCCCAGATTTTTGTCCCAAAATTCCATATTTTTCCTGCATTTTTTGGGGACAAAATCATCCTGTTTGTTACTTTTTCTTGATTTATTTTTGAAATTATTCCTGTTATTTCCTGAATTACCTCTTATTTATTATTTCCTGATTTTTTTTTAGGGCACAAATCCTGGATTTAACATGTTTAGGATAATTCCCCCTTTCCAGGTGCTGTCCCCACCTTCCTGGGGACCCTCCATTATGCCTTGTCCCCAAAGGGGGGGTGACAATGCCACCCCAGCCCTGGTGTCACCCCCATATCCTGCTTTTTTTTCCAGGTGGGATTCCTGAAGATCCTGCACAAGTACGAGATCACCTTCGTGCTGCCCCCCGTGCCCAGCCTGGGCAAGGACATTTGTCCCCTCCCTGTCCCCAACCCCAACCTGCGCATCGTCAGTGTCACCTCCCTGCCCGAAGGTACCGTGTCCCCTCCTTGTCCCCAGCGTCCCCTCCTTGTCCCCAGTGTCCCCATCCCGTACCTGGCCCTTTCCCAAAGGGGCTGCACCCAGGAATTGTCCCCTCAGTGTCTGAGGGAGGTGACAATTCCTTGTCCTCAGGGATGTCCCTGATGTCCCCAGATTTTGTTATTTTGTTGTTGTTGGGATTTTCCTTTCCCAGGGGGGCTCCAAACCCTGACAGGGGACAGGGACAAGGATTGCTCCAAGAGGTGCCACCCTCCACTTTGGGGACAATTGGGTGCTGTCACATCCATGGGATCCCGGAGCCTGGGGACAGCTGAGCTGGGTGGCAGTTCCTTGGGGACACGGGCTCCGCTCTGAGGACACCACAGGTCCCCAAGGCCACCTCAGTCCCATCCCAGATGTCCCACAGCCAATGGATGCTGCTTCCCACATCCCTGTCCCCTCGGTGTCACCTCCCGGCAGTGGGGACAGGGCGGGAACAGAGCTGGGCTTTGGTGTCACCTCCCGGCGGTGGGGACAGGGCGGGGACAGAGCGGGGACAGAGCTGGGCTTTGGTGTCACCTCCTGGCAGTGGGGACAGTCGGGACAGGGCTGGGCTTTGGTGTCACCTCCCGGCAGTGGGGACAGGGCTGGGCTTTGGTGTCACCTCCCAGCAGTGGGGACAGGGCGGAGACAGGGCGGGGCGTTGGTGTCACCTCCCGGCAGTGGGGACAGGGCAGGGATGGGACTTTTTCCACCCACCGCTGGCTCCACCCCGAAAAAAACACTTTAGGGTTTGTTTGGAGAGTCCCACCGGGGATTGGGATCAGGATCGGGGGCAGGGGTGGGATTGGGGATCCAGGATTGGGGCTGAGATTGGAGTTGGGATCGGGACCGGGATTGGGACTGGGATCAGAGCCGGGGTTGGGTCTGGGATCAGGACTGGAATCAGGAACGGGATTGGGACTGGGATTAGAGCCAGGATTGGGGTTGGGATCAAGGCTGGAATCAGGAACGGGATTGGAGCCGAGATTGGAGCCAGAAGCCGGAATCAGGGCTGGGATTGGGACTGGGATCAGAGCTGGGATTGGGACTGGGATCAGAACCGGCGGTGGGGCTGGGATTGGGGCTGGAATCAGGACCAGGATAGGAGCCAGGAGCCAGGAGCCAGGACTGAACCAGGACTGAGGCCAGAATCAGGAGTGGGACTGAGATCAGGGTCAGGATTGGGAACAGGACAAAGACTGAGGCCAAAATAGGGACTGGGATGGGAGCCGAGATTGGGATTGGAGCTGGGATTGGGATTGGAGCTGGGATTGGGACTGGAGCCGGGATCAGGGCCAGGGCCTCTCTGGAGCAGGGGAAAGGAGCCCTGGGGAAGCCCATGAGTTGCAGGGGGGACGGGCAGGGCAGGGAGGGGACAGGGACAGGCAGGGCAGGGCAGGGAGGGGACAGGAAGGGCTCAGGCAGGGCAGGGCGGGGAGGGGACAGGAAGGTGCAGGGAGGGCAGGGAAGGGCACAGAGGGAAAGGAGGGCTCAGACAGGGCAGGGAAGTTTCAGGAAGGGCAGGGAAGGTTCAGAGAGGTGCAGACAGGGCAGGGAAGGTACAGGCAGGTAAAGGCAGGGCAGAGAATATTCAGGGAAGGGCAGGCAGGGTTAGGAGGGCACAGGCAGGACTCGGGCACTGAGGGCAGGGCAGGGGAGGGTCAAGGAGGGCAGAGAAGCATCAGGCAGGCACAGGCAGGGCGGGGAGGTTTCAGGGAGAGCAGGGAAACTTCAGGAAGGTGCAGGCAAGTTGAGGAGGGCAGGGAAGTTTCAGGGAAGTTTCAGGAAGGTGCAGGCAGGCACAGGTAGGACAGGAAAGGTTCAGGAAGGCCAGGGAAGTTTCAGGACAGGGTAAGGAGGGCACACACAGGGGTCAGGCAGGGTGACAAGGGCTCAGGCAGGCACAGGCAGGGTGAGGAGGGCACAGGTAGGACAGGAAGGGTTCAGGAAGGCCAGAGAAGTTTTAGGAAAGGGCAGGCAGGGTAAGGAGGGCACAGGCAGGGCAGGGAAGGTTCAGGAAGGTGCAGGCAGGGTGAGGAGGGCACAGGCTGGCACAGGCAGGGTGAGGAGGGTTTAGGCTGGTTTAGGCTGGCACAGGCAGGGTGGGGACGGCACAGGCAGGGTGACAAGGGCACAGACAGGGTGAGGAGGGCACGGGCAGGGTGATGAGGTCCCAGTCAGTTCTCCAGCAGCCCCTCCCTGTCCCCACATCCAGGACACAGCGTGCGCTGCGAGTACATGGCGCACAAGGAGGGCGTGCTGAAGGAGGAGCTGCTGCTGGCCGGACACAGTCCCGGCCACATCAAGGTCACCGTGCAGGCCCGGGTCATGGGTAAGGGTCCCTCCCTGTCCCCTTCCCTCCCCGCCCAGGCCCAGCCACTCTTCCCAGTTGTCCCAGTGTCCTAGTTCAAGTGTGGCGCTGTCCCAGCTCCAGGGCAGTCTTGAGGAATTGCCCAAAATGGGGGATTTCATCCCAAAAACTCCCCAGCCCAGGGGTTGAGGAGAGCCCTGGGACAGGGTGAAGGGAGGGGTTGGGGAGTGACCCCAATGTCCCTGGAGTCCCTGTTTCTGGTTGGGTCCCCCCTTTGTCCCTGGGACCCTCACCTTGTCCCTGGGATGTCCCCTGTCCCTGGGACCCTCCCTTGTCCCTGGGACCCCCACCTTGTCCCTGGGACTCCCCCGCCTTGTTCCTGGGATATCCCCTGTCCCTGGCACCCCTTTGTCATTGGGACCCCCCATCCCTGGAACCCTCCCCATAAACCCCAACACCCCCTTGTTCCCTGTATTCCCCACCCCATATCCCAGCCACCCCCAGCCCCCCGAGGTTGTCACCACCTGCTGGGCAGTAACCACAGTGGTGACACAAGGGACAACACATCCCTCACCCACCCGGCCCCAGCACTGGGAGCCTAAAACCACCCCCAAACCCCTTAAAAAAGGGACATTCCCACCCCCCACCGCCCAAAAAGAGCTGTCCCCGAGCCGTGTCCCCTGCTGTCCCCAGACCGTCACCACGGGACGCCAATGCTTCTGGACGGGGTGCGCTGCATGGGAGCCGAGCTGGAGTACGACTCAGAGCAGAGCGAGTGGCACGGCTTCGACTGACCCCAGAGCCCACCCTGGGGCACTCTAAAGTCCCCAGAGCACAGCACGGTCCCCAAAGTGGGCAGAGGGGGGGACCCCGCTCATTGCTGCTGCTGCTGCTTCGCCCTCACCCCGCAGCCCCGTGTTGGGGGTTTTGGGGGAATTGTGCCTCTTGGGGTGGGAATTTTTCCCTCTTTTCTGGGGTGGGGGAGGAATTTTGCCTGTGGAATGTGGGGCGGGAGCGGGGAGTCCCCGGTGGCTTCGGGGTTGGGGCTGTGTCCCCCTGCCGTGTCCCCCTGCCATGTCCTTGTGTTGCTGCCAGCGCCTCTTTTTGGGGGTTTTTGTTTGTTTGTTTTTCTCAGATTTTTTTCCTGTTTTTTTTCTCTGTTTTCCCATTTTTTTTCCTCATGGTACAAGGACCAGGAGCAGTTTCAGGAGGTTTTATGTGCCTACAAATATATATATATATATATGTATATAAATATAAAGATATTTTACATGCCTGGGGGAGGGGTTAAAGTACAAAATCCCACCTCGGGAAGGAGGAAAATCCCACTGGGAATGGGATGGGAGCCCAAATCCCCTCCATGACCCTGCCCAGAGGGACAGGGGACACCCCCGGGTGGACGATCCCAAACAGTCCTGGATGGGGGATGGGGAGGGGTCGTGAGGCCAATTCCAGTTAAAGGGGGGCTGGGAGAGGGTGGGGGACAGGGATTGGGGTCCCCAGGATAATGGGGGGTCTCAGTCTGGGAGGGAGTCAATGGTGCCAGGTCCTGGCATGGTCACCACAGTGACAGGAGATCTCAGCTGGAGTGGAAATCGGTGGTGGCATCTCCAGGAAGGTCTCAGTTGGACAGGAAGTCCACGGTGGCATCTCTCAAGGTCCCTCAGTTGGACAGGAAGTCCATGATGGTATCTCCAGGAAGGTCTCAGTTGGACAGGAAGTTAATGGTGGCAGGTCCTAGAAGTCCTCATGATGCTGGTGAAGTCTCAGCTGGAGATGAAGTTGATGGTGGCATTTCCCAAGGCCTCTCAGTTGGCCAGGAGGTTGATGGTGGGAGCTCCTGAGACTGTCCCCACAATGACAAGGACTCTCAGTTGGACAGGATTCAGTGGTGGCAGATCCCAGGATGGCATCAGTTGAAGATGAAGTCAGTGGTGGCATCTCCCAGTGGTCCACACAGTGGTGGTCCCAATGTCAGTTGGTGGCATCTCCAAGGAGGTCTAATTTGGACAGTGGTGGCATCTCCCAGGAGTGTCCCCACAATGACAGAGACTCTCAGTTGGAGATGAAGTCCATGGTGGCAGGTCCTGGGATTGTCCCCACAATGACAAGGACTCTCAGTTGGACAGGAAGTTGATGGTGGCATCTTCCAGGAGTGTCCCCACAATCACAGGGTTCCTCAGGTGGAGATGAAGTCCATGGTGGCATCTCCAAGAGGTTCTCAGATGGATGGGAAGTCAATGGTGGCATATTCCAGGGGTGTCCCCACAATGCCAGGGCCCCTCAGTTGGACAGGAAGTCAAGGGTGGCAGGTCCTGGGGGTGTCCCCATAATGACAGGAGGTCTCAGCTAGAGATGAATTCAATGGTGGAGTCTCCAGGAAGGTCTCAGTTGGACAGGAAGTCGATGGTGGCACATCCCAGGGGCCCCTCAGGACAGGAAATCAATGGTGGCATGTCCCAGGAGCCCCTCAATTCGATGAGAAATCGATGGTGGCACATCCTGGGTAGTCCCAGTTGAACAGGATGTTGATGGTGGCACATCCTGGGTAGTCTCAGTTGCACAGGAAGACAGTGGTGGCATATCCCACTGTCCCCTCAATTGGACAGGAAGTCAATGGTGGCACATCCTGGGTAGTCCCAGTTGGACAGGAAGTTGATGGTGGCACATCCCAGGGACCCCTCAATTGGATGAGAAGTTGATGGTGGCACGTCCTGGGTAGTCCCAGTTGCACAGGAAGTCAATGGTGGCATGTCCTGGGTAGTCTCAGATGCACAGGAAGTTGATGGTGGCACATCCCAGGGTCATCTCAATTGGACAGGAAGTTGAAGGTGGCACATCCTGGGTAGTCCCAGATGGACAGGAATTTGATGGTGGCAAATCCCAGGGGCCCCTCAGTTGAATAGGAAGTCAATGGTGGCATGTCCCAGGGGCCCCTCAACTGGACACAAAGTTGATGGCAGCACGTCCCAGGAGCCCCTCAATTGGATGGAAAGTTGATGGTGGCACATCCTGGGTAATCTCAGTTGGACGCAAAGTCAATAGTGGCATGTCCCAGGGACCCTCAGTTGGACAGGAAATCGATGGTGGCACGTCCTGGGTAGTATCAGTGGCACAGGAAGACAATGGTGTCACATCCCAGGGGCCCCACAGTTGGACACAAAGTCAATGGTGGCATGTCCCAGGGCCCCTCAGTTGGACAGGAAATCAATGGTGGCATGTCCCAGGGTCCCCTCAATTGAACAGGAAGTTGATGGTGGCACATCCCAGGGTCCCTCAGTTGGACAGGAAGTCGATGGTGGCACATCCTGGGTAGTCCCAGTTGGGCAGGAAGTCAATGGTGGCACATCCCAGGACCCCTCAGTTGGACAGGAAGTCGATGGTGGCCCTGACGCTGCGCGCCGTGCACGTGTCCAGCGCCGTCACCTTGATCTCGGTGTCCCCGAACTGCATGCTGGTGCGGATCTCGCGCCGGCCCTGCGCCGCGCCCGCGTCCCCCGCGTCCCCCAGCTCCAGGCTGATGGTGCCGCACTTCCTGACGCCGGGGTCGGTGATGTACACCACGTCATCCCTGTCACAGCAGTAGATGTTGATGATGGTCCGGCGCTGGCCGGGCCGGGCTGGGCAGTAGCTCCGCTGGACCACCTCTCCCAAGGCCACCGACTGGTCCACAGTGACGAACTTCTCGAAGATGTCAGTGCACCAGTTCTTGCCCTCCTTGACCAGCAGCTTCTCGCGCGGGTGCTTGCCCTCCACGAACTTGTTGAGGACACCCACGCCGTAGGTGAGCGGGGAGCGGCGCACCCGCACCACGCTGGGGTCGAGGCCGAAGAGCACGGCCCCCTTGAGGATGGTGAGCCCCACGTCCTGCGGGACAATGACGCGGCAGCAGTGGCCGAAGGCGGCCTGCACCGCCCGCTGCAGCATGGCCGACTCGGCAAAGCCGCCCACCAGGAACAGGAACTTGATGCCGTGGACCTCGGGTTTCTTCAGGAGGGTGTCTGGAGGGGGGGATAAAAGGGGAGGTTTGGGGTTGGGATGGGGGAGAAGGGGTGTGGGGGTGATGGGGGGGCAGGGATGAGGGGAGTCCAGGAATCGGGGAAGTTTCAGGGGTGGAAGGGGGCCAAAGGACAGGGAGGGTCCCAGGGACAAGGGGGGGTTCTAGGGACAAGAAGGGTTTTAGGGATAAAAGGTTTCCACGGACAATGGGGATTCCAGGGACAAGGGCTGGTCCTAGGGACAATGGGGTTCCAGGGATTAAAGGTTCCCAAGGACAATGGGAGATTCCAGTGATGAAGAATGTTCCAGGAATGGGGGATCCCAGGGACAAGGTGAGTTCTAGGGATGGAGTGGATTGCAGAGACAGGGGTGATTCCAGGGACAAGATGGGTTTCAGGGACAGGGAAGGTCCCAGGGGTGGAGTCCCAGGCACAGGAGGGTCCCAGGGACAGGAGCAGGGCCACAGGGACAAAGGGGATCCCAGGATGTAGGATTGTCCCAGGGATGGGGGGGGATCTCTCAGGCATGGGATGGTCCCAAGGATGGGGGGCCTCATAGGGTAAGGGATGGTCCCAGGGACAGGAATTATTCCAAGGATGAAGGAGCTCCCAGGAATAATGGGAATGATCCCAGGAATGGGGGTCTCCCACTAACAGGGCAGGTCCCAGGGATGGGGAGTGACCCCAGGGACAGGGGGTGGCACAGGGACAGGGGTTCCCCATGGATGGACAGGGGATGGCACAGGGACAAGGGTTCCCCAGGGATGGCCATGTCCCCGGGCCCCACCGATGTGCTGGATGATGTGGGTGATGGTCGGCTGGAACAGCTCATTCATGGCCTCGGGGGACATCCGCAGCATCCCTTGGGACGACCACTTCACCAGGTTCACGCTGGGGACAGACAGGGGACCCAGGGGTGACAAGGAGCTCCCGCCTAGTTCTTTCCTGTCCTCTGCCCTCCCACCCTACCCTGCCTTTCCTCCCTCTCTTGCCCTCTCCCACCCCAGTGTCACTCCCACTGTGTCCCCACGTTCCCAAGATGTCCCCAACCCGTGCCACCCCTCACTTGCTCTTGCGGAGCGCGGTCTCCACGTTGTGGCCACGGTGTTTGCGGTAGAAGTCAATGAAGGAGAAGGGCAGGGAGATGTTGAGGGGGCTGGAGCGGCTCGGGGCGGCCGCACGCTTCCGCGCCTCGAAGGCGATGGTCAGGTCCACCCAGGCCGCCGGACGCTTGGCCTTGAAGGTGGCGATGAAATCGTCCCCGAAGATGTGGCACAGCAGCTTCTCAAAGGCCAGGTCCACGCCCACGGCCCCGTAGGGACCTCCTGAGGGACAAGGGTAGGGTCAGGAGGTGGCCCCGTGGTTGCTGTGTCCCCATGGCAGCCATGTCCCCCATCACCACATTCTCCTACATCTCCGTGTCCCTATGTCCCCTACATTCCCATGTCCCTGGGCCCCCCATCCCCATGTCCCTGTGGCCGCCATGTCTGCAATCCCCATGTCCCTGTGGTCCCCATGTCTGCTGTCCCCATGTCCCTGTGGTCCCCATGTCCACCATCCCCCTATACTTGTGGTACTCACACCCCCATGTCCCCCATCCCCATTTCCCCGTGTCAGCTTGACATCCTCATGTCCCCCATCACTGTGTCCCCCATATCCTCCACATCTCCATGTCCTCCATATCCCCCATGTCCCCCCCAACACCATATCCCCACATCTCCCATGTCCCCATGTCTTCATCCCCACGTCCTTGCCTCCCCATCATGTCCCTGTGTCCCCCATCCCCATGTCCCCGTGTCTCCTATATCCCCCATCCTGATGTCCTCATGTCCCCCTTCACCACAGCCCCCATATCCCCCATGTCCCCATGTCCCCCCCAACACCATATCCCCACATCCCCCACATTCCCAAGTCCCCATGTCCTTCATCTCCATGTCCTTGTCCGCCCCATGTCCCCCATGTCCCTGTGTCACCCACATATCCATGTCCCACTTCCCCACATCCTGAGGTCCCCACACATCCCCCTGGCACCCCTACCACGGTGTCCCTGCATGCCCCATCCCGATGTCCTTGTGCCATCCAGGTCCCCATATGCCCCACACGCCCCATTCCGTTGTGCCTCTGTCCCCACCCTCCCCATCCTCTCCGCCCCACCTTGCCCCCCTAACCCAGCCATGTCCCTCCTTGTCCCCCCAGTCCGTGTCCCCTTCCCTCTGTCCCCTCTCTGTCCCTCCCGGATCCCCCTGCACTTCCCCCCATCGCCACCAGGTGGCGCCCCAGCCCCATCCATGGCCCTTCGTGGGGTTCGAGGTCCCAGCCCGGATTTGGGGTCCCAGCCCGGGTTTGGGGTCCCTGCTCGGGTTTGGGGTTCCAGTCCTGGGTTGGGGGTCCCACCCGGGTTTGGGGTCCCCGCTCCGGGTTTGGGGTCCCAGACCCAGGTTTGGGGTCCCAGCCCGGGTTTGAGGTCAGAGCCGGGGTTTGGGGTCCCGAGAGAATCCCGGAGCGGGGTTAAAAAGGATGAATAGGGATCCTCATCCCACCCGAGGCTTTGTAGAGCTCCTTCAGCGTCCCCTGCGGCTTCTCGATCTGGTGCACGGTCAGATCCACAGTCCCCCCGCCACAATCGGCCACGATGTACCTGTCACCTGCGGGGGGGGGATGGGGGGAACAGCGACAGGGTGGCGGTCCTCAGTGACCCCCGCCACACCCACCCTCGGGGACACGGGGCTGCGTTTTCCCGGGGAAAATGAAACTTTAACCAAAATATCGGGAATTGGGGCGGGCGGAGAGACGAAGAGACGGGATGGTGGCAGGGAGACCCCGCCCCTTCTGTGCGGCCAAGGGACAGACCCCAACGGTGTCACCCCCATGGCAGGAGAACCCTTGGGTGCTTGAGGGTGGCTCTGTCACCAAGGGCACATCCAGGGGGACCCCGGGATCTGGGAATCTCCCCACCCGTGTCCCCTCCTCGTACCTGCCTGCATCTCTGACCAGAGCTCGCCCACTCCCGACTCCACCAGGAAGGTGCGGCTGTGCCGCGATCGCCGGAGCTGCTCCCGGGCTGGGGGACAGAGCCAGGGGTCGGCAGCGGGGTCAGGATCCCCCTCACATCCATGGGATCCATCCCATGTCCATGGAATCCACCCCATTTCCATGAGATCCCCCCCATTTCCATGGGATCACCCCCAATTCCATGGGATCCACCCCATATCCATGGGATCACCCCCAATTCCATGGCATCCACCCCACTTCCGTGGGATCCACCCCACATCCATGGGATCCACCCCAGTTGCATGGGATCCATCCCATTTCCATGGGATCCACCCCATTTTCATGGAATCCCCCCATTTCCATGGGATCACCCCCATTTCCAGGGGATCTACCACATATCCATGGGATCCACCCCACTTCCATGGAATCACTCAATTTCCATGGGATCCACCCCATATCCATGGGATCCCCCCCATATCAATGGGATTCTCCCCATATCCATGGGATTCACTCCACTTCCATGAGATCCACCCCATATCCATGGGATTCCCCCCATTTCCATGGGATCACCCCCATTTCCAGGGGATCCACCCCATGTCCATGGGATCCACTCCATTTCCATGGAATCCACCCCATATCCATGGGATCCCCCCCACTTCCATGGCATCCACCCCACTTCTATGGGATCCACCCCATTTCCATGAGATCCACTCCATATCCATGGGATCACCCCCATTTCCATGGGATCCACCCCATTACCCAGGATCCACCCCATTCCTGCTGTGGGGTCTGTACTGGGAGCACTGGTGGCCGCTCCCCTCCAGCCAGGACCCCATTATGACCCAGCTCCACCATGGATGGGCTGATCCAGCTTTCCCTGCTGCGATCCCAAAGGATCCCAGCGGATCCCAGGGCATCACCCCATGCCCACCCTGGGCGATGCCACCTCCAGCCCTGACCCCACAGCCTGGGTGGGGTTTCCTCTGCTCCCCCCCATCCCTGGGACATCAAAGGCACCCGGAAGGGCCGAGATGAGCTGGGAAAGGTGGGGATATTGTCCTGGGATATTTTTGGCACAGGGATAATTCCTCGTCCTTGGGGTCAGCATGAGCAACCCCATAAATCCCCCAAATCTCCATCTGGGATTGCCACCAGCACATCCCAGTTCCGGGGCTTGGTCCCAGCTGGGTAAACTGGGGCTGTCCCAGTAAAGCCCAGGATCTCATCCATGGGGGGTACAGTCCCTGGGGGTGGCCCAGGGACATGAGGTGGTGGCCAAGGTGGCAGGAGGGGGACACGACTTGGAGGCTTATGGGAAAGCACGGAAAAATGCCCTGGATGTGGGAAGGGGGAAATGGGATCTCTGGGAATGGGGTGGGAGGGCTAAGAATGGGGTTTCTGGGTATAGGGGTGTCTGGGAATGAGGTTTCTGGGAATGGGGCCTCTGGGGACTGGAGATTTCTGGGAATGGGGTCTCTGGGGATGGGAGGTCCCTGGAAATGGGGGGTCTCTGGAAATGAAGAGTCTCTGGAATGTGGCCTCTGGGAATGGGGGTGTGAGGATGGGAAGTCTTTGAGGACAAGGGGTCTCTGGGGACAGGGGATCTCTGGGGACAGGGGACTCTCTGGGAATGGGGTTTCTGGCAATGGGGGGGGGGGGGGCGTCTCTGGGGATGGGGACTCTCTGGAACGGGGTTTCTGGGGACTTCCCCAGCCATGGCAGCTGATGGACCCTCCAGATCTGGCGTGCAGGGCCAGATCTCATTCCCTGCTCCTCCAATCCCTGCCCTATCCCAACCCCATTCATTCCCTGCTCCTCCAGCCCCTGGCCCTATCCAAACCCCATTCCCAGCTTCTCCAGCCCCTGGCCCTATCCTGACCCCACTCCCTGCTCCGCCAGCCCCCCTGCCCTATCCCGAGCCTATTCCCTTCTCCTCCAGCCCCTGCCCTATCCCAATCCCAATCCCATGGTCCCTCACCCTGTCGGAAGCTGGAGTCGATGGGGTGTGGGGTCTCAGCGCCATTGGTCGGGGGGCGGCAGCTCAGCTCGATCAGTTGGTGCAGCCGCAGCTTCCGGCAGTAAATGGAGGCAGCCTCAGGCTCCAGCGCGATCAGCAGCTGCTCCGGCGTCTCTGGGGACACCAACCCGGCCTGTGGGGACACGCGGTGACAGGGACTGGGGGTTTCCAGGTGTGTCCCCATGCCCTTGGTTGTCACAGGGATCTGGAATTGTGAGATGAGGGAGGACCCAATACTCGCCAATATCTGAATATTCACCCAAAATCTCAACTGACCAATCAACCACCCAACCTGTGATCCAACAGCTCTGCCAACAATCCAAGCATGCAACTGATCACTGACCACACAACCTGCCATAAATCCACCCAACACAACCAACCACACAACCAACAACCTGGCCACCCAACCAACCATTCAACCAACCACACAACCAACCAATGACCTCGCCACTCAGCTAACCATCTAACCAACCACCAACCAACCAATGACCTGACCACCAAACCAACCATGCAACCAACCACCTAACCAACCAACAACCTCACCACCCAACTAACCATCCAAACAACCGCACAACCAATGAACTAACCACCAAACCAACAATCCAACCAACCAACCAACCAACCAACCAACCAACCAACCAATGACTTTACCCCCAAAACAACCACCCAACCAACAACCATCCAACCAACCACCTAAACAACCAACAACCTCACCACACAACCAATGACTTGACCACCAAACCAACCATCCAACCAGTCACCAAACCAACTGATGACCTCACCACCCAACCAGCTGTCCAACCAACCACACAACCAAAGAACTGATCACCAAACCAACCACACAACCAACCACCTGACAGCTGACCTGACCACCTCACCATTGACCGACGCCCAACGAACGACCTGACCACCCAACCAACCACCTGCTCAATCATTCAACTGCTCAACCAGTGACCCAGTCAATCAATGAACCAGCCAATGTCCTGAACACCAAACCAAGCACTCAACCCACCAACCAACAGCTCAACCAATGGCCCAACCACCAAACCAATCACCCAACCAGTGGCCAAACTGCTCAAGCAGCCACCTAACCAACCTCCAAACCAACAACCCACCCAACCACTCAACCAACCAACTGCTGAACTGACTCATCAACCAACCATCTAACCACTCAAACAGACAACTGCTCAACCAATGACCCTGAGCACCAAACCAACCACCAACCACTGAAAAATTCAACCAACCACCCAATAATCCTCTTAACCACCTACCTGGAAAATTATCTACCCTCTCACCCAATAACTTTTGGGTTGGAAGGACCTTAAATCCCTTGGGTTTGGGTTGGAAGGACCTTAAATCCCTTGGATTTGGGTGGGAAGGACCTTAAATCCTATCCTACTCCCACCCTATCCATGGGCAGGGACACCTCCCACTATCCCAGGTGGATCCAAATCCATCCAACCTGGCCTTGGACGCTTCCAGGGATCCAGGGGCAGCCATAGCAAATCTGGGAATTCCATCCCAGCCCCTCCCCACCTCCCAGCCAGGAATTCCCTCCCGATATCCCACCTAACTCTACTCTCTGGCAGTGGGAATTCAGAGGGAAGAAGGGGATACCCTGGACACCACAACCCCTGTGAGGGTCACCACATGGTCACCTCTGGAGTCCCCCCACCTTGTAGGCTGCTTCCCGCATGAACTGCTTGGCTGGCTGCTTCCAGATGGCCGGCACGGTGAGCACCCAGCGGATGGCGTCGCTCTCGGGCAGGGACGGGCACTGGTCCTTCAGCTCCTGCCAGGGGACAAGCAGGTGGTGACACCTGGGGATTTTTCCCTTCTCCAGGAGAACATTCCCAGCTCTCCCAGCCTGGCTCCAGAGCAGAGGGGCTCCATCCCTTGGAATATCCTCACCCCATACCTTCCACCCGCTGCTGCCAGGAACCATCTCCCACCAAGCCAACCTCTGACCATTTTGGGGCCATGAAGTCCTTTCCCAGCTCCGGGGCCCCTGGCAGGAGGTGACCCTGGGGGTTCCCGGTGATCCACGGAATGATTTGGGTGGGGAGGGATCTTAAATCCCATCCAGGGACACCTCCCACTATCCCAGGTCACTCCAAGCCCCATTGTCCAACCTGGCCTTGGACACTTGCAGGGACACGGCAGCCACAGCAAATCCGGGAATTCCATTCCAGGGTCTCCCCACCCTCCCATGGAAGGCATGGAGAGGACAGAGAGGATTCCATTTGGGAAGGAGGAGGAGGGATGGAGGTGGCCCCACCTGCACGGCGTGCTGCTTGAAGAAGCGCAGCGCGTGGGCGAACACCTCCAGCGCCGGCATCTTCTTCCCGTTGACAGCTTCCAGCTCGGTTTTCATGGTCAGATCCTGCCGGGAACAGCAGACGGATCACACCAGGGGCTGGGAGGTGGATCTGTCACCAAACCTCGGGAATTTGCTCATCCTTCTGTGCCCCAGCTGGAGCTCAGGCACCTGAAGCTTCATGCAGCCACATCCACCCACCCTGGAGCAGCCCGGATGGGAGAACCTCAAATTCACCCCCTAAAATGGGTTTTTTTCCCAACATTTCAATTCCCAGCCTGGCCAGGATCCCCCTGTGCACACCAGGAATGTCAGGATGGGAGCAGGGACTCACGCTGGTGCTGTGGATCTTCATTTTAAACTTCTCGAAGTAAAACCACTCGCGGGCCTCCTCGGGGTCCAGGTCATGGTAGTAGTCGCGGGCGGTGTAGCCGAAGCTGTGGAATGTCCCCTCCGGGGTCAGCAGGAGGCTGGTGGGGGTCTTCTGGTTGGCCACGCCTGGGTCGCCCCCTTCCCATTTCCTGCAAAGAGGAGCCGGAGCAGGTGAAATTCCAGGGAATGTGTCCTGCCAGGTTTAGTTTGTTTCTATGGGTACGGCGTGAAGGACCTTAAAGAGGGACAAAGGAGGAGGGGTGATCCCGCTCCATCCTCCGAGGAATTTAATGGAATTCCAGACTGGTTTGGGTTGGGAGGGACTTTGAAGACGACTGAGTGCCACCTACTTCCATGACAGGAATCCCTTCCACTATCTCAGGTGGATCCAAGCCCCAGTGTCCAACCTGGCCTTGGACACTGCCAGGGATCCAGGGGCAGCCACAGCAAATCTGGCAATTCCAGCCCAGCCCCTGCCCACCCTCCCAGCCAGCAATTCCTTGCCAAGATCCCAGCCCAATCTCCCCTTTCCCAGTGGGAGCCATTCCCTGGCTCCTGTCCCTGCAGGCCTTGTCCCCAGTCCCTCTCCAGCTCTCCTGGAGCCCCTGCAGGGACTCTGAGAATTCCCTGGATTTTTCCCTTTTCCAGGTGAACATTCCCAGCTCCCCCAGCCTGGCTCCATCCCTTGGAACATCCTCACCCCACACCTTCCACCCACTGTTGCCAGGAACCATCTCCCACCAAGCCAACCTCTGACCACTTTGGGGCCATGAATGTCCCTTCCCAGCTCCAGGGCCTCTGGTAGGTGCTCACCTCATCATGTGGATGGCCTCAGGGTCACTGGTGAAGCTGAAGGCGTAACCACTGGAGGTGGTGCCGAAGTCGATGGCCACCACCACGGAGAAGGACGGCGTCTGCTGGGAACGTGCCTCGCTCCGCTGGAAGACAAGGAATGGGATCAAGCCCTTTGGACTGGGGGATCCCAGAAAAGTGGTAAAGACCCCAGGAACTGGTTCATTTTTCCTGGATTTTCAGGATTTCCCCAGGATTTTCAGGATTTTTCCTGGATTTTTCACGCAGATTGGTGATTCCCTGATGGGTTCTTCTTTGTACACATTTTCAACTCATTGGGAAAAGCGTCTCTCATATTCCATGGGCGGTAAGGAAGGTAAGGAATGGGATCAAGCACTCAATTTTGACTGGGAGATCCCAGAAAAGTGGTGAAGACCCCAGGAACTGGTTTCTTTTTCCAGGATTTTCAGGATTTTTCCTGAATTTTCAGGATTTTTCTGAAAACTGCAGATTGGTGATTCCCTGATGGGTGATTCTTCTTATACATCTTCACTCATTCAGAAAAGTGTCTCCCTTATTCCATGGGGTGGCTGCAACTGTTCCCAAAGACCCTGTTCCCATGGGATACAGGGGTTTGGACAGCCCTGGAGAGGGATGGATGCCCATGGGAGCAGCCAGGGTGGTTGGGGGCTCCCGTTTTTATTGTGCTGAGCCCCCCTCACTTGGACCCTGAAGTTGGAGCCAAGATTCCTAAAAACCTTCCTTATGTCTAGTTTCAGTCCAAGGGGCCTTGTCCCAGGTGTCCCCAAGGGTCACTAAACCCAAATTGTTCCCTATATCCAGTGTCACTCCAAGGGACATTGTCCCAGATGTCCCCAAGGGTCACTGAACCCAAACCCTTCCCTGCTTCCCATCTGGGATGAGGTGACATCATCCTAGGTGTCCCCAAGGGTCACCCAACCAAAATCCTTCCCTGTGTCCCATCTCACACCAAGGGACATTGTCCCAGGTGTCCCCAAGGGTCACCCAGCTGAAAACCTTCCCTGTGTCCAATCTCACCTTGTCCCAACTGTCCCCAAGGGTCACTGAACCCAAACCATTCCCTGCTTCCCATCTGGGATGAGGTGACATCATCTCAGGTGTCCCCAAGGGTCACCCAACCAAAACTCTTCCCTGTGTTCCATCTCAGTCCAAGGGACATTGTCCCAGGTGTCCCCATGGGTCACTAAACCCAAATTGTTCCCTATATCCAGTGTCACTCCAAGGGACATTGTCTCAGCTGTCCCCAAAGGTCACTGAACCCAAACACTTTCCTGCTCCCCATCTTGGACAAGGTGACATCATTCCAGGTGTCCCCAAATGTCACCTAGCTGAAAATCCCCCTGGCCCAGGCATTTTGGGATATTCCCACTGCTGCTCCCACCCTTTTCCTATCCCCACTCCATGTCCCTTCCTTCCAGGGCTGTGCCCATGCTGAAGAAGCCGTAAGGATGTGACAAGGCCCTGTCCTCATGTCACCACGGGAAGCTGAAAGCCTTGTTAACTCGTAATGTCCCCAGATTTGATAAGGGAGGACACGAGCTGGCCTGGAAAAATGCTGGGATCAGCAGGGAAGAGGCAGCTGGAGCAGGAATGTGCAGGGACAGGGAGCTCCAGGGAGGATCAGGCTCTGGAACGTGGCCTCCCACACCCGGCGGCCCCGGAAGAGGGCAGGAGTTTTGTGGGGTTAAATTTTTCCTGGTGGGTAATTCCAGAGCTGGAAAACCCCTCCATGCTGAAAATTCCATGGATAGAGGTCCTGGGGATAGACTGACCCATCCTGTGGGAGTGAGGGGGATGGAGGATGGACTGGGAGGGGAGGGGGAGCAGGAAATGGAGAAGGACCAGAAGGGGAAAGGACGAGGGGGACGGACCCCAATGGGCTTACTGGGACCCCACAACTGCATTACTGGGACCCCACAACTGCCTTACTGGGAACCCTATAATGGTCTTATTCGGAACCCACAACTGCCTTACTGGAAACTACACAGGCCAAAATGGGAGCCCCATAATGGTCATACTGGGACCTCAAAACTGCCTTACTGGGAACCCCATAATGGCCATACTAGGAACCCAAAACTGCCTTACTGGGAACCCCTTAGTGGCCTTACTGGAACCATATATTGGCCAAAATGGGAACTCCATAGTGGCCTTACTGGGACCCTAAAGCTGCCTTACTGGGAACATCATAATGGCCTTACTGGGACCCTAAATCTGCCTTACTGGGAACTCCATAAAGGTTTTATTGGGGACCCCACTGTGACCTTACTGGGAACCCCATAATGACCTTACTGGGGTCCCAAAACTGCCTTACTGGGAACCCCACAATGGCCTTACTGGGGCCCCAAAACTGCCTTACTGGGAACACCATAATGGTCTTCTTGGGAACCCTATAATGGCCTTACTGGGGACCCCAAAACTCTCTTACTGGGAAACCCATAATGGCCATACTGGGACCCCAAAACTGCCTTACTGGGAACCCCAAAACTGCCTTACTGGGAACCCCATAATGGCCATACTGGGACCACACACTGGCCTTACTGGGAACCCCATAACGGCCTTACTGGGACCACACACTGGCCTTACTGGGAACACCATAATGGCCTTACTGGGACCCCACACTGGCCTTACTGGGAACACCATAATGGCCTTACTGGGACCCCAGAGTGGCCATACTGGTGTGGCACTCACCGGTGACTGGGAGGGCGTCAGCGGGGCGATGCTGCAGCTGTCATGGGGTGTCCCCGGGGAGCCGGGTGGGGACGGCGTCAGGCACCGCTCACCATTGGCACCTGGGGACATGGACAGGAGAGTCTGGGGGACCCCAAAGACTCTTCCCCAGGGAGAGACCACAGGGACATCCCAATGGAGATGGGTACGGGAGAGAAGGGATTCCAGCTCTTCCCAAAGACTCTTCCCCAGGGAGAGAACACCCAGGACATCCCGATGGAGATGGATCCAGGTGGGAAGGGATCCCAACCCTTCCCAAGGAGAGACCACCTGGGACATCCCGATGGAGATGGATGCAGGGGAGAAGGGATTCCAACCCTTCCCAAAGACTCTTCCCCAGGGAGAGACTACAGGGACATCCCGATGGAGATGGATCCAGGTGGGAAGGGATCCCAGCCCTTCTCAAATCCTTCTCCAAGGAGAGACCACCCAGGACATCCCAATGGAGACAGATCCAGGTGGGAAGGCATCCCAGCCCTTCCCAAAGACCATTCCCAATGGAGAGACCACCTGGGACATCCTGGTGGAGATGGATCTGCATGGGAAGGGATCCCAGCCCTTCCCAAATCCTCCCCTCAAGGGGAGACCACCCAAGACATCCTGACGGAGACAATCTGGGGTGGATGTGATGGTGGAGGGGACAGAGTCACTGTGGGGTCTCCAGATGTGGAGTTCATAAATTCATGGAATTGTAGGATGGTTGGAGTTGAGAAGGTCCCTAAATCCGATCCAGTGCCATCCCATACATGGGCAGGGACACTTTCCATTATCCCATTTAGATCCAGCTCAGCCTTGGACAATTCCAGGCATGTGTCCAATGGGACAACCCAGGGGAAGCTGCTCCAGCCCAGCAGCTGGAAGGTTTGGGTTCAGTGGGAATGGGGGAAAACTTGGAAAGGAAGAAAGGAAATGTCTGTGTTTCAAATCCATGGAGAACCAGCGAGGGAGGGTGGATCCAGCTCAGACCCTCGGCCATGCTCCAGAACATCCCGGTTTCCTGGACACCCTGGAAGCTCCTGCGTGAGCCCGTGGTAATCCCAAAATCTGGGGGTGGGGATCAAGGGTAAAGCAAATTTTCCCTCCTCCTCTTCCTCCTCCTGAAGCCACCACCCATCCCTGTCCCCTCCAGCAGCAGAATTCCAACCCCGGGGACCCCCGATGATCCAAAAACCGGGATGGAGTGAGCCCCAGAGTCCCGGGGACGCAGGGCTGTCCCGCCCGCGCTGCCCCGGGCACCTGGCTCCAATTAGCAGCCGGCATTAATTAATCACCGCCCACGACAGAGCCGCTGGAGCGGCCCCAGCTGGAAGGAGCTGGGGGAGCTGGCGGAGCGGCTTTCCTAAGGGATTGGGATGGGGGAAAGTGTTGGGAATGCGGTGTGGGGTCGGGGCGGTGACAGCGGCGAGGTGAAGGGACTGTCGGCCCTAAAACCTGCGCTGTGGGATTGCTGGTCCTGCCGGGATCCTGCCGGGATCGGGGCTGTGGGAGCGGGAATGAGCAGCGTCCAGCCCCAGCCGGGCTCTGGAGGGATTTGGGAACAGAGGAGGCTCCGTGGTTGGAAGGATTTGGGAACAGCAGCGGTTCCGTAGTTGGAGAGATTTGGGAACAGGAGGCTGTGTGGTTGGAGAGATTTGGGAACAGCAGAGGTTCCATGGTTGGAGAGATTTGGGAACAGAGGAGGCTCCATGGTTGGAGGGATTTTGGAACAGAGGAGACTCCTCCAGGAAGAACAAAACTCCATCTCCTCCTCACTGGAGTCCGGACAAACCCATCCCAGCTCCCAGTGTGCCCCGCGACAGCCACTGGGACACCCTCAGGAAGCTCAGGAACCCCAAGGAATGTTCTGGGATCCCCCAACAGCAGCAGCTGTGGGATTGGGATTGGTTTGATCCCGACTTTGTGTCTAGGATTGGGATTGGTTTGATCCCGACTTTGTGTCAGCCCCATCCCAGAGCTGGGGACAGCGATGGCCATGTCCTCACCCTGGAGCTGTGCTGGTGACATGTCTGCTGTCCCCTACACCCGCTCCCTAAGTGCTTTTCCCTGTATCCATGTCTGTCCCATAAATATTTGATCCCAGACAAATGGGAACGGTCCCTGCGCCACCTCTGCGTGTGACAGAGCCAGGAGGAGGACAGTGGCACCCTGGGGGCTCTGGAGAGCCTCGGACATGAAACCTCATTCCTGAGGAGAAGGATCAGGGTCAGGGATGGGGGTGGGGGGGGATGGGGGGGGAATTCCTGCCACAGCCTTGGCATTCCTGGATTTGGGATGGTGGGATCAGTTTTGGGATGGTGGGATGAGGTTTGGAATGGCGGGATCAGGTTTGGGATGGCAGGATTGGGTTTGGGATTGTGGGATGAGGTTTGGGATGGCGGGGTTGGGTTTGGGATGGCGAGACCAGGTTTGGGATGGCAGAATTGAGTTTGGGAGGGCAGGACCAGGTTTGGGATGGAGGAATGATGTTTGGGATGGCAGGATCGGGTTTGGGATGGTTGGCTCAGGTTTGGGATGGTGGGGGGATCAGGTTTGGGATGTTGGGATCAGGTTTGGGATGGCGGGATTGGGTTTTGGAAGGCAGAATGAGGTTTGGGATGGCGGGGTCAGGTTTGGGATGGCAGGATTGGGTTTGGGATGGCAGGATTGGGTTTGGGATGGCAGGATCAGGTTTGAAATGGCCAGATCAGGTTTGCTATGGCAGGAACAGTTTTGGGATGGTGGGGTCAAGTTTGGGATGGTGGGATCAGGTTTGGGATGGTGAGGTCAGATTTGGGATGGTGGGATCAGATTTGGGATGGTGGAATCAGGTTTCCTCCCACCGCTGGTTCTGGTTCCCTGGCATGGGGGCTGCAGAGGGGACAGAGAGGGGACAGCAAGGCACCCAGACATGGAGTGATCATCTGGGGAGGTCAGGGGACATCTCAGCCAGTGCCACCCCCTGGGGACATCCTTACCCATCCGCAGGCTCTGCATCCCAGGCTCCAGGAGCATCGCCATGGCCTTGCTGCCCACCTGGAAAAGGAAGGGACAAAATCCATCCCTGTGTGCCCTTGGTGGCGTGGGCTGGCCACAGTGTCCCCTCAGTGTCCCCTCAGCCTTGAGCCCCCAAAACCCACACCAGGGGCGAGGCTGGGATCTGTAGGGTTGGCAGGAGAGGACCCCAAATCCCAGTTCACGATGGGGTGTGGCTGTCCCAGTTTGGGGCACACACGATTGTCACCGTCCAGGGCATCCCCGGCTGTCACAGCCACTGTGGGGACAGGGACCCCAGTTCCTGTCACTGGGCAGGTCAGACAGATGTTCAGGATACAGATGCGCAGGGTGGAAATTGCTGTTCCTGCACATTTTTACCCTCAATCAAACCCCCTTTTTAGGGGAGGGCTCATTTAGGAAAAATCCCAATTTATTTCCTGATGGAAGCGCGGTGTCCAAAGGGATCCTGGCTCTTCCCAGGATTATAACCCAGCCTGGACCAGCTCCAAATTTTCTTCCAGGGATAACACTCCAGCTCCTGGCCCCCTTCCCGAGGCCATGGCCTCCCACCGCCCCCAAATACCCCAGCCCGCACCGGCCGCTCTCATCCCACAAATCCAGAGATTTGGGATAGGGTTGAGCTCATCGGGAGAGGCCTCCCCGCCAGCCAAACCCACCCACGAGCTGCTGGCCCTGCAGCCTCCCCTATTCCCAAAAAATCCCCATAGCCCCACAGCCTCCCCTCTTCCCAAAAATCCCCATGGCCACACAGCCTCCCCTCTTCCCAAAAATCACCAACGGCCTCACAGCGTCCCTTGTTCCCAAAAACTCCCCATGGCCCCACAGCCTCCCCTCTTCCCAAAAACTCCCCATGGCCCCACAGCCTCCCCTCTTCCCAAAAAAGTCCCTACAGCCCCACAGCCTTCTCTCTTCCCGAAAAATCCCCATGGCTGCACAGGCTCCCCTCTTCCCAGAAAATCCACCAACGGTCCCACAGCCTCCCCTCTTCCCAAAAAATCCCTCAGGATACCAACAGCAGGTGGGGAGGTTTTCCCTGGAATGGGGATCCAGCTCACGCCACCCCGGAGCTGTGGGCAGGGAAGGCTGTGCTGGTGGCCCTGGGGTGTCACATGTGGGGTCCTGGGGGTGCTCCAGGGGTCCTTTTCCACCAAAATGGGGTTTTCCAGGAGGTTTTCCTGCAGGAAATCAGCTCCCAACTCTGGGATTTGTGTTCTTTTCCAGCAGGGATGTACCCAATGTCCCCAACCCCATGGTCTGAGCTCCCCCAGAGGGACACACCAGCCCTTGGTGGCTCTGTGGCTTTGTCCCTTGTCCCTTCATGGCCATGGGGGTCCAGGGGGTCACTGTGGGGTCTGTGCTGACCCTCAGCCTCCGAGTGGCCAAAATCCTCCTTGTCCAGGGTGGCAGGGGGTGGCAGCAGCCACCTTTGTCCCCAGCGTGCCATTCCCAAAATCCTCCTTGTCCAGGGTGGCAGGGGGTGGCAGCAGCCACCTTTGTCCCCAGCGTGCCATTCCCCTCCCAGGTGAGGACAGTGGGTGGCCTCAAGCCCCCGAGTGTCCCCAGTGACCGTGCTGCTGTCACCCAGGGGACACGGGACGAAGCCCCCGGCCCTGGGGGTCCCTCCCGGGGCAGATCCCGGTGCCTCCCGGGCTCTCTCCGGATTTTGAGGATTTTCCACCATTTCCGCCTCTGCGGGGGCTCACGGAAACGGGGAAAGGAAACAAAGTTTGGGACGGGATCAGGGTGGAGCAGCCGAGAGCGACACGGGGGCTGTGGCACGGCCGAGAGGGGCATGGGGACACCGGCTTGGCCGGCATGGTGACCCCACAAACTCGGGGTGCCCCCAAAACTCGGTTTGTCCCCACAAGTCGGGGTGTCTCCACAAACTCAACATGTCCCCACAACTCAGGGTGACCCTAAAACTCGGGATGTCCCCAAAATTTGGTGTGACCCCATAAACTCGGAGTGTCCCCACAAACTCAGCGTGTCCCCGCAAAACTCGAGGTGACCTCACAACTCAGGATGTCCCCATAAACTCAGGGTGACCCCATAAACTCGGAGTGTCCCCACAACTTGGTGTGACACCACAACTCGGGGTGACCCCAAAACTCGGCGTGTCCCCAAAAGCTCGGGGTGTCCCCACAAGTTTGGGGTGATCCCACAAACTCGGGGTGACCCCATGGAACACCAGGGAGGCTGAGGGCAGCTGTAGGGCTCCCATCCAGCTGTGCTGGGACAGAAGGAGCTGTTTGTCCCCACATCCCCGCTGTTAGCATGGCTGTGGGGTTGGGGACACCCCAAATCCTCCCGAGGAGCTGTTGGGGTTCCCTGGAGCCCTTCCCTGTCCCCTCGGCCATGGCTGGGACACAAGAGCCACCCGGGGCTGTCCCCTGCATGGTGCTGGCACTTTGTGGTGTCCCCAATAGTCACAGCAGTGTCCCAAAAGGTCACAGCGGTGTCCCCGGTGGTCACAGCAGAGTTCCCCAGGACAGGACACATGGGGACAGTGTCCGAGCGTCCATCCCCCCTCCCCCCCGTGCTCACAGCCCCCTATTCCCACTGGGAAGAGGCCGCGGAGTCCTGACACCCCCCGGATGTCCCCAAACAGGGCAGCGACCCCAGGGTGGTGCCACTCTCACCTAGGCCAGGGGACAGGGCTGTCCCCACGTCCCCATGCCGGTTTCCGCCACCCCCGCTGACCACTCACCTCTGTGGGGGGGACACAGGTTGGGGACCCCCCTCTTTGTCACCCGGGCCTTGTCCCCCGGGCTGCTTGTGGCTCTGTCCCCGCGGCTCTGTCCCCGTGTCTCTGTCCCCGTCCTGCCCGCGGCTCTGTCCCCGCCGGGGCCCCGCGCAGCCCCCCGCGCTCCGGCTTCCTCCCACTCCCTGTCCCGGCCCAGGCAGCGCCTCAAATTGCAATTCCAGCTGCAGATGTGGGAGCGGGAGCGGCGGGAGGAGGAGGAGGAGGCAGGGCCAACCCCAGTCCCGCCGGCAGCGGAACCTCCGCTCCCCGCCCGGCCACGGCCACCGAGCGGGGACAGGGGTCCCAAACAGGACACGCCACCCCCAGACCCCCCCCGGTGTCCCCCTGAATTTGTGTAAATCGCTCTGCCGGGTTTGTCACCGCGCGTGTCCCGGGGGACATCGGCTGTGTCCCCGCATCCAGCCCCGTCCCGTCTCCGGAGCTCGGAATTATCCCGGGATTCTCCTCGTTCCCGTTCCCAAAGGGGGATCCTGGATCCGGGAAGCAGAGCCGGGCGGTCCCGGGAGTGGGATCTGATCCGGGGATCCCAGATTCGGGATCAGAGCTGGGATATCCTGAGTGTGGGAGCAGAGCCAGGGGATCCCAGATTTGGGATCCAGATTTGGTCTCAGAGTTGGGAGATCCCGAGGGTGGGAGCAGAGCTGGGGGATATCAGATTTGGGATCAGAGCAGGGAGATCCCGAGGGTGAGAACAGAGCCAGGGAATCCCGGATTTGGGATCAGAGCTGGGAGTAGAGCCAGGGGATCCCAGATTTGGGATCCAGATTTGGGATCCAGATTTGGGATCAGAGCTGGGAGATCCCGAGGGTAGGAGCAGAGCCAGGAGATCCCAGATTTGGGATCAGAGCTGGGAGATCCCAGATTTTGGATCAGAGCAGGGAGATCCCAAGGGTGGGAGCAGAGCCAGGTGATCCCAGATTTGGGATCCAGATTTGGGATCCAGATTTGGGATCAGAGCTGGGAGACCCCAAGGGAAGGAGGCACACAAAGGATCTGTCCTGTCATTCCCCAAAATCTCCACAACGGGAAGAATCCACCCGTGGGAGCCTCAGAAGCGTGGGCAGAATATTGGATTGTTCCCATAACTGAGATATTTGGGATCACCGAGTTGAGGTAGTCAGGAGCACTGGGATAATTGGGATGGTTGAGATAATTGGGATCATTTGGATCATTGGGGTCACTGAGATTGTTTGGATCTCTGAGATAATTTGGATTGTTTAAATTATTAGGATTGCTGAGATAATTGGGGTCGTTGGGATCACTGACGACATTGAGATGGGTGAGACCGTTTGGAACAGTGGGAAAATTGGGATAATTTGGATCCCTGAGATTGTTGGGATCATTTGGGGTCACTGAGATCACTGGGGGTTTGGGATCATTGAGGGCTGGGAAGACTTTGTTTGTTGGGATCACTGAGATCTTTGGGATCATTGAGGGTTGGGATCATTTTGTTTGTTGGGATCACCAGGATCATTGGGGATTTGGGATCATTGAGGATTGGGATCATTTTGTTTATTGGGATCACCGGGCTCACTGGGATCAAGGCCCTGGGATCAGTGGGATCATGGGGGGTTTGGGATCATTGAGGGCTGGGATCATTTTGTTTGTTGGGATCACTGGGATCATTGGGGATTTGGGATCATTGAGGACTGGGAACATTTTGTTTATTGGGATCACCGGGCTCACTGGGATCAAGGCCCTGGGATCAGTGGGATCATGAGGGGTTTGGGATCATTGAGGGCTGGGATAGTTTTGTTTGTTGCGATCACTGAGATCATTGGAATCATTGGAGCCAAGCCCCTGGGATCAATGGGATCATTGGGGGTTTGGGATCATTGAGGGTTGGGATAGTTTTGTTTGTTGGGATCACCAAGATCACCAGGATCATTTGGATCATTGAGATCAAGCCCCTGGGATCATTGGGATCAAGGTCAGGAAGGCCCTGGCCAGGAATGCGGTGACCTGGAGTGGGACGTGCCAGCTGTGACCACAAGGGTGACACCAGTTGGGGACACTGGGGGGGGGGACAAAGTGTCACCTCCTGAGCCAGGGGACCTCCAAACCCCTAAAGGGACCGGCGGGGGATGTCAGAGCAGCATTTGGGATTATCCTGGGGCCGTACTGAGAATTCTGGGGATCCAGCCCCCCCAGGCCTGCCTGGCACCACTGTCCCGGAGCCGGGGAAGGTTCTGGAGGGGGTGGACAGGGACAAGGGCGGGGGCTCCGCCCGTGTTTGCGTCCCTGGCGCCCCGACAGGGATGAGGTAGCGCTTTCCGGGAATTGAGGCCCGGCCCATGGAAATGCCGCGGGGACAGGAAACCCGGGATGGGGACGGAGAACCGCGGCTGGAAGCGGGGCCGGAGCCCAGCCCGGACCCACAGCAGTGGGGACAGCAATGTCCCCCACCAGGGCATGGGGGTGGCACCATCACGTCCCCATCGGGAGAGCTGGGGACAGGATGCGGGCAGCCCCTCCCCTGCTGCCCAGCGCTCCCAGTTTGCTCCTTCCCAGCTTTTATGAGGACAAACTGGGCCTTCCTGGGCCGGGACCTGCAGCGGGTTGAGGGGAACACTCATCATCATTGTCATCATCATCATCATCATCGTCATCATCATCATCATCACCACCATCCCGGGTGTCCCGCATGGAGCTGGCGGATCGGGACGGATAAACCGGGATGAGGGACATTGGCCCCACCCCACCGAGGTGACCCCAAGGCCGAGGGGACCCGGCGTGGAGGGGCTGCAGCCCCTCATCCCCTATTCCGGAGCTCCGGGAGCAGGGCTGGATCCCTGCAAGGGGAAGGGCTGGATCCCTGCAAGGGGAAGGGCTGGATCGCTTCCTTCCCCCGCCCCGCCAAGGGCACGGCGCCCGCGGGGACGCGGTGCCAGCACGGGGTGGGGGACACGGTGCCACTCGAATTCCCAAATTCCCAAATTCCCGGCCTCCATCCCATCCCAAAGCTGGCACTGCCACACGCCCAGGGTCCCTCCGCTGTCCCCTCCCCACCCCAGCGCTGTCCCCGTGAGGGGATTTGGGGATTTTGGGGTTGGAAAGCCCCGGGAGCCCCCGGAAAGCCCCGACCGAGCTTGGGGGCACCCGCGGGCACCCGCGCCTGCCTCAGTTTCCCTGCAGTGCGCAGGAGCTCTCGCACACGCGTGTTCTTGCACACGTGTGGGGATCTGCCCGCTCAGAACAGCCGCTTGCACACCCGGGGTGAACACACGGGTGCTCCGGCACACCCACACGGACTTGGCTCCCCACGCATGTGCTGTTCACAGCCCTGCACACACACACACACACACACACGCACACACACACACACACACACACACACACACAGAGGTTCTTGCACACATGTGAGTTCTTTTACACATGTGAGGATCTGCACTCTTAGAACAGCCCCTTACACACCCAGGTGAACATGTGGGTGCTCTGGCACACCCACAGAGACTCGGCTCCCCACCCCTCTGCAGACACACACACACACACACACACACACACACACACACACGCTGTTCGCAGCCTTGCACACGCACACACGTGTTCTTGCACACACGCATGGTCTTGCACAAACAGCCCATGACCTCGCTCGCACACACACACGCACACCCATGTGTACACACACGCCTGTTCACATACACAAACACACATACCCGTGCACACACATACACGTGTGTGCACACACACATATGTGCACACACCCCATGTGCACACATACACAGACATGTACGTACACCTGTTCAAACACACATGTGCACACCCAGCATGTGCCCACACATGTGCAAACATGCACACACACCCATTCACACACACTCCGTGTGCACACACATGCAAACATGAACACACACATGCATGCACGCATGCACACATGCCCATTCACACACACTCCATGTGCAAACACACTCCATATGCACACACACACGTGCACACACACACACCCATTCACACACTCCATGCGTACACACATATATGCACGCACATATGCACGCACACCCATTCACACACACTCCATGCACACACATCCCCATGTGCACACACCCATTAACACACTCCATGTGCACACGCACCCATTCACTCCCACACACCCACACATACACCTCTATGTGTGCACACACCCATTAACACACTCCATGTGCACACGCACCCTCGTGTGCACACACCCATTCACTCCCATACACCCACACACACACCTCCATGTGTGCACACACCCATTCACACACTCTATGTGCACACAACCCCCATTTGTGTGCACACACATGTGTTCACATGAACACCATGAGTACACACACATGGTCGCTCACACATGTACATGCAACCCATGTGCACACACAATGCACACATACATTCACACACATGGACACCACAGCCATGTGCACATATGCACATGTTCACACACGAGTACATACAGCCCATATGTGCACACAGTGTGCACACACACACGTGGACACCACAGCCATGTGCACACACCCCATGAGCACACACACAATGTGCACACACACGTGAACATCACAGCCACGTGCACACACACACACACACACACGCATATGCACACACGCGTACATACACACTGTGTGCACACAATGCACACACACATCATGCACACACAAGCACCATGTGCCTACACCCACGTTCACACTCATGTGCACACACACATAATGTGCACACACCCGTGTGCACGCACACATGCACTCACACATGAGCTCACACATGTGCTCACATGTCCACACACACGTACAGCCACGTGTGCACACACACGTGCACACACAGCCCCCATTTGCACATCCACACATGAGCACACGCAAAAGGGCACACCCATTGTGTTCACACGCATCTCATGTGCACACACACCCACACACATGTGCACAGTCACCATCACACACACACGTGCGAACACACAAACACACCCAAACACACCCACCTGCACACACACCTCCACCCTTCCCCTCATGGTGACCCTCCTGTTCCCCCCCTGGGTGCCCCTGGCTGTGCCATGGTGTCCCCCAGCCCCTCTGTCCCCATGTCCCCTCTCAGGGTACCCCTGGCCGTGCCACGGTGTCCCCCAGCCCCTCCTGAGGAAGAGGAGGGTGAGGAGGAGGAGGCAGCTGCAAGCCATTACGGAGGGGCGGGGGCTGCTCTGGGCGCTGCTCCGGGGGTCCCGCCGGGCTCGCCCCGCTCCGGAGGCCCCGGGTCAGGCGGAGTTCTCCGGGAAAGGAAAACAAACGTGAGGGGCACGGCACGGGGGGCTGCGGCAGCGCTGCCTCTCTGGGGTCCCCAAAGGGGGAGTCGGGGTCCCCAGGGCCCCCTCGCCGTGCCCAGATGTGTCTCTGCGGTGACAGTCGCCACCCCGAGTCACCAAAGCCACCCCTGGGACCCTTCCCTGCAGCAGGAGCCGGGATTTGGGAATGGAGGAGCCAGGACAGCTTGGAATGGGGGCTGCAGGCTGGGTTTTCATTTTGCACTGGGATCTTTGTCGCCTCTTGTGAGGGTTAAATCCAGAAATTCCCGTCCTGGAGATGAGGGAGGGAAAAGTGACTCCAGCCCTGTCTGGGATCTGTCCCCACTGTCCCACTGTGGCGCTGCCACCCCATGGCAGCATTCCCATTGTCCCACATATCCCACAATCCCGAGCATTCCCTGTCCCCCTGCTTCTCCCACCTCTGCAGCACCCCAAACTCAGCGAACCCCCCTGGCTGGATGAGGCCAGAGGGATTTGGGGAGCCGGGAACTCCCCAGGATCTCTCAGCCCCCCTCATCTACTGCCACTCCTTGGGGCAGGAGATTGAGGATTTGGGATGAAAAGAGCTCTTCCCATTCTCCCACACCCCTGAGCCAGGAAAAGGGGGGGCTCCCGCTCCCTCCAGTTGCCAGGACTGATGGTTCAGGTCCTGAAAAGCGTGAAAAGTGCAAAAATGAGGAGCAAAATGCAAAACGATGTCGCAAAGTGGGAACACGGATTGGGAACACGGATCAGCCACAGCAATTCCAGAGTTCCCGGCAGTGCTGGAAGTGAGAGCGGTGTTGGGGACATCGATGTGACAGCGGCCATCTCTGAGTGATGTTAAACACATACTGCACTTTGGGATCCTCATCCCTATCCCAGGAAGGTTCAGGAGGGGGTAGAGCATCCTGGATTCCCCCCAGCAGCCAAAGATTCTCAAAGTTTTGGCTCTGAGAGCTGGAGAGCAGTTTGGGAGGGGAAAATGTCCCTATGTCCCATTGGGGGAGGATGCCTCAAGCATTCCCAGCCAAGCTGCTTTCCCTGAACTCCCCCGCGAGCTCCAGGAGCTCCAAACCGTGGTTTTCCTGCCAGGAGTTTTGGCAGGAATGGCCTTTTCCTGCCAAACTGGGACGTTTCCAACCCAAAGCTGCTGTTGTTGTTCCTCACCAAACCTCCCACAGGTGGGAAAAGCTGTTTCTCATCCCACACTCCATCTCTCAGCCTCTGGAATTGCTGCACTGGGATCTCCCGGCACCGAGGGGTTCATCCCAAAAATCCTGAGCAGCTCCCGGGGATACAGGGGGGTGGGGAAAAGGGACAGAGCCACAAAAAAGGTGGGGGGGGAAATGAGTCCTTGGGTCTGTGGGATGATTTTCCACCAGGAAATCCCATCCCAGCAGCCCCTCAGGTGGGGATTTTGGTGGTGCCAGGAAGCTCCAGAGGCTGGGAATGGCCCCTTGGAGCTGAGTTGGGAGCGGTGGGTTTGATCCCTCAGGACTGGGGCTGGGATGGAACCGGGGCAGCTCTGCATCCGTGTGCTCCAGCATTCCATGGGCTGAGGTGTTGGAACCATGGATGCTGAGAATTCCAGACTTTCTGCACTGACAGGCTCTGACGCCCAGGAGAACACTGCATTTGACCTGAGGCCGTGGAGAAGGATTCCAAAATGGAATGATAGAACTGGGATTGTGGGTGTGGAGTTTGATTAGAAGTGTGTAATATCACAGGGTGGGAAACTTAGATTTTAAGAGTTTAAAATATAGAGATATATGTGGAGTAAGATGGAGGTTTTGGGGTGGAGGCTCCTTCTCCTTCTCTTTCTCTTTCTCCTTCTCCTTCTCCTTCTCCTTCTCCTTCTCCTTCTCCTTCTCCTTCTCCTTCTCCTTCTCCTTCTCCTTCTCCACCTTCTTCTCCATGGGTTTGGTGGTATTTTGTAACTGGATAAAAAAGTCCACATTGAGGACTTCAGGTGATTAGTTATGAGGTTAAAAGTGAAAATAATTTAGGTGTCACTTCTTAATTGGATACTTTAGCCTTAAAAGACCTTGTAACAAGAGATAATTGGCCATTTTGTGCCTGGCTAGTGAAATGCTGCAGAACTCACTGCTGTGAGACTTTGTAACATTGATAAAAAATATTAATAAACATCTAAGCCTGGACATGAATGATTGTCTTGAGGGCCTTCAATCCCACCCTCAACAGAAGTAGGAAAACAAGCCAAAAACCAGCACTGGGAGATGCTGGAGTGGTTGGGATCCCCCCATTCCAGATCCAGGTCGCTTCCCAGAGCTGGGAAAAGCCAGATCCTCCCTGTGAGGGTGGAGCGAGGCCACCTCCCACCCCAGGCCTCGGAGCAAAACATTCTGAAGTGCCTTTGTCACCCCGCAGGGAACCTGGAGGGTGTTTGGAGCTCCTGGAATGCTCCTCAGGATGCCCTCGGAGCAGCCTCACTGCTGTGGCGTGGTCCCTGATGGAGCCACACCAGGAAAGACTATCCCAAGGGAATGTCATGATTCCAGAGGTGGGAGGATGAAGCATCGTTCCGAAGCAGGATGGGAATGTTGTAGCTCCAGGGATGGGAGGATGGAGCATCAGTCCAAGCGAGATTGGGAATGTGGCTCTGGGTGTGTGAAACTGGATCATCCTAAGGTAGGAATCCCTCATCATTTCCCTCCCTCATCTCCAGGATGGGAATTTCTGAATTTAACCCCTCACAGGGACATCCTGGCTCCAGGTTTTGGAGCATCATCCCGAGGGACGTGGGAATTTTGTGGCTCCAGGGGCGGGAAGATGTAACATCATCCTGAGGAAAGATGGAGCTGTCACAGGTCTGGATCTGGGATAATGGAACATCATCCCAAGTCAGGATGGGGACATTGTAGCTCTGGGTGTGGAAAGATGGAGAATCATCCCAAGGAAGTACAGAGACATCCTGGCTACAGGTTTGGGAGGCTGGAATACCATCCCAAGGGAGACGGGAATGTCACAGCTCCAGGGGTGGGAGGATGGAGCATCATCCCAAGGGAGGTTGGGAATGTCACAGCTCCAGAGGTGGGAGGGTGGAGCATCATCCTGAAGATGGGAATGTCGTAACTCCAGGCGTGGGAAGATGGAGCATCACTCCAAGGGAGGTTGGGAATGTCTGGGTCTGGGAAGTTGGAACATCATCCCAAAGAAGTACAGGGACATCCTGGTTCCAGGTTTGGGAGGCTGGAGCATCATGCCAAAGGAGGTGGGAATTTTGTGGCTCCAGGGGAGGAAAAATGGAACATCATCCTGAGGAATGATGGAGCTGTCCTGGATCCAGTCTGGGATGATGGAACATCAGGGTCTGGGATAATGGAACATCATCTCAAGTCAGAATGGGGACATTGTGTTTCTGGGTGTGGGAGGATGGAAATGTCATGGCTCCAGGAGGATGGAGCATCATTCCAAGGCAACACAGGGCTGCCATAATTCCAGTTCTGGATGAGGATTCACCCTGAAGGAGGATGAGGCTGTCCTCCTGGGGATCCAGGTCTGGAAAGTTGGAATATCATCCCAAGCCAGAATGGAACTGTCATGGCTCCAGATCTGGGACAATGGAACACCATCCCAAGCCAGAATGGGGACATTGTGGCTCTGGGTGTGGGAGGATGGAAAATCCTCCTGAGGAAGGATGGGAATGTTGTGGTTCCAGGAGGATGGAACATCATTCCATGCCAGCACAGGGCTGCCATAATTCCAGTTCTGGGAGGATGGAGATTTACCCTGAGGGAGGATGGGGCTGTCGTCCTGGGGATCCGGGTCTGGGAAGGTGGAATATCATCCCAAGCCAGGAAAAGGCTGTCCTGGATCCAGACCTGGGAGGCTGGAACATCATCCCAAGCCAGGATGTGGCTGTGACAGCTGGACTTGGGATCCCCTCACGGACAGGGACCTCTGTCCAGGCAGACACTGATCAGGAAAAGTAAACCCTGGGATTTTGGATTTGGAGCAATGCCACCAATCCCCTGCAGTGCCCAGAGCGTCCCTGCCTGGCCTGGGCACTGCGGCAGATTTAGGGAATGGGGAATTAGCGCGGCAGGAGCAGGGCCGTGTCAGATCCCATTACCTCGGACCGTCACCGCTCCCGGTGTCGCAGGAATAATTCACATCCCGCTCCTCCTCGGGGAGCCCGGCTCGCTCCGCAGCTAATGAGGCGTTTGGGATCAGTGGCTCGAGACATCCCGAAATGTAAAAGTCAGGTTTGTGCATTAGGAATTGATTTTCCACTTGAAAGCTCACACATGGGGGAATGGACGAGGCTTTGGGATGAAAGGAATCCAACCCAAAATGTTTCCTTGGAGCCAGGCACCAGCTCAGCCTGAAATCCCTGCTGGAATAAGGCCAGGAATTGGGGCAGGGGGGTTGTGAATCCCTGGATTTGGAGGGTCTCAAACATCACCAGGGTCAAAATTGGAGCTGGGACATTGTGAATCCTTGGATTTGAAAGATCACAAACATTCCCAGGGTGGAAATTGGAGCTGGAGGTTGTGAACCCCCAGATTTTGGGGGTCCCAAACATCCCCAGGGTGGAAATTGGAGCTGGGGATAGTGAACACCCAAATTTGAAGGGTTCCAAACACTTGCATTGTGAATCCCTGGATTTGAAAGATCCCAAACACTCACAGGGTGAAAATTGGAGCTGGGAAATTGTGAATCCCTGGACTTGAAAGATCCCAAAAACTCCGGGATGGAAATTGGAGCTGGGGGTTGTGAACCCCTGGATTTGATAGATCCCGAACACTCCCAGGGTGGAATAAGGAGCTGGGGGTTTTGAATACCCAGATTTGAAAGATTCCAAACATTCCCATGGTGAAAAGATGAGCTAGAGGTTGTGAACCCCCAAATTTTGGGGGTCCCAAACATCCCCAGGATGGAAATTGGGGCTGGGACATTGTGAACCCCCAAATTTGAAAGATCCCAAATATGCCTAGGGTGTAAATTAGAGTTGGAGTTTGTGAACCCCCAGATTTTGGTGGTCCCAAACATCCCAAGGGTGGAAATCGGGGCAGAACCCCTGGACTTGAAAGATCCCAAACATCCCCAGGGTGGAATAAGGAGCTGGGGGTTTTGAATACCCAGATTTGAAAGACCCCAAACACTCCCAGGGTGGAAATATGAAACATAAAATATGAAATATGGGGGTTGTGAATACCTAGATTTTGGGGGTCCCAAACACCCCCAGGACACTGGGTTGGACTTGTGCTCCCCCAGATTTGAGAGATCTCCCATCCCATCCCAGGGACCCCAAACCCCCCTGGCTGTGGGCTCCCCTCCTCTCTCCCCACACTGTGGGGCTGAGAGTCACCCCCAGGGCAGATTTGGGGACACGAGGTGACACTGGGGGGACTGGGACTGCCCTGGGATGGGGAGGGGTCATGCCACGGGCTCCCACCCCCTTCCACGGGATCCCACTCTGGATTTGGGAAGCCCAAACTGGGAGGGATTGGGAGGAGTTGGGGGGAGCAGCAGGGCCAGGGGGACTGGGAGGACTGGGAGGGTTGAGGGGAGGGAGATTGGGAAACTGGGGGAAATTTGTGGGGAGCTCAGCAGGACTGGGGAGAGACAGGGGGAGCAGCAACCACAGGGAACTGGGAGGACTGGGAGGGACTGGGGGGAGCTGGGAAGAGCCAGAGGAGGCAGCAGGGCCAGGTTAAACCGGGATGACCGGTGGGGATTGGGAGAGGAACTGGGCGAGCCGGGGTTAACTGGGAGTACTGGAGTGGGATTGAGGGGAGTGAGGGGGAAGCAGAGAGAGCAGGAGGGGTCAGGGAACTGGGGGTACTGGGAGAACCGGGAGGGATTGGGGTCAGGGCGAGCTGGGGGAGAGGAGAGCAGAAACCAGCATGACCAGGGTAACTGGGAGGGACTGGGGGGAGCTGGGGAGAGCCGAGGGGAGCAGGAGGAGGCAGCAGGGCCAGGGCAAACTGGGATGACTTGGGGGGAACTGGGGGAGGAACTGGGGTTAACTGGGAGTACTGGAGTGGGATTGAGGGGAGCTGGGAGGGACCAGAGAGACCAGGAAGAGATGGGGAACTGGGGGAACTGGGGGAACTGGGGGAACTGGGGAACTGGGGAACTGGGGGAACTGGGATCAGGGCAAGCTGCGAGGGGAGAGCAGAAACCAGCGTGACCAGGATGAACTGGGAGTACTGGGAAGGACTGGGGGTAGCTGGGGGGAACCAGAGAGAGCAAGAGGGGACGGGGGAACTGGGAGGACTGGGGGAACTGGGAGGGATTGGGGTCAGGGCGAGCTGGGAGGGGGGAGCAGAAACCAGGATGAACTGGGAGTACTGGAAGAGGGGAACTGGGGTAGAGCTGGGAGAGCCAGGGGGAGGTGGGAGGACTGGGAGGGGATTGAGGGGATTTGGGGCAGCCAGAGGAGCCCAGCGGGATCCGGGAGGAGCCGAGGGGAGCCGGGAGCCTCCCAGCCTCACCGGGGGCCTCACCGCCACCCCCGTGCCAAAGCAAACATTTCCCTGGCGCTGCCTGGAGCCGCGTTCCCAGGCCTGGGTGACCCTTGGCAGGGCGGGGAGGGGACAATTCCGTACCTGCCACCCTCCCCTTCGGAACCCCCGCGCATTCCAGCCGGAGGGAATCCAGATGTGCTCGGGATGGGGCGTCCCCAGCATCTGTGCGGGGCTGAGAAGCCTCAGTGGGGACCTCGGGAATGTCCCAGCAGCCGGGATTCCCAAGTTCTTCCCTCGGTTTGGAACCCCACGGCGCCTCCCAGTATTCCCAGCCAAAGAAAACCAGTCTGTGTTGACTCAGGTGCCAGCGCCGGGACGGTGACGCGGGTGTCACCGCGGTGTCCCCGCCGAGCCCAGATTTATTTGGTTAGTCCTTTTCCTTCAACTTTTCACGGCAGGAAAGGGAAGGGAGGAATGCGGGAGGGGCTGGAGGGAAATCGGCTTCATCCCACAGCGCTGCCTCCTCTTCCTCCACCCCCTCCACGGCCGTGTTGGGAAATGGAAAAGGAGGGATTTTCCTGGGAATAGGGAATTTTGCGCTGGATTTGGGATCCCTGGCACGGCCCGCACCCGCCACAGGACGAGTGATTTATTCCCACTCTTCCCATCAGTGTTTTCCTCTCCCACAGCCGAATTCCCGGTTATCTCTGCGGCGCCGCCCATCCCGCATTCCTGCCGGCCATCCCGCATTCCTGCCGGCCATCCCGCATTCCTGCCGGGCACGGAACGAGCCGCAGCCCCCGCGGACCGCGCTCCACCCGGCCCGGGAATGAGAGCGGGACACGCGGGGTGGGTGCCCCGAGCCACGGCCAGGACACTGTGGGGCAATGGGGGGGCTTTGTCCCAGGAAGGTGCTGGAACCAGGAGGATGTTGGTCTCCAGGAAAGTTCTCATTCCCAGGAAAATGCTAGTCCTAGGAAAAGGCTGGTCCTATGAAAATGCTGGTCTCGGGAGAATGGTGGTCCCCAGTAGAGTTCTCACTCCCAGGAAGGTTCTCATTCCCAGGAAAATGCTGGAACCAGGAGGGTGTTGGTCCCAGAAGAATGGTGGTCCCCAGGAAGGTTGTCACTCCCAGGAAGGTTCTCATTCCCAGGAAAGTGCTGATCCCAGCAGGATGTTGGTCTCCAAGAAAGTTCTCATTCCCAGGAAAATGTTGGTCCCAGGAAAATGCTGGAACCAGGATGGTGTTGTTTCCCAGGGAAAATTCTCATTCCCATTAAGGTTCCCATTCCCAGGAAAATGCTAGTCCCAGAAGAATGGTGGTCCTTAGGAAATTTCTCATTCCCAGGTGGATTCTGGTCCCAGCAGGATGTTGGTCTCCAAGAAAGTTCTCATTCCCAGGAAAATGTTGGTCACAGGAAAATGCTGGAACCAGGAGGGTGTTGGTCCCCAGGGAAAGTTCTCATTCCCATTAAGGTTCCCATTCCCAGGTAGATGCTGCTCCCAGCAGGATGTTGGTCCCCTGGAAGGTTCTCATTCCCAGGAAAACCTTCATTGCCAGGAAGGTTCTCCTTCCCAGGAGGATCCTGGTCCCCAGGAAGGTTCTCATTGTCAGAAAGATCCTGGTGCCCTGGAAGGTTCTCATTCCCAGATGGATCCTAGTGCCCTGGAAAGTTCTCATTCCCAAGAAGGTTCTCATTCCCAGCAGGATCCTGGTTCCCAGGAAGATTCTCATCCCAGAAGTATGTTAATCCCCAGGAATTTGCTCATTCCCAGAAGGATCCTGGTCCCCAGGAAGGTTCTCATTCCCCGGAGGATTCCCACTCCCAGGAGGAAGCCGATCCCCAGGCTATGGCACAGCCATCCCTGCCTCCCTCTCCAGGACACACCCAGGGATTTTTCCATCCCTTTGAAACTTTTTCCTGAATCTCCCTGATATTCCATTAATTTCAGCTTCCCTTTTCCTGCTGGTCCCACCCTGGGCTTGGAAAGAGGAACTGGATGGGGCTGTGCACAGCCTGGACTGGAGACCTCCAGAAGGTCCCAAGCTTCTGTGGAGCTGGCACAAAGTGGGCTGGCAACCCTGGCACGGGATGAGGCTCCTGGATGTCCTGGAAAAGGGTGCAGGTATCCCAGGAAAGGGACTGGGATGGGCCTTGCCCCTTCTGGATCCTGCTGCCCACCACGGGAATACCAGCAGATCCAGGGATCCCATCCGGAGCTGGCATCACCCAGAGCTCGAGGGAGGGCACTCCCAGCCCTGACGGTGCCAGAGCACAGCGGGCACGGCGCTGCGGGAGGAAGGGGAAGGGAAACGGAGGCTGCGGAAGCGTGGGCAGAGCAGGGCTGGAGCTGGGTCAGGCTGCCCCAGCCTTTCCTGCCAGGGCTGGGCGGCTGCTCCGGGTGGGCACGGCCCTGGCATGGATCACATGGAGCTGTGCCAGTGCTGGGAAAGTGTGTGGTGCTCCTGGCACAGATCCCAGTTGTGACAGCCCACCAGGATTGGCACATTCCCAAATCCAGGAGCCCACCAGGACTGGCACAGCTCCCAAATCCAATAATCCACCAGTGTTGGAACAGCTCCCAAATCCAGGAGCCCACCAGTGTTGGAACAGCTCCCAAATCCAGGAGCCCACCAGGATTGGCACAGCTCCCAATTCCAAAAGTCACCAGGCCTGGCACAGCTCCTATATCCAGAAGCCCACCAGGACTGGCACAAACCCCACACACCAAGAGCTCACCGGGACTGGCAGAGCTCCCAAATCTAGGATCCTACTGGGACTGGCACAGCTCTCAAATCCAGGAGCCTGCTGGGGCTGGCAAAGCTTCCAAATCCAGGAGCCCACCCAGACTGGCGCAGCTCCCAAATCCAGAAGCCCACAGACCCCACATACCAAGAGCCCACCAGGATTGGCACAGATCCCAAATCCAGGAGCCCACTAGCATTGGCACAGTTCCTAAATCCAATATCCCACAGGCCTGGCAGATTTCCCTTATCCAAAAGCCCACCCAGATTCACACATCTCCCAAATCCAAGAGCCCACTGGCACTGGCAAAACTCCCAAATCCAATAATCTACCGGGATTGGCACAGCTCCCAAATCCAATAATCCACTGGGACTGGCACAGCTCCCTATCCAAGAGCCCACCAGCGTTGGCACAGCTCCCAAATCCAGGATCCCCCAGGCCTGGCACAGCTCCCAAATCCAGGATCCCTCAGGCCTGGCACAGTCCCACTCTGGTACCATCCCAGTGGGGTCTGGCACCGTTTCCCGGTGGGCGGCACAGCCGGGGGGGCACCGGGGGCCGTGGGGGCACCGGGGGCCATGGGCATGTCCCTGCTGACTCAGCACCCACTGGCACGGCCGGGAGGGGCCGAGGTCACTTTCCCACACTGCCAGGGCACAAGGTCGGGCATTGACCCCGAGTGGTCACCACAGGCCAGCCTCACCCTGTGCCACCAGTGCCACCAGTGCCTCCAGCCCGGGTGTCCTTACTGCAGGTGGCACAGGTTGGCTCTGGATCAGCCTCTACATCCCCAGAGCTGTGGTGCCCAGCTGAGAATTCCTTTGGGAATTTCCAATGGCAGAATACTCTCCTGCCTTTGAGGGCATCTTCCACCATCACAGGTGGATCCAAGCCCAATATCCAACCTGGCCTTGGACACTGCCAGGGATCACAGGGCAGCCACAGCAAATCTGGGAATTCCAGCCCAGCCCCTGCCCACCCTCCCAGCCAGCAATTCCTTGCCAAGATCCCAGCCCAATCTGCCCTTTCCCAGTGGGAGCCATTCCCTGGCTCCTGTCCCTGCAGGCCTTGTCCCCAGTCCCTCTCCAGCTCTCCTGGAGCCCCTGCAGGGACTCTGAGAATTCCCTGGAATTTTCCCTTCTCCAGGTGAACATTCCCAGCTCTCTCAGCCCTTGGAGCATTCAGCATTGCCAGGACAACCAGGATCCATTTTGGTGGCCCAGGAGGACAAACACCATCACTTCCAACATTCTCCTTTCCTTCTTTCCCAGTTTATCCTGGAGCCACATGATGTGGGATATTCCTGGATCAGTTGGGATCAATTTTCCCAGTCATGCCTCCCCAGTTCCAATTGCAATCTCAACCCCTTCCCAGCAGGGTGAGGGCAGAGCCGCCCTTGATCCCATCCAAGACACAACAAAAACATTCCCGAGCTATCAGCACAAATCTCAAACCGTTCCCACAGGGAACAACACCAGCCCTGCCCCAGCCCCACCAGCAGGACCCTAAACCCAAAATCTTGGAGCGCTCCAAACCCACCCTGGCCCCAAATACACGGAATTAGGGAAAGGCTGCCGTCGTCGCCACTTCCCAAAATCAGAGCAGGGACCCCAAAGAGGGAAGTGCTGCGGTTTGGGGCTCCTCACCCTCCTCCCACAGCTGATAAAGGGACGTCCCTGAGCGCGGGGACAGGCGACTTCCTGATGCCACCACTCCAGAGGTGGCACTGCCAGAGCCACTGCCACCACCAGGTAACATCATGGGATGGCAAAGGATGGGAATTCTGGGGACAGGTATGAGGGGTGGGGGTGGCTCGTGGAGGATGCCTTTGGGAGCCTTGTCCATCTCCTGCCAGGAGCCAGGGAAGTGCCTGGAACTCCAGGAATCAGATCCAGACTTGGAGGGGGTCACATCCATACCTTATCCCAAGGAATGGTGTCCCACCACCCCGTGGTCCCTGTTTCTCTGGGTTTTGGGATGTGGTGGAGCTGAAGGGTCCTACACTGGAAATGTCCCCTCTCTGAGCTCATTCCTGTGCCAAAAAGCAACTTTTGAACTGCAGGGATAGGTGGGAGACTGGGAAAAAATTCCTCCCTCTGAGGGTCGGATGGTTCTGGAATGGAATTCCCAGATTTGCTGTGGCTGCCCCATTCCTGGAAGCATCCAAGGCCAGGTTGGACAGGGTTTGGAGCCACCTGGGACAGCAGGAGATGCCCCTGCCCATGGAAATGAAATGAGATTTCCACCCCTCCCATCCCAACCCATTCCTTAAATCCCATTTGGGTACACCAGGGACACCTTCCCCACCCCAGGTTGCCCCAAGGCCCACACCAAAAGCGTTTTCCTAGAAATCTTTCCAACCTTTGAAATTCCGAGCAGCTGGGCCCTGCCACGGGCCACCGACCCCATCCTGAGGGATCCCCCTGGGGCCCTCAGGAATCGAAACTGGGAGAAACCCAGGAGAAGAAACGAAACTTGGCACCAGCACCAGTTGGGGGCTGGATCCCGGCTCTTCCTTCCTCTTCCGGCACAAATCCCGTGACAATTTGTGGCCTCACATCGTCCCCCCCTCCAAGCATCGACACCCCGGGGCCACCCCAGCCATTCTCTGTGCTCATAGTCTGGAAAAAATCCCAAGTAAAGCTCTCCAGAGCGGGAAATCCAGCCCGAAATCCAAGGAGCGGCGAGGAAATTGGATACAGATGTGGGAAAAGGAGGTATTGGAGAAGGAGGGAACGGTGGAGAGGGAAAGGCCGGAGAGGGGGGCTGGGAGAGGCCTCGTTCCTCAGGGAGAGACCCAGGAGAGCTCAGAGGAGGATCGGAGCTCGCAGCAATCCGATCGCTGATTTCCGGGATATTGGGAAAAAGTTCAGGGGAAAATTATTCTGGTTTGCCACAGAACGATGAGGGGCGAAACCGAAAGGAATGTCAGGAGTTCGTCTGGAGCTGCAAAGATGTTTTAAATATTCCTCTGTTTATTTTTTGTATTCCTCTTCTTTTCCTTTTCCTTTTCTTAGTTTCTTTTTCTTCTTTTTTTTCTTCTTTTTCTTGGTTTCTTTTTCTTCTTCTTCTTTTTCTTCTTCTTTTTCTTCCTCTTTTTCTTCTTCTTTTTCCTCCTCTTTTCCTCTTGCCTTTTTTATTCCTTTGTTCATTTTTTTCTTTATTTTTCTTTTTCTTTCCCTTTTTCCTTTTTCTTTAGTCTTCCTTCCTTCCTTCCTTCCTTCCTTCCTTCCTTCCTTCCTTCCTTCCTTCCTTCCTTCCTTCCTTCCTTCCTTCCTTCCTTCCTTCCTTCCTTCCTTCCTTCCTTCCTTCCTTCCTTCCTTCCTTCCTTCCTTCCTTCCTTCCTTCCTTCCTTCCTTCCTTCCTTCCTTCCTTCCTTCCTTCCTTCCTTCCTTCCTTCCTTCCTTCCTTCCTTCCTTCCTTCCTTCCTTCCTTCCTTCCTTCCTTCCTTCCTTCCTTCCTTCCTTCCTTCCTTCCTTCCTTCCTTCCTTCCTTCCTTCCTTCCTTCCCTCCCTCCCCTTTTCTCTTCCTCTTTGTTTTCCCTCCTGATTCCAGTGGGATTTATCCCACAGGGATCCATCCCACCCATTCCAGGGTCCTCAGCCACCTCCTCTTGTCCCCAGGGTCCCCTGTGCCGCTGTGACCCCGTGTCCCCCATGTCCCCTGGCGGTGCCACCATGCGCCTGCCCCGCTGCCTTGTGCTCCTCGCCAGCCTCGTCCCACCAGGTATGGGCACAATGACACCCTTGGGATTGTCCCCTGTGGGACTGGAAGCTGGGATTGGCCCAGTGGGTGGGCATAGGAGCCAGGCAAGAATTTGGGGGATGCCAAGGCTGCTCCTGGGGGGATTTACCATCATCCCACACTGGTGACGGGCAGTGGTGGGGTGACAAAGGGACAGCCAGGTCATGGGAGCAAGGACAAGGCGCCAGGGTGAGGAAATAAATTTGGAACCCCAGGATGTCTCTTTCCCCTTTTTCTTCATTATTTAGGCCCAAAAGATTCAGCTTTTCCTGGTTATCTCCCCCTCCTCCACCCCAAAACCTCCTCTTGGAGGGGTTTATCCCAAATCCCACCTCCTTTCCCCCCTTCCCCATCTAGCACAGGTGACATGTCCCCAACGTGTCCTGGGGGAAATGGGGACACTTCTGGCTCCCTGATCCCGATTTTCCCTGGCACAGCCCTCGGCTCCTGGGGGGTCTCCTACCCCGAGTCCCTGCGGGCCAGTGGAGGGTCCTGCCTGGTTGTTCCCTGCACCTTCAGCTACCCCACGGATGTGACAACCGCCGGTGGCATCGTGGCCATCTGGTACAAGGACTATGATGGCCAGCGGACAGTTGTGTTCCACTCCGCTGCCCCCCAGGATGTGGATTCCCGTTTTGGGGGTCGTGCACAGCTCCTGGGGGACCCCATGGCCCGGAATTGCACCCTGCTGCTGCGGGAGGTGACACCGGGGGACAGTGGCCTCTACAGGTTCCGCTTCGAGATCATCGACGGCGACCGCTGGTCGGCATCGCGGGATGTGACCCTGAGCATTTCAGGTGGGTAAAACACCGAAATTCCCCCAAAATTCCCTTCTTGCCCCATTCCATGAGGTCATCCTGCCCTCTGCTCTCCATCCCAGATGATCTGGAGCTTCCCAGTGTCACCAGCAGCGAGGAGCAGACCGAGGGACAAAGGTCCACCTTGGAGTGCTCCACGCCCTACTTCTGTCCCGGGGGTGACACCGCCCTGCACTGGGAAGGCTACGACCCCCAGGTGTCCCAGGTGTCCAGCCACGTCCAGCTGGACACCAGCGGGGTCAGCCACCAGGTGACCTTGACCAGCTCCTTCACCTGGAAGGACCATTCCAAGAAGCTGCTCTGCGTGGTGTCCGACGGATCCAAGAGGGCGAGCACGGAGGTCGTGCTGCGGGTCAGGCGTACGTGCGGTGGGGACAGGGGACACCTCTGTCACTGCCACCACGACCAGATCCCCCTCCTGCCACCTCCTCCTTCCCTGCAGCATTTTCCTCCTGCTTCTCCCTCCCTTTCCTGCTCCTTGGCCATATCTGTCCTTTAGGTGCCACCTCCTGCCACGCACCTCCCCATGGTGGTGACAGCACCCTGTGCCCACCACGCCCCTCTGTGTCCCCCGCAGACGCCCCCAAGGACATGCAGGTCTCGCTGAGCCCTTCCTCGGGGAACATTGGCGTGGGTGACACGGTGACCCTGAGCTGCGAGGTTGGCAGCAGCCACCCCCCAGTCTCGGGGTACCACTGGTACAAGGACAGGGTGGCCGTGGGCACCGAGCGGGTGCTGGCCCTGCATGGGGTGCGCCGTGAGGACCACGGGCGGTACCACTGCAAGGCCCAGAATGCCCTGGGCACTGGGGTGTCACCTCCTGTCACCCTCCACGTGTTCTGTAAGTGCCACAGGAGCTCTGCCAGGGTGGGACATCCTGAGGGTTCCACATTGGGGTGGCACGGATGGGATGGAGGTGGCCAGTGCTGCTGGAGGTCCGGGAATTGGGGTGTCCATGCAGGAGGAGGGTGGTGGCCCCCATTGTGCCACACTTGTGTCCCATCTCTTGGTGACCCCAGAAAAGGGAGGGATTTCCAGCCGGGGACAGGATGCAGATCTGGGAAGGGGTTGGGAGCTTGTGGAGATCCAGAGCCGTGGTGGGAAGGGACCTTAGCGATCATTCCCACCCCTGCCATGGGCAGGGGTACTTCCCGCTATACCAGGTGGATCCAGGCCATGTCCAGCCTGGCCTGGGGCACTTCCAGGGATCCAGGAGCAGCCACAGCTTCTCTGGGAATTCTACCCCCACAGGGAAGGGAAGTCTCCTCTTCCCACCAGATCCCTCATCAAAGACAAATCCCATCCTTCCCTGCCTGAGCTGGAATCCCACAGGGATCATCTCTCCCCAGATGGGTCCCTGTGTCACCCCCAAAACCCCCCTGACCCCACCCTGAGAGGTGAAAGACCCTTCTCCACCCACCCTGAGTATGGCCCTTGGGGCTTTGCTCTAAAGCCAGGTGTCTCCAGCTGGTGGCAGGGGACAAACCCAAATGTCCCCCAACTCTGTTGTTGGGGCTTCCATCTTCTCCCAGGCTCTGGAATGGGGGATTTGGGATGGGGGATCTGTTTTCCTGTCCCAGGGACCATCCTGAACGTGTCCCTTCTCCCTCAGCTGCAGAGATCTCAGCCAGCCCTGCGGCCGAGGTGCTCGAGGGGACGGCCACCACCTTGTCGTGCGATGTCCCCGGGCGGGAGGGACACCCTGAGGAGCTGACTTACACCTGGTTCAAGAACAGCGCGTGGCTCAAGGAGGGCCCAGCCCACACCCTCCTCTTCCCTGCGGTGGCCGCCAGTGACGCCGGCTACTACTCCTGCCAAGTGACCAACAGCCAGGGCAGTGACACGGCCCAGGCCATCAGCCTCAGCGTGACGTGTGAGTGCCACCAGCTCCTGCCACGTGAGGCTGTGCAAACCCCACAAAATCCAGGAAATCCCCAAAAAAAATTCATGGCAAAGTCTCTTCCTGAATGCCTCAGGGGTAGATGAGAGGGGTCAGCCCTGCTGATTGAATTTTATGGGAATATAACTAATTTTGGCCATGAGGCAGGTGTGAAGGTGACATTAAGTGACATTTGGGACGTCTCCATCGCAGCATCTCCCACTAATCCCTCCATTCTGTAAACTGGGGAGGTTTTTCATGGAGAATCCAGCAGGATAAGAACAGCTCAGGAGGCTTTCAGGGAGGAAATAACCCAGCCATGGGTTGGTTGTGACAATTTTGGGGTAAATCCGACCTGGTGACACATGGCACAAGCAGATTGTGACATCCAGGTTGGGCAGGGGGACACTTCCCATCCCTAGAAGTGCCCAAGGCCAAGTTGGATGGAGGTTGGAGCCACCCAGGCTAGTCAAAGGTGTCCCTGCCCATGGGACCAGCTGGGATTTAACGTCCCCTCCAACTCAAACCACTTTTGGGATTTTTTCCTTTTGACCACACCACGAGGACACCCCAACCTCAGCATCCTCTCCCATCCCACAGATCCACCCCGAATTCCCACCCTCACGCTCTTCCAGGAGACCCAGGGTGGCCGGCTGGTCATCGTCCGCTGCACCGTGGACAGCCACCCTCCAGCCACCCTGGCCATCAACCGCGATGGCACCGTGCTGGCCACCAGCGGGGCACAGGTGGCCCTGGGCCAGCGGCTCGGTGTCACCGCCTCCCGCAATTCCCTGCGGCTGGAAATCCGGGATGCAGGACCCCAGGATAGCGGGAAGTACGGCTGCACCGCCAGCAATGTCCATGGTAACGCCAGTGCCACCAAGGTCCTGGTGGCCCGTGGTGAGTCCTGGGGTGACACGGCTGCTCCTGGGTTTGGGGTGACGGTGAACCCCCAAAACTGGGGAGACATGCAGTTCACAGAGGTTGGGGGACCACTGTGGTGGCACTAGGGGACATCAGTGTCCTGGGAGCTCTGTGGTATCCCCTCCTCAGAAGGGTCAGAGCTGCTTCTGGAGCTGGAGGGGCTCCTGGGTTTTGTTTCCCAAAATGCTAAAAATCAGTAAATTTATCCAAATGTTTCTGCCTCATCCATCCCCACCAGTCACTGTCCCCTGACCCCCAAGTCTGGGTAATTTGGGGTGACAGAGGTAGCAGAAGGAGAGAAAAATTCCTCAAACCCATGTCCAAGAGGAACATCCTTTAGGATCTACAAAAAACCCCAAAAAAGACCTCAAGGCCCAATTCCAGAGAAACCAAACCTGGATTTGGGTGTCCCAGTGGGAAGCTGGGAGGCAGACAAGGCCCAGCTAGTGGGAAGAGGAGACAGAGTCTGTCCTGGGAAAAAGTCACCAGGGTGAAGCTAGCACTTGGAAAAAGCAGGAAAGGGTCAGGAAAGGCCCCATTGGGCTGTGCAGTGTCCCCAGGAAATGTCACCTCCTAAAGACCCATGATGAGGGAGGGGACTCAGGGAAGGCCAACAGGGAATTGTAGCTGGATGGATCCACAGGAAGGATTTCCCTCCTTCCCTGAAATCCTTCTCCCACTTCAGCTGCAGGGCTCCTGATCCAGCCCTCGGCAGAGGTGACAGAGGGGACCGCGGTCACCCTGACCTGCGTGGGGACAGGGGACATGGAGGAGAAGCCACTCTACACCTGGTACAGGAACGGCCGGAGGCTCCAGGAGAACTCCTTCCCAACCTTGGAATTCCCATCCGTCCGCGGGGACGACGCCGGCGCCTTCCAGTGCCAGGTCCGGAGCAGGAACGGCAGCGACATGTCGGAGGCTGTCCCACTCCGAGTGCTCTGTGAGTGTCCCGTGGGAATTCCAAAGGGTACTGTGGTTGGGCTGGGGGTGGTCCCACCCTGAGGTTCCCTCCACCCCCACCAGCCACAGCCAAGGAGCTCTTGGGGCAGGCATGTGGGGAGGGTGAAAAATTCCCTTTGGTGGGTAAATCTGGGAGTTCTGGGGGGGAGGAATCTGGACAATTCCCACCTTCCCAAGAATTTTAATGATTGTAGAACCATGAATGGTTTTGGCCTGGGGGACCTCAAAATTCATCTCATTCTGACCCCTCTGCCATGGGCATGGGCACCTCCCACTAGACCAGGTCCAACCTGGATGTCCAAGAGTTTCTCAGGCAGCACTGGGAGCATCAATCCCTTGGATTCTGAGGGTTTTCCCAATGGATCCAGTGGTGTTTTGTGTCTGAAATGGGTTGGGAGGGACCTCAAAGATCTTCTCATTCCAAACCCTCTCCCCTTGGCAGAGACACCTCCCATTATCCCAGTTTATTCCAAACTCCATCCAGCCTGGATGATCAGGCAGTGCTGGAAGCATCAACCCCTTGGATTCTGGGAGTTTTCCCGAACCTCATGGATCCGTTTTCCCCCACAGACCCCCCGAGGCAGCTGGTGCTGAGCTCGTTCCTGCAGAGCCAGGGCGGGCGCCTGGGCATCATCCAGTGCTCCGTGGAGAGCGACCCCGAGTCCAACCTCACCCTCCAGAGAGGGGACGATGCCATCGCCTGCACCCAGGGCTGTCCCCAAGCCACCAGCCCCAAGGTCCATGTCACCAGGTCCTACAACAGCCTGAGGGTGGAAATCCGGGATGTGGTGGTGGAGGATGAGGGGATTTACCTGTGCCAGGCTGGGAATTCCCAAGGAAGCGCCAGCGCCACTGTGGATTTCAAGGCTGACAGTGAGTGGGGACAGGGGACATTGTGGCATCTGGGAATGTTCTGAGGGAGAGGAGCGTGGAAAGGGAATGCTGGGGAAGGAGGCAAGATAAGGAGATGGTGGCAGGAGGGGCAGAAATGTCGCATGGAAATGTCACATGTCCATGAAATCCAGACATGGATATGCCACATGGAAATGTCACATGTCCATGAAATCCAGACATGGAAATGTCACATGTCCATGAAATCCAGACATAGAAATGCCACATGGAAATGCCACGTGTCCATGAAATTCAAACATGGAAATATCATATGTACACAAAATCTAGACATGGAAATGTCACATGGAAATGTCACATGTCCATGAAATCCAGACATGGAAATGTCACATGGAAATGTCACGTGTTCATGAAATCCAGACCTGGAAATGTCACATGGAAATGTCATGTGTCCATGAATCCAGACATGGAAACACCACATGGAAATGTCACATGTCCATGAAATCCAGACATGGTGTCTCCCCCATGACATTCCAGCCCCTGGTGGGGGTTCCCTGGCTCTGTGTGACAGGAACACTGAGCAAAACGTGGCCAAGGGATGTCCCTGGGCTGGTGGCACTGCCAGGCTCAGAGCTGTCCCCACCATGGCACTGTGGGATCAGCTGGAATTTGCCCGCGCTGTCCCTTTGTGGCTTTGGGGGATTGTCACCCCATTGTTGACACCAGACTCTGTTTCCTCCTGTCCACAGCCGCCAATGTCACCGTGTCCCCATCCCCCCGTGTGCTGGAGGGTGACAATGCCACCCTCACCTGCCACCTGAGCAGCGGCTCCACAGCTGTCCCAAACATCACCTGGTACCACAACGGGCAGCAGATCTCCACGGGCTCGGCCACCTCGTTGGTGCTGCAGCCAGTGGTCAGCAGGAACACGGGGCTCTACCGGTGCCAGGCCAGCACCGCGAGCGGCAGCCGGAGCTCTCCCGACGTCCTCCTGGATGTGCTGTGTGCGTCCCTTTCCCTTTCCCTTTCCCTTTCCCTTTCCCTTTCCCTTTCCCTTTCCCTTTCCCTTTCCCTGTCCCTTCTGTTTCCCTTTTCACTTCCCATTCTCTTCCCCTTTTCTCCTTTTCCTTTCAATTTCACTTTTCCTTTCCCATTTCTGTTTTCTTTCCCTTCACCATCCCCTTATGCTTCCCCTTTCCCCTTTCCCTCTCCCTTTCCCCTTTCCCTTTTCCCTTTCCCCTTCCCTTTTTCCCTTTCCCCTTTTACCTCTTTCCCTTTTCCCCTTTTTCCCCTTTTCTCTTTCCCCCTTTACCCCTTTCCCTTTTCCCCTTTCTCCCCTTTTCCCCTTTTCCCCTTTCCCCTTTCCCCTTTTCCCTTTCCCTTTCCCCTTTTCACCCTTTCCCCCTTCCCCCTTCCCCCTTCCCCTTTCCCCTTCTCCTTCCTTTTCCCATTTCCCCTTTCCCCTCTTCCCTTTCCCTTTTCCAATTTCCCTTTCCCCTTTCCCCTTTTTCCTTTCCCATTTCCCCTTTCCCTTCTTCCCTTTCCCCTTTCCCCTTTCCCCTTTCCCCTTTCCCACTCTTTCCCAGACCCCCAGAGCAGTGACCCCTCCCCAGGACCCCTTTCCTGATGTGATTCCCAGCCTCTCATCCCATTCCCCCTTGCAGACCCCCCTCGGGACCCTCACCTGACGGCATTCCTGGAGGCCGAGCAGGGCTCCCTGGCCATCTTCCAATGCTCCGTGGCCAGCAACCCCCCAGCCCAGCTGGCCCTGCTCCGTGACCATGAGCTGGTGGCCACCAGTGCCGGTGGGAGCAGCCCACGGGTCACCGTCTCCGCTGTCCCCAACTCGCTGCGGGTGGAGATCCAGGAGGTGACACCGGCAGATGACGGCAGCTACCGGTGCACGGCCACCAATGCACACGGCTCCGTGGAGCGACGGCTGTACCTGCGCGTGCAAGGTGGGAAGCCCGGGATTTGGGGGCTGGAGTGGCTCATCCCATGGGAATGACCACGTGTCTGTGCTCCCAGTGCCACCAGATCCCTCCCAGGGACCAGAGTGGCTCATCCCATGGGAATGACCTCATGTCTGCACTCCCAGTGCCACCAGATCCCCCCCAATGCCACCAGATCCTCCCAGTGCCACCAGATCCCTCCCAGGGACCAGAGCAGCCCATCCCATGGTAATGACCATGTGTCTGCTCTCCCAGTGCCATCAGATCTCTCCCAGTGCCACCACCTGCCTGTATTCCACCACCTCAGCCCTGGGCATCTCCAGGAGGAGCTGGGGACACCCTAAGGGGACAGGGAGCACCAATATCACATCGGAGCTGTCCCAAATCCTTGGACAGAGTGGGAATATCACACCCCACAGGTTATGGAAGTGACGAGGGGACACCGGCAGTGCCGAGCTCTGCCCTGTCCCCTCTGAGCTGGCACTGTCCCTGCTCCAGCCATCCACGTCCTGATCTCACCGTCCTCGGAGGTGTTGGAAGGTGACAACGTGTCCCTGCTGTGCCAGGTGGCCGGAGAGCCACCGGGTGACACCGTCTACTCCTGGTACAAGGACAGCAAGTGGCTGCAGGAGGGTCCTGACAGTGTCCTCGTGCTGTCCCATGTCACCAGCGCTGCCACCGGGCTCTACCACTGCCGAGCCCGGAGCTCCGCGGGGACCAGCATGTCCCCTGCTGTCACCCTGAGCGTCTGCTGTGAGTGGGACCTGCCTGGGATGGGATGGATGGATGGATGGATGGATGGATGGATGGATGGATGGAACAGAATTGGGATGGGAGGAACTGGGATGATTTGGGATGAGATGGAATTCAGATGAAATGGTGTGGGATAAAATGAGATGGCAAGGAAATGCAATGGGATGGAATAGGATGGGATGGGATGGGATGGGATGGGATGGGATGGGATGGGATGGATGGGATGGATGGGATGGAACTGGGATGAGACAGAATGAGATAAAATGAGATGGGATGGGGATGGGGATGGGATGGGGATATTATGGGATGGGATGGTACCAGTGGAATAGTATCAATGGGATGGTGCTGATGGGATGGGATGATACCACTGGAATGATACCCTTGCGATGGCGCCAGAAGGATCGCACCACTGGAATGGTGCTGAGATGGGATGGTACCACTGGAACAGTGCCACTGGAATGGTGCCACTGGAATGGCACCACTGGACTGGCACCACTGGAATCATGCTGAGATGGAATAGTGCCAATGTGATGGTGCCAAGGGGATGGCACCACTGGAATAGCACCGGTGGGATGATGCCACTTGAATGGCGCCGATGCCCCCCTGCTGGATGCTGGCCCCTCGCTGGGTTCCGGGGGTCCCTGGGTGCATCCTGAGGTCTCTCCCCCCCTCCCGGGCAGACCCCCCACGGGCGCCAGTGCTCAGCACCTTCCTGGAGCCCCCATGGGGCCAGCACGGGATCCTGGAGTGCTCCGTGGACAGCTCCCCGCCAGCACAGCTGGCCCTCTTCAAGGACGGGGCCCTGGTGGCCTCCACGGTGCTGTCACCGCCTGTCCCCCAGCCACGGCTTGGTGTCACCTCGGCCACCAACGTGCTGCGTGTCCGCGTCCACCCCGTGCTGCTGCAGGATGAGGGCGAGTACCAGTGTGTGGCCACCAATGCCCACGGCAATGCCAGCGCCAGCGGGAACTTCTCCGGAGGCGGTGAGGCACTGGGAATGGGATCCATGGGATCCATGGGATGGGATTAGTGGGACCCATGGGATGGGATGGAATGGGATCGATGGGATGGGATCCTTGGGATGGGATGGGATGGGATGGCATGGGATGGTATGGCATGGGATCCATGAGATGGGATCCATGGGATTTGATGGGATCCATGGGATGGGATCCATAGGGTAGGATCCATGAGATGGGATCCATAGGGTGGGATCCATGGGAATGGGAATGGGAATGGGAATGGGAATGGGAATGGGAATGGGAATGGGAATGGGAATGGGAATGGGAATGGGATGGGAAGGAGATGAGAAGGAGATGGAGAGCTGCAGGCAGCAGATGGAATGGCGGGATTTGGGGCTATGGTGATGAGGTGAAGGGATGGGAATGGGGGAGGGAGTGTGGAGAGCAGCTGGAATAGGATGGACAGGATGAAAATGGGGAAAAAGGGGGGAAAATCTGTGTTTATGGGGATGGAGGTATTCTCAGAGAGCTGCAGGTGTCCTGGGCATGTGGCAAAGGGACAGGGCTCTGCTTGGATGTGATTCCAAGGGCTGACTTTGCTGTGTCCATTCATGGCACTGCCCTGCTGCCATCACCCTGGGAATCATGGAATCATGGAATGGTTTGGGTTGGGAGAGACCTTAAATCCTGCAAATCCCACCCCGGCCATAGACAGGGACACCTTCTACCATCCCAGGCTGCTCCAAGCCCCATCCAACCTGACCTTGGACACTTCCAGGGATGGAGCATCCCAAACAAATCCACGGGAACACCACAGGAATGGTGTCACCTGTGGGTTGTGATGGCCGTTACCTCTTTTTACTGCCCTGGAACTTTTTCCCACTCTGGAAATTGAGGAATCCCCACTTTTTCCCGGAAGTGAAGGACCACCATTTTTTCCTGGAAGTGAGGGATCACCACTTTTTTCTGGAAGTGAAGGACCATCCCTTTTTCCTGGAAGTGAGGGACCACCACTTTTTCCTGGAAATTGAGGAATCCCCACTTTTTCCATGAAATTGAGGAATCACCACTTTTTCCTGGAAATTGAAGAATCACCACTTTTTCCTGCAATTTGAGGGATCACCACTTTTTCCTGTAAACTGAGGGATCACCATTTTTCCTCCTCTCCCGTGCAGCTGCCCGGGTCTGGATCTGGCCGTCCCCAGACGTGCGGGAAGGGGGCAGTGCCACCCTCACCTGCGTGGTGGCAGGAGGGGACCAGGACGTGCTGAGCTACACCTGGTACCGGAACCAGGTGTGGCTGGGCACCGGCTCTTCCCACAACCTCACCTTCGCTGCGGTCACCACCTCTGACGCTGGCTCCTACCGCTGCTCCGTGCAGACCCCAGCCCGGAACCACAGTGCCATCCCTGTCACCCTCAACGTGCTCTGTGAGTCCCCAAAGGCACCTTCGTGTCACTTGGTGTCCCTTGGTGTCACCCCTCGGTCGGTTCCCAAGGCTGGAGAGATGGGGCAGTAAGGCCTGGTTTAATTTAGGTGGATTAATTAATTAGGGGGGCTCAATAAATGTATTCCAGAGGATAATTAAGCCAAGCTTTACACCCCAGAACTGCCCACAGACCCCAAAACCTTCTCCAAGTTTCCTCATGCTCCACATCAAACCCAGCAGGAAAATCCTTGTCTTTAATGCTGGATTTAGGACATTATTTTTTATCCCCGACTGGGAAAATTAAAACCAGATTTTGCTAAAAAAAAAAAAAGGAACAAAATGTTGTTGCAAGTTGGAACGTGAGAAATTTTTTCCTCTTTTTTATGAGAAAAAGATGGTGTTAATTTATAAATCTTCCTGATGAGTGTGGGACGGAGGCTCTGGAGCATGGGGAATCCCTGGCATGAAGGGGTTGGAGCAGCAGGAAAAGCTGAGGGAGCAGGGAAGGGGCTTAGCCTGGAGAAAAGGGGGATCAGGGGGGATCTTGTGGCTCTGCACAACTCCTAACAGGAGGGGACAGCCAGGGCGATCGGGAATGGGGACAGGACAAAGGGACACGGCCCGAAGCTGTGCCAGGGGAGGTTTTGGTCGGATATTGGGAATTTTCATTTGTTTTGGGAATTTTGGTTGGATATTGGGAATTTTCATTTGTTTTGGGAATTTTGGTTGGATATTGGGAATTTTCCTCCTGGAAAGTGCGGCAGTGGAGTTCCATCCTTGGGATGTGGCACTTGGGGACACACTCAGCAGTGGCCTGAGGGGACACTTGGACTCGATGAGCTCAGAGGGCTTTCCCAACCCAACCAATTCCATGATTATCCCATTCTCCACGTTTTTCCTGCCCCGCAGACCCCCCGAGGAACATGAGGCTGCAATCCTTCGTGGAGAGCAGCCAGGGGACGGCCACCATCCTGCTGTGCGCGGTGGACAGCCACCCCCCGGCCCAGCTCACCCTGCTCAGGGGGGGACACCCGGTGGCCTCCAGCCCGCCCAGGGGAGGTGACAGCCCCCGGCAGAGCATCCGCGTGTCCCCCTCTCCCAACGCGCTGCGCTTGGAATTCCGGGAGGCCTCCGAGGAGGATGAGGGTGAATACGAGTGCCAGGCACGGAGCGCCCTCGGTGACACCCGCGCGTCCCTCACACTCCGGGTGCAAGGTGAGGAGGGGGACAAAGGTTTTGGGGACACTGCCAGGGGGGCTCTGAAGGGTGCAGGATTTGGGGTACCCAGTTTTGAAGGAGTTGGAGGTTGGGGACACCAATTTGGGGCTGGGGGCTTCGAAGGGGAAAGGTGACCAAAATCTGCTCCCCTCAGCCACCAGGGTGCTGGTGCGACCCTCACGCTCTGGGTGCGAGGTGAGGAGGGGGACAAAGGTTTGGGGACACTGGCAGGGGGGCTCTGAAGGGTGCAAGATTGAAGGGTGCAGCATTTGGGTGCCCAGTTTTGGAGGAGCTGGAAGTTGGGGACACCAGTTTGGGGCCGGGGACTTCGAAGGGAAAACGTGACCAAAATCCGCTCCCCGCAGCCACCAGGGTGCTGGTGCGACCCTCGGCCGAGGTGGCGGAGGGGACGGAGGTGACCCTGACGTGCCAGGCCCCTCAGGCGCAGCCGGGGACGCTCTACACGTGGTTCAAGAACGGGCGGTGGGTGACAGAGGGACCCGAGCCCTCGCTGGCGCTCCGCGGCCAGCGCTCCGACGCGGGGCTCTACGGCTGCCGGGCGGGCCGGGGGCGCCGCGCCCCCCCCGTGGCCCTCGCCGTGCTCTGTGAGTGGGGGGCGACACCTCCGGGAGGGCGGGAGGGGACACCAGGACGCGCCACCCCCGCGGGGACATCGCTGCCCGGTGTGTGTCGCCACCCCGCGACACGCGGCGACAGCGCAGCCCCCGCTCGGGGGTGACCTCCTTGTCGCCCGGCGAGATGTGGGGGGACACTCGCTGTCCTTGTCGCCGCAGATGCCCCGCAGGAGCCCAGCTTCGTGGCGCTGGTGGAGCCGCGCGGGGGGCGGCAGGCGGTGCTGCTGTGCTCGGCCGACGGTGTCCCCCCGCCGGCCATCGCCGTGAGCAGGGGACAGGGCCACCCACCCCTGGCCACCAGCCTGGGCCCCTCGGACCCCCGCTTCGAGGTGCGCGCCACCCCCACGTCGCTGCGGGTGGGGATGGCGGCGCTGGAGCCGGGCGACGCGGGGCTCTACCTGTGCTCCGCCACCAACAGCCGCGGCTCGGCCACCGCGTCCCTGCGCCTGCAGGTGCCAGGTGAGGTGTCCCCGAGCCGCCAAGTGGCCAAGGTGCGGGGTTGTCCCCGTGGGCATTCCTGGAGTCCCCAATGTCGCTCCTCAGGGGTCGCGCTGACGGTGGAGCCCTCGCAGGAAGTCCCCGAGGGCACCAAGGCCACCATGAGCTGCTCGGCCACCGCCTGGGGGGACAATGGTGTCAACTACACGTGGTACCGCGACGGGAGGTGGCTCTGGGAGGGACCGTCCGGCACCTTCGTCCTCAGCCCCGTGTCCAGCGCCGACGCCGGCTCGTACCAGTGCCAGGCCAGCGGGACATGGGGCACGGCCACCTCTGTCCCCCTGAGCCTCAGCGTCCTCTGTGAGTGTCCCCAGCGCCTCCAAGCCGTGTGTCCCCAGCCCCTGTCACTCGTGTCGCCTCTGCAAGGGCAAGGAGAGTTTCCTCCTCTTCCTCTTCCTGCCCTGCTCCTCTCCCTTTGGGGATTTTGGGGTTTTTTAAGGCAGATTTGGGGTCCAAACGTTCCAGAGCTGAGGAATTTTCTGGTTGGGTGTGGAATGAGGGCTGAGGAACGTGGGAAGCCACCAGAGCAGAGATGGATAGGGTGGGGATGATCCAGGATGGAGATGGGATGAGTTGGGAAACTCTTGGTGGCTTTGGGAAGGGGATTTTGGGGTTTTTTTAGGATTGGTCCTTCAGAAGTTGGATTTGGAGCCAAAAAGCTCTAACCTGAGGGGTTCTCCGGATGGAGGTAGGAGCAGAGGATGAGATGATGATCCAGGCTGGAGGAGGGATGCTTTAGGAAGTTTTGGGAAAGGGATTTAGGTTTTTTTTTTAGGATTGCCCCCAAAAAATCAAATTTGGAGCCAAAAAGCTCCAACCTGAGGCGTTCTCCTGCTGGAGGTGAAAGCAGAGGATGGGACGACGATCCAGGCTGGAGGAGGGACACGTTAGGAAGCTTTTGGGAAAGGGATTTGGGGCTTTTTAGGATTGCCCCCCAAAAATCAAATTTGGAGCCCAGAAGCTCCAAGTCAGGAAGATTCTCCAGCCTTGGGATGGCAAGACAAAGACTGGAGAGGGTTTGAACTCCCCAGCACCGGGATGAGCAGGATGGGACAGATCCAGGGCCACTTTAAAGCACTTTTGGACAGCCAGGCCAGGCTGTGCCACCCCGTGTCCCTCTGCCACCCTCGCTGTCCCCTCACAGACCCCCCCCGGGCCGTGTCGGTGAGCACCTTCCTGGAGAACCAGAACGGACACGGGGCCATCGTGCTGTGCACGGCCCAGAGCCACCCGCCCTCCTCGTTGGCCCTGCTGCACCACGGCCACCTCCTGGCCACCAGCCTGTCCCCTGCTGTCACCCCGGGGGTGCGGGCCACCCCCTCGCACAACGCTCTGCGTGTGGAGCTGGTGGCCCTGGGGACAGCGGCCGGGGGACGCTACATCTGCGTGGCCACCAACGCCCTGGGCAACGCCACAGCCAGCGCTGACTTCGATGTCCACAGTGAGTGGGGCCAGAGGAAATCCCAAAAAAATCCCAGGAATTGGGAGATGGAATGGGGTCAAACGGCAAAATATAAGGGTGACACTTGTGGCTGTGTTGGGGACACCTGTCCCTGGCAGGGTGTCCTTTAGGACAGGGGACAGTGGCTGCCAGGAGCAGCAATAAGTCCCCACCTGTGACTTCCCCCCCATGTGTGTCCTCACCCCAAATGCTGCCTGTCCCCCACTTTGTCACCCCCCGGTGTCCCCTTCACCCCTCTTGGGGCACCCCGAGGTCTGGGGGGTCCCACTGGCACTGTCCCCATCTCTGTCCCCAGCTCTGAGCCACCTGAGGACCTTCCGTGTCCTGTCCGGGCTGTTCGTGGCCATTGTGGCCATGGCCACCGTGGCCCTGCTGGCCCTGAAGGTGTGGCCCAGGTGACGTCCTGGATGGGGCGGGGTGGGGGGACAGGGACACCTGGGTGGGGGGACAGGGACCCTGGGATGGAGGGACAGGGACATCGGGGTGGCACAGGGACCATGGGATGAGGGAACAGGAACCACGGGATCAGGGGACAGGGACCCTGGAATGGGGGGACAGGGACGCCAGGGTGGCACAGGGACCCCGGAATCAAGGGACAGGGACATCTGAGTGGTGGGGCAGTGACCCTGGAGTGGTGACAAGGACCTCAGGGTGGTGGGACAGTGACCCTGGCCCCAGGGTGGGACAGTGACCCTGTCACGGTGACAAGGACCCCAGGGTGATGGGACAGTGACCCTGGAGTGGTGACAAGAACCCTGGGGTGGTGGGACAGTGACCCTGGAGTGGTGACAATGACCCCAGGGTGGTGGGACAGTGACCCTGGCACGGTGACAAGGACCCCAGGGTGGTGGGACAGTGACCCTGGCACGGTGACAAGGACCCTGGGGTGGTGGCAGCTCCCTGTGCTCCCTGGCAGGATCAGGAATTTCCGGAGCTGGACCCGTGCCGAGGACACCCTGGAGCTGAGGAGCAAACAGGACCTGCCACAGGTGGGGACAGCACTGGGGACAGCCCTGGGGACATCACTGGGGACAGCCCTGGGGTTCCCTGAGCTCTGGGGGGTCCCTTCCAGGAATCCTGGGATCAGGCCCAGCCTGGTGGCCCCGTGGTGCCACCACAGCCATGGCTGTCACTGTCACAGGGACAGGAGGGACAGAGCCATGAGGGGACCCAAAATCCCCATCCCAGCCTCGTGCCAGAGGGGCTCCATGGCACAGAGGGGTGGCAACACCCCCCAGGATGTCCCCTGTCCCCATGGAATGTCCCCAACCACAGGCAGGCTGTCCCCAGACATGGGCATAGTGTCCCCAGACACAGACAGGGTGTCACCAGACAGGGGCAGGATGTCCTCAGCTATGGATAGAATGTCCCCAGCCATGAACAGGGTGTCCCCAGACATAGCTGAGTGTCCCAAACCGTAGAGACGCTGTCCCCAGTCATGAGCAGTGTCCCCAGCCAAGGACAGGGTGTCCCCAGCCATAGACAGGGTGTCCCCAACCATGAGCAGTGTCCCCAGCCACAGACAGGGTGTCCCCAGCCACAGACAGGGTGTCCCCAGCCACTCCAAACCTTTTCCAGACGGATGGAACATCCTGACCCGGTGCCTCTTGGACCCCAGGCCAGCCGTGGCCGCTGGATTTTCCCCATCCTGGCTGGACCCAGGGACCCCCCCGGGGATCCCCCGGCCCCATTTCAGCCCCTCGTCCCTTCCCCATGGATCCTTGTCACCACCAGGTGACACCGCCGGGCTGGGAAACCCCGGGACAAGAATAAAACCCAACCTCCCGGTGCTGGGAACGTCCTGTTTGTCACCCCCTGTCCCTTTTCCCTGCCATCCATCCCGGTGGTCCCTTGGAGAGGGAGGGGACACTGGGGTCCCCAAGCCACCCGTGTCCCCTCAGTGCCTGGGATGAAGGGACCTGGGGGTGGGTACTCTGCTTGCTGGGGGCAGCGGGGCGGTGTCCCCTCTGGCCGTGTCCCCTCTGGCCGTGTCACCTCTGGTTGTGTCCCCGCTGCCGTTAGAGGTCACTGTGCGGCCACCAGACCTGGCCTCGGCCGCGGGGATGTGGCTTTGGGATGTGGAGCTGGAGCTTCCCGGGAATGGAGGAGGATTTGGGATCGCGGGGCGGGGATTTGGGATCGGAGGCTCCCGTGGGTGTTTAATCCCCCCCTCTGTGCCCGTTCTGCTGCCAGAGCAGGCGCTGGGCTGTCCCCATCTCTGTCACTGTTCTTGTCCCTGTCTGTGTCCCCATCCCTGCCACTGCTCTTGTCACTGTCTGTGTCCCCATCCCTGTCACTGTTCTTGTCCCCGTCTGTGTCCCCATCCCGGTCCTCAGTCCTGCTCCCGTGCCAGCCCTGGTCCCTGTCCCCATCCCCATTTCCAGTCCCATCCCTGTCTCCAACCGTGTCCCCATCCCCATCCCCATCTCCATTCCTCTCCCCATCCCCATCCTTGTCCCCATCCCTGTCCCCGTCCCCGTCTCCAGCCCCATCTCTGTCCCCATTTCTGTCCCCTCTTCTCTCATTATCCCCACCTGTGTCTCCACCCCGTGCCCCCATTCCTGTCCCCATCCCCACCTGTGTCCCCACCCGTGTCCCCATCCCTGTCCTCTCTTGTCTCATTATCCCCACAGGTGTCCCCACCTCTGTCCCCACTCCGTCCCCTGCCCACGGCCATCAGGGTGGTGGCAGGGTCACGAGCAGGGTGGCAGCGCGGTGACAGCCCTCTGGCGGGGTGGTGACAGCGCGGAGGCGACAGGGCGGTGTCACCACCCCTGCCCCCCCGCCAGCGCCGCCTCCTCCCCGCGTCCCCGCGGGCACCGAGGGGCAGCGGGGTCAAACTTGGTCACCTGCGCCCGCCTGGTGACAGAGGTGACCCGGCCGCTCCCGCCCTCGGGCTGGCGCTCACCTTTCCAAGGACCCTCCGCTCCAGCGCCACCGCCCCCAGTGCCACCGCCCCCAGTGCCACCACCCCAGTGCCACCACCCTCAGCGCCACCATCCCCACTGTCACCATCCCCAGTGTCACCATCCCCAGTGTCACCACACCAGTGCCACCACCCCCAGTGCCACCATCCCCAGTGCCACCATCCCCAGTGCCACCACCCCCAGTGCCACCATCCCCAGCGCCACCGCCTCGCGTCCTCCTCGGCCACCTGCGCCCGCCGGGGTCCTCCTCCTCCTCCTCCTCCTCCTCCTCCTCCTCCTCCTCCTCCTCCTCCTCCTCCTCCTCCTCCTCCTCCTTCTCCTCCTCCTCCTCCTCCTCCTCCTCCCGTTTTTCCGGCCCGGAGCTCGGGAATTCCAGCCTGGATTCTCCGTGGAGCGGGATTGGGATTTGGATTGGGATTGGGGTCGGGATTAGGATCATAATCGGGATTGGGATTTGGATTGGGGTCGGGATTAGGGTCAGAATCAGGATTGGGATTAGGATCAGGGTCGGGAGCGGGATCGGGAATGGGGAGTGGTAGCAGGGTCAGGATCAAGATCAGGAGTGGGATTTGGATGGGGATTGGGACTGGGACTGGGATTGGGATTGGGATTGGGATTGGGATTGGGATTGGGATTGGGATTGGGATTGGGATCGAATCGGGGTCAGGATTGGGGTCAGAATAGGGGTTGGAATTAGGATCGGGGTCAGGAGTGGGGTCAGGATCAAGATCAGGAGCGAGATCGGGGTTGGGATTGGGGTTGGGATCAGATTGGGATTGGGAATGGGAAGCGGGAGCGGGTTCGGGATCAAGATCAGGAGTGAGATTGGGTTCGGGATCGGGAGCAGAATGGGGAGCAAGAGTGGGATTGGGATTCGGATTGGGGTTGGGATTGGAATTGGAATTGGCTCCCTGAGCCCACACCGGGAGCAGGATCAGGATTGGGATTGGGAGTGGGATCGGGATCAGGATTGGAAGTGAAATGGGGAGCAGGAGTGGGATTGGGATTTGGATTTGGATCGGGTTTGGGGTCGGGATCGGGAGTGGGATTGGGATTGGGATCAACTCCCTGAGCCCACACTAGGAGCAGGATCAGGATCAGGATTGGGATTGGGATTGGGATTGGGATTGGAACCGGGATCAGGATTGGGACCGGGATCGGGATTGGGACTGGGATCGGGATTGGGACCGGGATCGGGATTGTCTCCCTGAGCCCGCACCGGGAGCGGGAAGGGATCCCGGCTGTTCCCAGCAGGGCAGGGGGGATCCCGGGATTTGGGGGGCTCAGGGAGGGGCTTTGGGGGTGATCCCAGCGGTTCTGGGGTCTCCGTCCCGTCTGGAGCCATGCTCTAACCCGTGCCAGGCTGCTCTAACCCGTGCCAGGCTGCTCTAACCCATGCCAGGCTGCTATAACCCATGCCAGGCTGCTCTAACCCGCGCCAGGCGGCTCTAACCTGTGCCAGGCTGCCTTAACCCATGCCAGCGCTGCAGGAATTCACGGTGCCAGGCTGCTCTAACCCATGCCAGGCTGCTCTAACCCATGCCAAGCCGCTGTAAGCCGTGCCAGCCTCCCTTAACCCGTGCCAGCGCTGCCCGTGCGGCGGGCACGGTGCCCGCGATGCCCTCGGGGCTCTCTCTGAGCTCCCCCCGCGCCCCCCCTCCCTCCCCGCCTGGCACGTTGAGCCAAATCCTCCGGTCACGCGGGACCGTGCCGGGCGGAACGGGGCCAGCCCGGGAGGTGAACGGGAGGTCACGGAGCGGCCACCGGGGCCAGGAACGTGCGCGGCGCTGCCCGGGGCGGCCGGCGGGGCCCGGATTGGCTGCCCGGGCGTAATCCCGGCCGGGAGGGGACAGAGGGGACAGGAGGGACAGACGAGCTCCTGGTGGGGTTGGGGACAGAGGGGCTGGTGGCTCCTGGTGGGGCTGGGGACAGGAGGGGACAGAGGGGACAGCGGGGCTGGTGGCTCCTGGTGGGGCTGGGGACAGGAGGGGACAGAGGGGACAGCAGAGCTGGTGGCTCCTGGTGGGGTTGGGGATAGGAGGGGACAGAGGAGCTGGTGGCTCCTGGTGGGGTTGGGGACACGAGGGGACAGAGGAGCTCCTGGTGGGGTTGGGGACAGGAGGGGACACAGGAGATCCTGGTGGGGTTGGGGACAGGAGGGGACAGCGGGGCTGGTGGCTCCTGGTGGAGTTGGGGACACGAGGAGACAGAGGAGCTCCTGATGGGGTTGGGGGACAGAGGGGCTGGTGGCTTCTGGTGGGGTTGGGGACAAGAGGGGACAGCGGAGCTGGTGGCTCCTCCTGATGGGGTTGACACCACGCTGGGGGGTGGGAGGTGTTGGTTGGGACGGCTGTGTGTGGTGGTGACATGGAGGGTGACACGCGTGTGAGCGGGGTCGCGGTGTCCCCATGCAGGAGTGACACTCCTGTGAATGGTGTCACAGTGTCCCCATGCAGGGTGGCACCTCTATGAGCAGTGTCACATTGTCCCTATGTAGGTGTGACATCCTGTGAGCAGTGCCAGTGTTCCCATGCATGGTGACCCCTCTATGAATGATGTCACGGTGTCCCCATGCAGGTGTGACACCCTTGAGAGCCTTATTTTGGTGTCCCCATGCAGGGTGACATCCCTGTGAATGGTGTCACAGTGTCCCCATGCAGGTGTGACTCCTCTGTGAGTGGTGTCACATTGTCCCCACGCAGGTGTGATCTCCTATGAGCAGTGTCACTATGTCCCCACCCCGATGTGACACCCGTGTCCCTCCCTGGGCCCCCCCGGTCCCAGCAAGGCGGGGTGTGGGAACTCTCTGGGGACATCCTGGGACAGCTCCATTGTCCCCTTTAGGGTCCCCCAGGATTCCCAGGACTCTGTCTGCCACCACAGCCCACCCGGGTGTCCCCAGCAGTGTCCCCTGAGTGTCCCCAGCCATGTCCCCAGCAGTGTCCCCTGCGTGTCCCCAGCCATGTCCCCAGCAGTGTCCCCACGCCACACCTGCTAAATCCATCCCACCTCGTCACCCGTGACCTGGGGACAGAACAGCTTGGTGGCCCTGTGGGGACACTGCAAGGGGACATCCCACCCCTCCGCCACCCCTCTGTGGGTGGCAGTGACAGCGGTGAAAGGACAGGCCACCACCTCCCTGTCCCTTTGTCACACGTGGCTGCCCCTCGAGTCCCCTCCTGCCAGGGGGTGTCCCAGTAGGGTCGGGGTGTCCCTGTCGAGGTGTCCCCAGTAGGGTCGGGGTGTCCCCAATGAGCTCGGGGTGTCCCAAGTAGGGTCGGGGTGTCCCTGTCACCTACTCCAGACCCCCCCGTGCCGCTGTCCCCCTCTACCTTCTCTGCCCGGGGTCACCCCAAAACCCAAATTGGGGGTGTGTGTGTGTCCCGTGGTTTTGCCTCCCCAAATCCCCCTAAATCTGCTGCGTGTGCCTCAGTTTACCCCTTGATTTATCCTCTCCTTTGGCGTCCCGGCTCTTGGGGACCCTGGTGTCACCCCCGCCGTGGGAGGGGACACGGGGAGGACAAGGGGAGGACCCGAGGGACCAGAGAGGGATTCCTGGAGCTGGGATCCCTGAGGGATCACGGAGATCAGGAGGGAGAGGGGATCCCGGGAATCGGGGTGCTGTGGGGGGAATCCCAGGAACGGGACCCCAGCTTTGGGATATCCCAGGAGCTGGATCCCAGATTTAGGATCCCCGGTTTAGGGTCCCAGGAGCTGGATCCCAGGTTTAGGATCCCCAGTTTAGGGTCCCAGGATCGGGATCCCAGGTTTAGGATCCCAGGACCTGGATCTCAGGTTTAGGATCCCGGGTTTAGGATCCCAGGTTTAGGATCCCAGGAGCAGGATCCGATGAGTAGGAGTGCCAGGAAAGTAAATTCCAGGAAGGGGATCCCAGGATTGGGATGCCAGAGGAAGAAATCCCAGGGGCAGGATCCCAAAAGAGAGATCTCAGAAACAGGAATGGCGGAAGAGGAGATCCCAGGTTTAGGATCCCAGGATCAGGACCTCAGGTTTAGGATCCCTGGTTTAGGATCTCAGGTTTAGGATCCCAGGAGCAGTACCCGAGGTTTAGGATCCCCGGTTTAGGATCTCACGTTTAGGATCCCAGGAGTGGAATCCTAGGCTTGGAATCCCAGGTTTGGGATCCCAGGTTTAGGATCCCAAGCGTAGGATCCCAGGATCGGCATCCCAGATTTAGGATCCCGGGAGCAGGACCCCAGGTTTAGAATCCCAGAAGTGGAATCCCAGGAGTGGAATCCCAGGTTTAGGATCCCAGGTTTAGGATCCCAAGTTTAGGATCCCAGGAGCGGAATTCCGGGTTTAGGATCCCAGGAACAGGACCCCGGGTTTAGGATCCCCGGTTTAGGATCCCCAGTTTAGGACCCCAGGTTTAGGATCCCCGGTTTAGGATCCCCGGTTTAGGATCCCGATTTAGGATCCCGGCTTTAGGGTCCCAGGTTTAGGGTCCCAGGAACGAGACCCCAGGTTTAGGATTCCGTGTTTAGGATCCCGGGTTTAGGATCCCGGTTTAGGATCCCGGTTTAGGATCCCGGTTTAGGATCCCCGTTTAGGATCCCGGTTTATGGTCCCGGTTTAGGATCCCGGTTTAGGATCCCCAGATCGCGGAGGGCTCGGGGCTGCCCGGCCCCGCCGCCCCGCTCCCTGAGCTGTCCCCGCGGCCCCGCTCCCGTTTGGGGTGGGGACACCGGGGGTGGCAGCTCTGGCCGGGTCCCCCCGGTGCGGGCGGGCTCGGCCCCGGGCTCGGTGTCGGGGCAGGGGCTCCCGGGGGAGCTGCGGGACCGGGACCCCCCGATTTCGTTTAATTCCTTTTAATTTCGTTTAATTCCTTTTTATCAGAGCGGGCGCGGTGGGGCTGGGCCGGGAGGAGCGCGCCCCCTCTCAGGAGCCCTTGGCGGGGTTGGGGACAGCCAGGCTCGGGGCTGGCGTGTCCCCAAGGCCTGGGGGGGTGTCCCCAACCCCCTCGCACCGGGGACACCCCGGAATCCCCTGGCGCGGCCGCTCCGGTAACGAAACCGGCGCTGCCCGGGCTCAGCGCGGGCCCGACGGGGCTGGGGACACACGGAGATGTCCCCGAGGGTGACAAAAGGCACCCACGGGACACCGCGGGGACACTGCGGGGATGGCACAGTGTTCGGGTGTGCCTGCACGGTCACACGGTGCCACTCGCACCCAGCCGTGTGTGAGAGCGGGTGCGGCCACCCTGATGTCCCCAAACCCGCCACCTCGGGGACAGGAAGGGTGGCCGGTCATGCTCTGCCCACGTGGCTGCCCCCTGGCCGTGTGGCCGTGTCCACTCACACCAGCCGGACACCGGACACCGTCCACGGCACCCGTGGCCATTGCCCTGGTGTCCCTTCGTGTCCCCGCACAGCCCTCATTGTCCCCTCACGTTTGTCCGTGTCCCCGCACCATCTGTGTTTGTCGTGCAGTGTCCCCGTCCCCTCGTGTCCCCTCACAGTCCCCTCAGTGTCCCCTCACAGTGTCCCCGTTGTCCCCTCACAGTCTCTGGGGTTTTGCCCTGTTCCCGGTGTCCCCACACAGCTCCCGGTGTCCCCACACAATTCCCGGTGTCCCCACACAGTTCCCCTGTCCCTGCACCGTCCCCCCGTGCTTCCACAAGGCTCCCCCATGTCCTTGAACTTGTCCCCGTGTCCCCTCACGGTCCCTCCGTGTTTCTGCTTTGTCCCCTCGTGTTTTCGTGCCCCGCGTGTCCCCACGCAGTCCCCTCATATCCGTCCCCAGTCCCACACAGTCCCCCTGTGTCCCCAAACAGTTCTGGGTGTCATCAAATAGCTCCCGGTGTCCCCGTACAGCCCCCCCCCCCCCCCGTTTTTCACGGCTCCTCCGTGTTGTCCCCACTCCCTCCGTGTCCCCACACTGTCCCCCTGTGTCCCCACACAGCTCCCGGTGTCCCCACACCGTCCCCCCGTGTTTTCCAAGGCTTCCCCATAGCCCTGAACTTCTCCCCGTGTCCCCTCACAGCCCCTCCGTGTCCCCACGCTGTCCCTTTCTGACCCTGCACAGTCTCCCCCTGTCCCTTCACGGTGCCCTCGTGTCCCCACAAAATTCCCCCAATGTTTTCTCACAGTCCCTCGTGTCCCTTCACAGTCCCTGCTGTCCCCTCACGGTTCCCTCGTGTCCCTTCACAGTCCCGCCGTGTCCCCTCACAGTCCTGTGTCCCCACGCAGTCTCCCCGTGTCTTCTCAGAGTCCTTCCGTGTCCCCTTACAGTCCTCGCTGTCCCCTCAGTGTCCCCTCGTGTCCCCACAAAATTCCCCCGTTTCCCCTCACAGTCCCCGGTGTCCCCTCACGGTCCCCCGCGTTTTCACAGTCCCCCCGTGTCCCCTTCGCGGTTCCCCCGTGTCCTCTCATCGTCCCCGGTGTCCCCTCACGGTCCCCCATGTTTTCACAGTTCCCGGTGTCCCCTCAGTGTCCCCCTGTGTCCATTCACAGTCCCCCCGTGCCCCCACGTAGTCCCCATGTGTTTCCTCAGTGTCTTTCCGTGTCCCCTCACAGTCCTCGCTGTACCCTCAGTGTCCCTTCGTGTTTTCACAATTCCCCCGTGTCCCTTCACGGTTCCCCCGTGTCCCCACAAAATTCCCCCGTGTCCCCATGCAGTCCCCGGTGTCCCCTCACGATCCCCCGTGTTTTCACAGTCCCTCCCGTGTCCCTTCACGGTTCCCCCGTGTCCCCTCACAGTCCCCGGTGTCCCTTCACTGTCCCCCATGTTTTCACAGTCCCTCCGTGTCTCTTCACAGTCCTATGCCCCCACAAGGTTCCCCCGTGTCTCCCCACGGTCCCCGGTGTCCCCTCAGTGTCCCCCCGCGTTTCCACAGTTCCCCCGTATCCCTTCAGAGTCCTGTGTCCCCACAAGATTCCCCTGTTTCCCCACAAGATTCCCCTGTGTCCCCACAAGATTCCCCTGTGTCCCCCCACGGTCCCCCCCCGTGCCCCCACGCAGTCCCCAGGTGTTCTCTCACAGTCCCCGGTGTCCCCTCAGTGTCTCCCCCTATCCCCCCGTGTCCCCTCACAGTCCCCGGTGTCCCCTCACGGTCCCCCATGTTTTCACAGTTCCCGGTGTCCCCTCACGGTTCCCCAGTGTCCCCTCAGTGTCCCCCCGTGTTTTCACAGTTCCCCCGTGTCCCTCCACGGTCCCCGCGTGTCCCTGCACATTCCACCCGTGTGCCCTCACAGTCCTGTGTCCCCTCAGTGTCCCTCCGTGTTTTCACACTCCCCCGGTGTCCCACGCTGTGCCCCGGTTTCCCTCACAGTCCCCTCGTGTTTTCACAGTCCCTCCGTGTCCCTTCACGGTCCCTCCGTGTCCCCACAAAATCCCCCCGTGTCCCCTCACAGTCCCTGGTGTCCCCTCACGGTCCCCCGTGTTTTCACAGTTCCCCGTGTCCCCTCAGTATCCCTCCGTGTTTTCACAGTTCCCCCGTGTCCCTCCACGGTTCCCGCTTGTCCCCACGCAGTGCCCGGTGTCCCCTCAGTGTCCCCACAAAATTCCCCCGTGTCCCCATGCAGTCCCCGGTGTCCCCTCAGTGTCTCCCCGTGTTTTCACAGTCCCCTCACGGTCCCCCCGTGTCCCTGCACATTCCCCTCGTGTCCCCTCATAGTCTCAGGTTCCCTCAGTGTCCCCTCGTGTTTTCACACTCCCCCGCTGTCCCCACACCGTCCCCGCTCCCGCCGAGGCCCCGCACCGTTCCCGGCCTCCGCCGCTCTCTCCCGGCCCAGCCCGGCCCGGGGGTCCCTCGGCGGGGTCCCCACCCGGGGCTGTCCCCAGGGCAGCCGTTCCTTGGCGGGGACAAGCAGAAATGTCCCCTCCCCAACTCCCGGTGCCCTCCGAGGCCGGGACCCACCGGGAGCGGCCGGTCCGGTACCGGGGAAAGCGCCGGCTCCGCTCCCGCAGCCTCCCCGCAGCCAGGCCCGGGGCCGAGCCGAGCCCACCTCGGCCTTACCTCCATCTCCGGGGCACCGGGAGAACCGGGAGGGTGCGGATCCGGCTCTAAACCGGGAAAATCCAGGAATTCCGCGGGGTTTTTTCGCTCCCGGAGCGGCGAGAAGCGGAGGATGCGGCGGGGCGGGCCCGGGGGCTCGGCGGGAACGGGAATGCACCGGGAGAGCGCGGCCGCTCCCACCCCGGGCCGGCCTTGGCTGGGCTGGGTGTGCTCGGCAGCGAGAAAAAAACGGGAATATCGATAATAAAAACACCGATAAATGGTGCTGATAAGGACTAATTATGGCGTTAATAGGACTAATAATAGGAATAGGAACGGCACTAATAATAGCAAGGCTAATAGTGACACTAATACCGCTAATATTAACGCTAATTAAAACAACAACAACAGCGCTAAACCCGCCCCGAAAACAACAACAACCAGACAGCAAAAAATGGGATTTTTAAATTAGGGTTATTTTTATAATATTGTTGTTTTTGAGGATCTGGGTACTCGCAGATTTCCTCGCTTCCCCTTCCTGGCAGCTCGCACCCGGTATTTCCCCGTTTTCCCCGTTTCCCCTTCTCCCGGAGCAAATCTTCTCGTTATTATTCATGTTAATCGTGGGGATAACGGGGAAAAAACCAAAACAAATGAAAACAAAACAAAAAAACAACAACAGCAGGAGAGGAGCGGGAGCCGTGAGGAGGCGGCGGGGGCTGAGCGGGCACCGGCGGCTTAGCGGGCACCGGGGCGGCTTCTCCGCCGCTCATTCCGCGGCCTCAGCCGCCGCTCGGGGCCGGGGCTCGGCGAAAGGAGGAATTTTCGTTCCAGCAGCTCCCGGGCGATCGCCGCCCTCCGTCTTGCCGGTGGGACCGGCCCGCAGCCTCTCCCCGCGTCCCCGAGGGGCTGAGGCCGCAGGGCGGGCTGGGTTTGGGGTAATTTTCCTCGTTTTCGTTAAAAATCGTTGGTTGGTGGCGCATTCACCAGCGGGCCCGGTGGCGCGGCACGGCGGAGCCCGGCTGTCCCGCTGTCCGGCTGTCCGGCTGTCTGGCCCGGCCCTGCCGCAGCCCCGGCAGTGGAGAAGCGGCACCGGGGAACCGGGAACGGGGAGCGGGGAGCCGGGAATCGTTTCCGACCGCCAGCACCTTCCCCGGAGCGGCGGCTCCGTCCCCGCTCGCCCCTCCGGGCCCCGCAGAACCGGAGCTGCGGCCCGGGACCCCCGGCCTTGAGCAGGGTCCGTCCCCTGCGTTCTCCCCGCTCGGCCTTTTTCGGTTGCTTTATTTCCTTCCCCTTCCTGCCCTTTTGATTTCTTTCCTTTTATTTTCCTTATCCCTACAGCTTTAATTCGCCTTTTATTTTTATTTTTTCCTTTCGAATTTTATTTTTTTTTCCTGCTGTTTTCCCCGCGCTGTCCCGGTTATTTCAGGGACGGGCCCAGGCCGCGGCGGGCTCGGACATCCAGCGGCCACTGCAGCCCAAGGCCTTGAACTCCCGGTGCCCGCCAGAGCCCGAACCGGGCACCTCCCGCCTCTACCGGGTTCTACCCGGTGCCCGGGCCGTACCCAGACCCCTGCGGGCTCCCCAGCCCGAGGCGGCGCCCGGTACCGGGCCGTGGGTGCGGCGGAGCTCAGGGACTGCGAAATCTCGGGGTAGCTTGCGTTTAAATTTAATTTATTTATTTTTAATCCGCCATCGTTAGAACCGTTCCGATTCGAGGCGGTACCGGGGAGGGGGCAGCCGCCCCCGGGAATCACCGCGGCCGCCGCCGCCGCTTTTTCCGCCCGGTTTTGTCCCCGTTGTAACGACAGGGACGGAACGGAGCCCCCCGAGGCGGGGGAGACCCCGGGACGCCCCTGCACACACCGGGTCCGGCAGTCCCAGATGGAAACCGGGAGCCGCCCCGCTCGGTGCCGGTGCCGGTGTCGGTGCCGGTGTCGGTGTCGGTGCCCGGGAGCGGCTGTGTCGGATCAGGGAATTTCGGGGCTCCCCCGCTGCCCCATCCCGGGGCGGCAGTGGGGTAACCCCGGTAGCAGCGGGGACTCTCCGGTAGCTGCGGGGCAGCGCGGGAAAGCGGGACCGGAGCCTCCCGACCCCCGCCCGGCCCGGGGAGGGGCAGCGCCCGCCGGGGCCGGGGGATTTCTTTATTCGTTGCCACCTTGCAGGGCGGGGGTCGCCAGGGTGAGCCCCCCGAGAAGGAACCGGGAACGGGAGCCGCCGCCGCTGCCGCCGCTGTCGGAGCCGGGCAGCGGCCGCCGAGGGGCTCTTTGTTTACCAATCGGTGTCACAGAACGGGAGGGCAGGAAATTGCGTCTGTACCGAGCCGTTAATTTAAAACCGGCTCTTTCCTGGCCCCCCGCTCGCCCCCAGCCGCTCCCCGGTGCGGCGGGGGCTCGGCCGCCCGCTCCCCGCTGCCGGCTCCGACAGCGGCGGCCGCCGGGGGATGCGCAGCGGAGAGCGGCGGCGGCGGCGGGGGAGGGCCGGGCCGGAGGAATAAGGACCCGGCTTCTTCGCCGGTCCCACCCCCGGCCGCTTCCTCCGCAGCTCCCTCCCCTCGGCCTCCCTTTCCCCTCCCGCCCCCCCACCCCACCCCACCTCCCTCCCCACCACCCCCCTAAAATCATCGCCCCCAATCTCCCGGTATTGATTTCCCCCGCACGCGAATCCCGAGCGCGGCGCGGCGAGCCCTGGCACCGCCGGCGGCTCTCCCGCCGCCCGCTCCCGCCGCTCCCGGCACCGACAGCGGCACCCGCACCGCTACCGGCGCTCCATGGAAGGGCAGCGGCGGCGGCCGGAGCGCCTGAAGTTTGCCCGGAGCGAGGTGCGGCGGGAGGTGGAGCTGGGGAGGGGGCGCGGCGGGGGGGGCTCGGCCGCCTGTCAAAGTTTGAAACTCCTTCTCCCCCCCGGCCTCGCACCCTCTCGGGACGCCCCGACGGGTCCCCCCCACCCCCGGTACCACCCCCGGCCGGCGGGGCGGGGAGGGGGGAACGCGCTTTAAATGCCGGGCCCCCGGTTGGGAGAGGGCGACAGGCGACAGGCGGCGGCCCCCGGCGGTCCCCGGCCATGGGGGTGAGCCGAGCCCCGGGGGGGCCGGGGAGGGGCGGGGAGGGGAAGGGGTCTGCGGAGGGTGGGGGGGCGGGGGGGCTCCCTCCCATCCCCCCCGCCCAGCCTTGCCTCCTCTCTCCCTCTCCCCGTGTCTCTCTCTGCCTCCTGATGTTTGATCCCGCCGCGGCGCCCGCAGGGATGAGCGATGGAGGGGCCGAGCCCGGCGGGAGCCCCGTGCTGCTGGCCGAGCCCGCGGCCACCGGGCGGGCCCGGGAGAAGCTGCCGACCCGGGCGGAGCTGGAGAGCGCCCTGCGCGGCGGCGGCGGCGGCGGCGGCGGCGGCAGCGGCGGAACCGCCGGCGGCTTCAAGGACATCCCGGGAACGTCGACGGTCAGCCCCGGCTCCTCCAAGCAGTGCGCCCCGGACACCGAGAGCCCGTCGGGTACCGGCGAGGCGGATTACTGCCGCCGCATCCTGGTGCGAGGTACGGGCACGCTCCCCGCTCCCGTCCCCGCTTCCCCCGCCTCGGGATTCCCGCTCCGGGCACGGGGCATCCCCGGCACGGCTTCCAGCGCATCCCGGGCGCTTCCCGGCTGCGACCTCCGGCCTCCCGGCCCCGCCGCTCCTGCCCCGGCTCCGCGGAGCGCGGCACGGAGCGGGCCAGCTGCCCCAGCGCGGCTCGGCCGGCAGCGGGCTCGGAGCGGGGCCCGTGCCCAGCGGGCGGCCGGGAGGGCTCCGGGGGAACGGCCTCGGGCTCACGGAGCCGCCGGAGCCCCGCGGGGGACGCGCGGGCGGCAGGAGAGGGGGGACAGCATCGGCTCGGCGTTGGGAGCGATGTCGCAGGAGAAAAGCGTCACGGAGCGGCGGCGGGCGAGGGGGGGTTTATTTTTTTTTTTCTTTCCCCTTTATAATATCACCGGTTTGGCCCCGGCTGCGGCTCGGCGCTCCCCGGAGCCGCCGCGTCCCGCATCCCTCATCCCGCATCCCGCATCCCGCCGCCCGCGCTCAGTCCCCGCCGGCCCGGGACTCGCCGGGACCACTTCTGCCTTGTGGCGAACCCCGAGAAGTTTGGGGCGCCCTGGCGCGGCTGTCGCAGGCGGGCGGGTCCCGAGCGCTCCGGGATCCCGGGGATGCTCCTCGTCCCCGCCGCTCCTCAGCCGCTGCCGGAGACCGGAGCGGCTCGGCGGCCGCTCGGCGCTCAGGGCCGAGGCCTCCCGGTGTCCAGCGCAGCGCTCGGGCAGAGAGCGGAGCGGCGGCCGTGACCTCCGTGCTCTTTGCCGGGGACCGGAGCCGGGTCCCTGTCCCGTCGTTATCCCGGGCTCGGGCATCACCCAAGCCTCTCTCCCGGTAGTCGCGATAGGCGCCCTTCGCCCACAGCCCGGTGTTCCCAGTCCGAACCGGGGACAGCGGCCGAGCACCGGGCAGCGCCCGGCCAAGAGTCCCGGGGTCCCGCCCGTGCTGTCCCCGCGTTCCGGGGGTCTCCAAACGGGGCTGCGCCGGTCCCACCGGGTCAGACCGGGGTCAGGCCTCTCCTCCGCCGGTTCCAGCCCCACCGAGGCCGCCCCGATGGTGCCGACACCGGGAGACGGCCGAGGGTCGGTGCCCAAGGCCGAGGCAGGGTCTCCGCTCCCGCCGAGCCCGGGGACCCTCACCGGGAGCGCCCGGTTTCACCATCTTGCTGCAGCTGCCACGGTGCGGACAAAATGGTGGCGGGGAGAAAACGCCGCAAATCACCGGGGCTTGAGCCGAAAAGAAGCGGGGGGAACGTGGCGGGGCCACCCGGGCTGCGGGGACACGGAGCCTCCGGTCCCCACCCGGTCCCGCAGCCGGGCAGGGCCGGGGCCGAGCAGCAGCTGGGCCCGGGCAGAGCCTCCCGGCCGGTTTCGTGCGAAGCGGGAGGGTAGAATGTTCATTTTTATGTTTTAAAATAATTCTTATTTAATATTTTGAGTTTTGCTCTCGCTGTTTGCCCAGGGAAAGGGGCCTTGTCAGCCCCGGCCTCGGTGAGGAGCGGCGGCCGTGGAGCTGCCGCCAGCCCCGGCGCAGCCCTGGTGCAGCCCCGGTGCTCGCCCGCGGTGCTTTCGGCGAAGTCGGGGGCTCCTGGTGACCTCCTCACACTGACAGGGTCCTCTCGGGGTCTCCGTCCGCTCCCTCGTCCCGCGGTACCGGGGATGGTCCGTGCAGGACGGAGCCTCCCGATCACCTCCCGGTCACCTCCCGGCCGTCCCCGTCTCGTCGTTGGTGGCTCCTGGGGATAAACGGGACAAGGAGGGACCTAGGCAGCCCCGGGGCCGGTCCCGGTGTCCCCGCGGCCACTGCGGCCCCACAGGGCTGGGGACACATCCCGGGATGCTTCCCCGGTCACCTCCCAGGGCTGGCCCGGTGCTGGGCCTGGTGGCCGCAGGGCACGTGGAGGGACCCTGGTGGCGTTTGGTGCCACCATGGCCACCCCATGGCACTGAGGGGACATCCTGGGGGCTGGCAGGGACCTTTGGGGACCCCAAAGGTCGTGATAGCTGTGTTGGTGCAGGAACCCAGGTGGGCATGGAGTGTCCCTGTGCCATCATGGTGTCCCTGTGCCATCATGGTGTCCCTGTGCCAGGATGGGGTGTCCCCATGGATTTGGGTGCCCTCTGCTCTTTTGGGGGACTTCAATCCCAGTTGTGTCCTGGCTCCAGAGCCACCAGGAGTACCCCAGTCCCCAAGAGCAGGACGTGTAACCAGTGAGACCCAAGGCTCTGGAACCCTCCAGGCAGGACTCGGGAATTTTTGGGGCTCCAGAAAGGGAAAAGACTTTCAGGAGGGAGTTCCAAAGGCTGGAATGGGGGGATGGCCTGAGCACCCCAAAACCTCCAGGTTTGGGGGAAGGTCAGTAGGGTGGGATGAGGAGTTTGGTGTCCCCTGTGCTGAGCTGGCACTGTGGCCATGCCTTTTTCCCTGCCGTCCCTGTGGAGCTGCTCCAGCTGCCAGGGAATAACAATAAATAATGCCCGAGCTGGAGCTGAGCCGCAGCTGCGGCCCCGGATCCGGCGTCCCCAGCATTCCCGGCTGTTGTTGTGCCGTGGCTGTGGCGTGGGCACGGACGTGGGCACGGATGTGGGCACGGGAGTGCGGACGTGGCCTGGACATCGTCACCACCACGGTGCTTCCCACACAAAATGGTTCCCGGCGCTGATCCCACCGGAAAAGCCGCTGATCCGCCTACAGCCCCTTTCCTTCCCAGCAGCTCCACGCCAGCCCGTGGGGTTTGGGGTGTGGGTCCGGTGCCGCCACCCCCTGTGCCACCTTGGGTGTCCCCAAGCCCTTGGGACTCCTTCGGTTCCGCATTCCGGGATGGCACCTTGGCCGTGTCCCGCGGCTCCATGGTGGGAGCGCGGCTCTGGGGTTGGGGTCCCTTTCCCAAATCAGTGTTTGGTCCCCATTCCCATCCCGGTGCTGGATCCGCCAGCCTCATTCCAGCTGTTCTGTCCTCATCCCAGCTCTGCTGATCCTATGGCAGCGCCATTCCAATCCTGGGGCCACCATTGCCATTCCAGCGCCACCATTACAGTCCCAGCGCCACCATTCCAATCCCGGTGACACCATTCCCATTCCAGTGCCACCGTTCCGATCCCAGCACCACCATTTCAGTCCCAGCACCAACATTGCGATCCCAGCACCACCATTCCCATCCCGGTGCCACAATTCCCATCCCAGTGCCACTGTTCTGATCCCAGTGCCAACATTCCCATCCCAGTGCCACCATTCTAATCCCAGTGCCAACATTCCCATCCCAGCACCACCATTCCCATCCCAATGCCACCATTCCCATCCCAATGCCACCATTCCCATCCCAATGCCACCATTCCCATCCCAGTGCCACTGTTCCCATCTCCACCACTCCCATCCCATCTCCATCACCCCATTCCCAGCTTTTCCTCTCTGTTTTCCTCCTTTCTACCCCAGGAATTCTGTAACCCCTTCATGCCCAACTCAGCCAGATGGAGAGAGAGCCATTGACCTCCAACCAGGATCCCTCTGGAACTGGGATCCAGCATCCCAAAATCAGGGCTTGGACTGGATTTTAACCCTCTGGAAAAGCCTCTGGGAGCCCTGCAGGGAGGGGTCACCCGAACCCAGTCGGGATTTGGGACCTAGGAAGATCCCAGTGGGCAATTCCTGAGGCTCATTTTAATTTCTGGGAGCTGGGACAGAATTCCTGTGGATTTTTTTGGAGGAGTTTGTCCTTTCGTCTTGGGAAGGAAGCCATGGAGGCTCCTCTGGAATGGCCACGAGCCACTTCCCACACCCAAAAGTTTTCTTTCCCTGGATATTCCCAACCTCATAAAATCCACAGCCAAGAGCAGCTTGGCGCCCACGGCGCTCCCCAAACTTGTCCTTTAATAGGAAACTGCCCCAAAACGGGAGCTGAGCTTTCCAAGGAAATATTCCTCCAGTGAGAATAATTCTGGAGAGATGGGAATTGTAATAGAGAGGAAATTTTTCCAGTAATCCCGAGGAAGGACAGAAATCAAAAATTATATTAAAATTGCATTAAAAAATATCTTTAATTCGAATTCTTCCTTGGCATAAACCTCCTGTTTGCTCCTGGCTTTCAAAATTATTATTCCCAGGATTAAGCACTCCATTTTCCCCAAAAAATTTATGGCTTCTATTTATGTCTTTAAAAAACCCCTAATTCATGGAGATTTGTCGCCTTTCCCTGGATATTTATAAACTCTCTGAATTTGGGGCTGGAAGGAAGAACCGAGCCACAATTTAGCCCCAGACTGTGGGAATTCCATGGATAATTACAATCCAGCCACTCTTTAATTCCATTTATTTTCCATTCCCCCCCAAATTTTTGGATTTTTGGACTGATTCCTTCAGTTTTGTTATTTTTCCCTGAACCGATTCCTTCCATTTTGTTTTTTTCCCTGATGGTTCTCGCCATCAAAAATTATATAAAAATTACAGAAAAAATAATCTTTAATTTAAATTCTTCCTGGGCATAAATCTCCTGTTTGCTCCTGGCTTTCCAAACTATTACTCACAGGATGAAATGCTCCATTTTCCCAATGCTTGTTAACGGCATTTTTTAATTTTTGGACTCATTCCTTCACTTTTTTTTTTCCTTGATGGTTCTCCCCATCAAAACTTATATTAAAATTACATTTTAAAAATCTTTAATTCGAATTCTTCCTTGACATAAGTCTCCTGTTTGCCCCTGGCTTTCCAAAATATTATTCCCAGGATGAAACGCTCCATTTTCCCAACACTCGTTAACTGCATTTTTGGATTTTTAGACCAATTCCTTCAGTTTTGTTTTTGTCCCTGCTGTTCTCCCCATCAAAAATTATATAAAAAATTACAGAAGAGAAGTCTTTAGTTTGAATTCTTTGGTGTAAATCTCCTGTTTGCTCCATGCTTTCCAAAGTATTATTCCTAGGATTAAACACTCCATTTTCCCAACGCTTGTTAACCACATTTTTGAATTTTTGAACTGACTCCTTCACTTTTTTTTTCCCTGACAGATCTCCCCATCAAAATTTATTTTTAAAATTGCAGAAAAATAAATCTTTAATTTGAATTCTTCCTTAGCATCAATCTCCTGTTTGCTCCACGCTTTCCAAAGTATTATTTCCAGAATGAAACGCTCCATTTTCCCAATCCTCGGTAACCACATTTTTTGGGGTTTGGACTGATTCCTTCACTTATTTTTTCTCTGACAGATCTCCCCATCAAAAATTATATAAAAATTAAATTTAAAAAATAATCAAATTATCTTTAATTTGAGTTCTTCCTTGGCATCAATCTCCTGTTTGTTCCACACTTTCCGAACTATTATTCCCAGGATGAAACGCTCCATTTTCTCAATGCTTGTTAACAGCATTTTTTAATTCTTGGACCAATTCCTTCACGGTTTTGGGGTTTTTTCCTGACAGCTTTCCCTGTTTTCCTCACAGATGCCAAAGGGACGATCCGTGAGATCGTGCTGCCCAAGGGGCTGGACCTGGACCGGCCCAAGCGGACGCGGACGTCCTTCACGGCGGAGCAGCTCTACCGCCTGGAGCTGGAATTCCAGCGCTGCCAGTACGTGGTGGGCCGGGAAAGAACGGAGTTAGCGCGGCAGCTCAACCTCTCCGAGACGCAGGTGAGACCCACAGGGGCTCCTCGGGGTTGGGGACATCGTGGTGGCCGTGGCCGTGTCCCCAAGCTGTCGGATGCGCGGAGCGAGGCGGCGACAGAATGCGCGCGGCGTTCCCGGTGATGGCTTTCCTCCATTGCGTCCTTGGAATGGTTGGGATATGATTGGGGACGACCCTGAGGGGGCTGTGGGGACACCCCCAGCTGGCGGTGTCCACTCAAATGTCCCCAAAGGGTCAAGGAGAGGTTGGACCCAAAGTTGGATGAGCTTTGAGGTTGTTCCCACCCAACCCATTCCGTGATCCCGGGAAAAGCGGGAAGAGGAAGGAGCAGGGGGTGACAGTGGTGATCCAAGGTGGGACATGGTGGGGATCAGGGTCTGTGGGGGCTGCTCCCACTTTTCCTGCACCCCAATCCAGGAATTAGCCCTGGATCTCTTCTCCATCGCCTTCCCTGGATGATGGGAAGGGATTTTCCTGGTTTTCCTGTGCTGGGGAGAGCCGAGAGAATGAATGGAGTAAGCTCTGAGATTGGTGCCTTTGATGGGGTTATGATGGTTTTGGCTTAGAAATTTATTATTAAATAGTAATCAGAATTAATTAAATAATATTAATAATGGTATTTATGTAATAATAATAGTAATATTAGAATAATTATACATATTCTGCCTTATCCACCCCATTCCTGCCGAGTCTGGCAATGGCATAGCTTCCCTTGATTTGTACAGGAAATAATTCCAATTTTTCCAACCCTTTTTTATGGACCAAACCCATCCCAGCCATGGGCAGCCAGGCCATGGCTCCGAGGGATGGGAATTGGGGGGATCCTGCTGCTGGGTGAGGGGTAAATCAGCATTCCAGGATTTTTTTTGTGGTGGAATAGGGGGATTTCAGTGAGGAGGAGGATTTGGGGTGGGATTTGGCTGTGCTGTGGTCAGGAGAAAAGTGGCCTTGGGTTCCCTGTTCCCAAGGTCCCAGTGTCACCTCCGTGGAGCCAGGAGGGTCACAAGTGACCGTGTCACATGTGGGAACAGCTTTGTCCTGCCGGTGAGGGGTCCCTTTTCCTGGAATTCCTCTTCTTGGGGTCCCTCTTCCCAGAAATTCTCTTCTCGAGGTCCAAGTGTCACCTCCACAGAGCTGGGAGGGTCATGGGTGGCCTTGGCCATGTCACTCTGTGGGAACAGCTTTGTCCCCCTGGTGAGGGGTCCCTTTTCCCAGTGTCCTTCTTCCTGGTGTCCCTCCTCCTGGAATCCCTCTTCTTTGGGTCCTTCTTCCCAGGATTTCTTTTCCCAAGGTCCCAATGTCACCTCCACGGAGCTGGGAGGGTCATGGATGGGCTTGGCTGTGTCACACTGCGGGAATAGCTTTGTCCCCCTGGTGAGGGTTCCACTTTTCTGGGATTCCTCTTCTTGGGGTTCCTCTCCCCAGAAATTCTCTTCCCGAGGTCCCAGTGTCACCTCCGTTGTCCACGAGGGTCACAGATAGCTTTGGCCATGTCGCTCTGTGGGAACAGCTTTGTCCCCCTGGTGAGGGCTCCCTTTTCCCAGTGTCCTTCTTCCCGGTGTCACTTTTCCTGGAATCCCTCTTCTTTGGGTTCCTTTTCCCCGGATTTCTGTTGCCGAGGTTCCGGTGTCACCCCCATGGTGCTGGCACTGTCACAGATGGCTGGCCATGTCACGCTGCAGGGTCAGCTTTGTCCCCTGGCAGAGTCCCTTCCTCAAGGTCCCTCTTGCCACTGTCCCAGTGTCCCCTCCACAGATCCGTGGGGAACTGGGCAAAGCAGGAGCAGAGGATTCAAGGGAGCTGGAGCTGCACAGCAATTCCTTTTTCCCAGGATTCCTCCTCCTGGGGCCCCAGTGTCACGTCCACAGAGCTGGGAGCGACAGGTGACAAGGGACAAGCTGTGTGTCCCTGGCATGGGATCCCGCTTCCCAAATCCCTCTTCTCAGGGTCCCCTTTCCCACATCCCTCTTCCCAAATCCCCCTTTCCAAATTCCCTTTCCCAAATTCCCCTTCCCACATTCCCCTTCCCAGGATCCCACTTGCCACATCCCTCATCCCAAATCCCGTTTCTCAGGATCCCACTTCCCAGAATCCTCCTTCCTAAATTCCCAAATCCCAAATCCCAAATCTCTCTTCCCAAATTCCACTTTCCAGGATCCCTCTTCCCAAATCCCATATCCCAAATCCCACTTCCCAAATTTCTCTTCCCAAATCCCAATTCCCTCTTCCCAAACCCCTTTTCCCAAATCGCCTTCACACATGCCCCTTCCCATGTCCCTCTTCCCACATCCCCCTTTCCAAATCCCTCTTCCCAGGATCCCACTTCCCAAATTCCTCTTCTCCAATCCCTCTTCCCAAATCCCCCTTCCCAAATGCCTTTTCCCAAATCCCACCTCCCAAATCCCCCTTCCCAAATCCCCCCTTCCCAAATCCCCTTTCCCAGATCCCTTTTCCTAAATCTCTTTTCACAAATCCCGCTTTCCAAATCCCCCTTCCCAAATCTCCCTTCCCACATCCCCCTTCCCAAATCCCACTTCCCTGAATCCTTCTTCCCAAATCCCCCTTCCCAAATTCCTCTTCCCAAATCCCAAATTCCAAATCTCCCTTCCCAAATCCCCCTTCCTAAATCCCTCTTCACAAATTCCCCTTCCCACATCCCCCTTTCCAAATTGCTCTTCCCAGGATCTCACTTCCCAAATCTCCCTTCCCAAATTCCTCTTCCCAAATCCCAAATCTTCCTTCCCAAATTCCTCTTCCCAATCCCATTTCCCAAATCCCCCTTCCCAGGATCCTGCTTCCCAAATCCCCCCTTCCAAATCCCACTTTCCAAATTCCCTTTCCCAAATCCCCCTTTCCACATTCCCCTTCCCAGGCTCTTCTTGGCCATCATTTGTCCCCCGGGCACGGAGGATGTGCCCAGCAGGGTGCCAGGGCTCAGAGGTCACAGCCTTTCCTCAGGGATGAAATTCCCATCTTTTCTCTGGAGCCCGGCTGCTGCCTCCATCCCTGGGTGAGAAAATTCCCACCCCGTGGGCCGGGCGCTGTCGCTTCTGCTCCGCTCTCCCCCTTCCCTCCTCCATCCCTGTCTCCTTAAATTCCTTTCCCTGCTTTTCACACCATTTTTCCTTCCCTGCAGCCAACTCCCAGTTTCCAGAACCTTCCTGGCTCCCCGATTTTTCCCAGCCACCCACAATTCCCAAATTCCTCCTCTTCCTCTCTCCAGGGGTGGTTTCACACTCAGGCATTCCCCATTTTCCTCATTCCTGGTTTTTCACGGCCAGGATGTTTTCCTCAGGAATTCCAAGAGCTTTAAACCAACTTTTCCAAGCCCCCTTTGGGTCTGGAAGGTGCTGATCCCACCTGGATGTGACCTGGAGAGGGAAAAGTCACCTCCAGCCCCTCCTGTCCCCACCCAGCTCCTCCAAACTGGGATAAATCCAACTTTTGCAGCAATCCCAGGATTTTGGCAGCTTCTGGTGATTCATTCCCAGAACAGCTCCCAGAATTTATGGAATTTTAGTGGTGAATCCCAGTCAACAGCATCTCCTGGCTCTTTATTTTTTTTTTTTGGGGACGGGGGCCAGATCCTTTCCAGCCCTTCCTTGAGCTGGATTTTAATTCCAAGACAAATTCTTGGAATTAAATCTTTAATTCCGAGGAAGCTGCTCCTGACTTTTCCCTGTGGATGTGATGGGAACCCTGAAGAAAAGGGAAAGGAAAGGGAAGGGAAGGGAAGGGAAGGGAAGGGAAGGGAAGGGAAGGGAAGGGAAGGGAAGGGAAGGGAAGGGAAGGGAAGGGAAGGGAAGGGAAGGGAAGGGAAGGGAAGGGAAGGGAAGGGAAGGGAAGGGAAGGGAAGGGAAGGGAAGGGAAGGGAAGGGAAGGGAAGGGAAGGGAAGGGAAGGGAAGGGAAGGGAAGGGAAGGGAAGGAAAAAGGAAAGGAAAGGAAGGGAAAGGAAAGGAAAGGAAAAAGGAAAGGAAAAAGGAAAGGAAAAAGGGAAGGAAAAAGGGAAGGAAAAAGGGAAGGAAAAAGGAAAGGAAAAAGGAAAGGAAAAAGGAAAGGAAAAAGGAAAGGAAAGGAAAAAGGAAAGGAAAAAGGAAAGGAAAAAGGGAAGGAAAAAGGGAAGGAAAAAGGAAAGGAAAAAGGAAAGGAAAAAGGAAAGGAAAAAGGAAAGGAAAAAGGAAAAAGGGGCCACCAGGGTTGGGATTTTTTTTGTGCCTGTGGATGTTTGGGAAGGGAGGGGGAAGGATGATTCATCCCGGCGAGGAGGGAATGTGACGAGATGGGAAGAGACACGGTGTGATCGCAGCTGGAATGCTGCAGCATTCCTGGGAGCAGGGCTGGGACCTTGCAGAAATCCTGCTGGAAATAGGGGGAAAAGGGGATTTAGGATCTGGTTTTACTCTCCTGGCAGCTGTTTGGGAGAGTTGGAGGCAGGATTTGTTGGGGAGAGTGGGACTTGGGATTTTTTGGCTCGGAGTCGTGCCCCAGGAATGAGGGATCGGGCTGGGAGAAAGGGAATCGCTGGGAGAAGAGGAAGGATCAGGCAGGGAGAGGGGGATCACCCAAAAAAGATGGGAATCAGCCAGGAGTGAGGATGGGATCACCCAGAAATTATGGGAATCACCTGGAAATGAGGGTGAGATCACCCAGGGGAGAGGAGGGATCTGCCAGGAGAGCAGGGTGGAATTTCAGAGCCGAAGTTGCTTCCACCATCCAGGGAATTCCTCTTCCCTCCCGGGATCCGCTCCACCTCCCAGTGCTTTTCCTAATTAATCCACAGATACAATTACGGTTCAATGAGTTTAATTAACCTGGGAAATGTTTCCATTGGGGAATATTTCCTTGGAGACGCTGAGGAGAGCTCTGAGGTCCTTGGGATGAGCTGGGAAGTGGCAGGAGCATCCCAAACCTATCCCAAACCCCCAGGGCAGCTCATATCCATGGATTTGGCTTTTTCTGGGAAAACCCGCCAGTATCCTGAAGGGAAAAGTGCCTCTTTCTAGTGTTATTATGGGATGGAAAATCCCAGGTGGAGGAGGCAAAAAGGGGTCAGTAGAGGGGGTGGAATTCCCATAAATTTCTGATGGGATGGGATGGAATTGGGATGGGGTTGATGGAACAGAATTGGGATGGGAAGAATTGGGATGGAATTGGGATGAGATGGTGGATGGATGGATGGATGGATGGATGGATGGATGGATGGATGGATGATGGATGGATGGATGGATGGATGGATGGATGGATGGATGGATGGAAGGAACCGAATTGGGATGATTTGGGATGAGATGGAATTGGGATGAAATGGGGTGGGATAAAATGAGATGGGGAGGAAATGCAATGGGATGTGATGGGATGAGATGGGATGGGATGGGATGGGATGAAGGGATTTGCTCTCAGGGTCGGGAGTTCAATGCCAGGCTCAGATTCAAGCGACCCCGGTGTTTTCCAGCCCTTTTTAGGGCCAGGAAAGGGAGGTGACACTCAGGATGAGGGACAGTCCCAAATTGTGCCAGGGAAGGTTTAGCTTGGAGTTTTGGGAAAATTCCTACATGGAAAGGGTTTTCCAACTCGGCAGGGGTGGATCCCTGTTCCTGGGGGGATTTTCCATCCCTGTGGATGTGGCACTTGGGGACATGGTGGTGGCCTTGGCAGGGCTGGGAGGAGTGGCTGGATTCAGGAGTCTCCAAGGGTTTTTCCCAACCTAATTGATCCCATAACTCCATAATTTCTGCCTGCCTGACTGCTGGAAAATCCATGGTATTTTCCGAGTGTCCCCATGGGCTCCATCCAGACCTTCTTGGGGACAACTCCTGGGCCATCCTACAACTCCATCGCAACCCATGGCCCTCCACCCCCTGGAGCATCCCGGGATTCCCAGCATGGAACGAAACATCTGGGAAAGCCGAGGAAGGCCGGGAAGGCCTATTTATAGCCCAGCAATTAAGAGGAGGCCGTTAAAAATTAATCACCTCGACTCGTTAACGGCTCCCCGCAGGGACAGAACGAGGGGACGAGGGCTGGGGCTGCCACAGGTTTTCCTCTCCTGGGAAAAAATAAAAAGCAGGAAAGATGAGGTTGGGAAGAGCTGGGAGCCCCAAAACCCCATAATTCCCATTTCCCTCTGGACTGGGACACGGTGGAAGTGATGAGATCCATACCAGCTGATTTTGGAACTTCCAAAGGGCAGGGTTTGGATCTTGGGAAGGAATTCCTGGCTGGGAGGGTGAGCAGGGGCTGGGCTGGAATTGCCAGATTTGCTGTGGCTGCCCCTGGATCCCTGGCAGTGCCCAAGGCCAGGTTGGACCCACCTGGGATAGTGGGAGGTGTCCCTGTCCTTGGAAGAAAAGTTTTGAAGTCCTTCCCAACCCTTCCCAAACCAGTTGGGAATTCTGGGATTCAGTGGTTCTTTCCTGAGGGGCCTCCATCCCTCCCTCCTTCCATCCTTCCTTCCATCCCTCCCTCCATCCCTCCTTCCATCCCTCCCTCCATCCCTCCTTCCATCCCTCCTTCCATCCCTCTCTCAATCCCTCCCTCCATCCCTTCTGCTGGAGTTTTTTCGGGATGGGATGAACTCTCCCACCCTTTTTCCCTGGAGGACTTCCCTGACTGACTTCCAGGAGGGATCTGGGCTATTCCAGAGGATCTGGGAACAGCATCCTGCAGCTGCCAAATCCTTGGGAATCGGTGGCAACGGGGAACATCAGCCTGAACCATCCCACATTTAACGGGATCAGGTCACACTGGGATGCTGAAAGCACCTGGAAGGGAGGGAGATCCTAAATCCTGATACCCACTGGAGATTCTCGGGATTTGGGCACCTCCAGCAGGTGTTGGATCCCATTCTCACATCCCAGCCTGCGTCAGAGCAGGTTCCTGGAGCAAACCCAGCTCACGTGGCCTCGCTAATCCCGGCCCCTCCTGGCAGCAGGGGACGATAAACCCGGGCCTAAGTGGGGACACCGCGGTGGCAGGGCCAGGCCGGCCCAGCCCCCGGAGATTCCCAAATTCCAGCATCGGGATCCCAAAATCCCGGCTGGAGGGATGAATTCTGGATTTTTGGAGAGTGTTCCTAAAAAGGGGAGCAGGAAATTGGGCTGTGCTCTGGGATAGAGGAGTTGGATATTTGGGATCCCAAAATATCCAGGTGCTTCCAGGATTCTCCAAGCAAGGAGTGAAATTATTGATGGGGGGAAAAAAATAGCGAATAATTCACTGAGATTTGTGTCACTGAGGATTTACAATCCCTTCCCACCAACAAAATAAGATCCTGGGATTTCAGAATTTCTGATGGAAATATTTGATTCCTGATAAAGCTGAACTGGGTGTTCCCAGAGCAATCCCAGTATCCTCCAAGTGGATGTAATTTAAATGTTTTCCTGAAAAAATGATGGGGTTTGGGTTTGGTGATGGTTTTTGTGAGTTTTGGAGCTCATCCCAATGCTTGGGCTGGAATTCCCTCCCATGGATCCCATCCAGACCCTCAGGATTTCATGGAGGGTGGTGTCCCCACCCATCCCAGCACTTCCCAAAACCCCAAAAATGGGGGAATTCCCCTCCAGCTTCGTGGGCATCTCCAAATTTTCCATTTCCAAATGGCACCAGAGCACCCGCAAGGTTCCCTGGCAGCAATACCCAGAATTCCCAATATTCAAATACTCCCAAGCCAGGAATATCCAGAATTTTGGAGCAGGAGAGGGACACAGGCCTGGCTGCTGGCTGGAATTTTGGATCAGCGATGGGAGAGGGGCTGTGCTGGGAATGGGCTCCAGGATGAGGGTCAGGGACAATTCCCACCGCGCTGGTGGCTGGAAGCACATTCCCAAGAGAGAGGCGGAGGGTTTGGAATGGTTGGCACAGCGGGATGAGCTGGAATGGCGGCTGAGGGATGAATCCATCCAGTCGGAACAGGGAGAGGCAGGAGGGTCACGGAGCCGCTGTTACGAAACCCACGAGTTCTGGCAGCGATCCTGACGGATTGCACAATGCCAGGATCCAGGATCCGAGCCCCAGTGGGGCTGGAGAGAGGAGAATGAGGAAAGAGAGGAAAATGGGGAAAGGGAGGAGGAGGAATGTGGCGCAGGATGATGGCGGAGCGCAGGCTCCCAACGAGCGTCAGCTGCCAGCGGTCAGGAGCTAATCCCGGCCAATTCCCGCTCGGCAGCCAGGAATAGCGCGGGATGGAGGAGCCGGGGGCCACACGTGTGCCAGGAGCGCGTGACGGAGCCGGGGTCAGCGCCGGGGCAGGGCCGCCCAAAACAAACACCGCTAAAAACCCCAAACACGGCCCCGGCCCCGGAGCCGTGCAGCGGGGTGAGGATTGTCCTGTTGGGCGGATAAATGCTGGGAGAACGCGCTGCGGTGTTTTTTGGGAATGTGGGAGTGTGCAATGTTGGTATTCCCAGGATCTGCCTGGGCGGGGTTGGGATCCCATCGGGAGCGATTCCTACTATGGCTCAGCCCCAGTGTAGCAGGAAGCAGCGGATGAAGATGGAAAACGGGAGCTGTAATGAGAGGAGGAAAATTCCGGTTCCATCCATGTGATGCTTTGGGATGCTGAATGGATGGACGGACGGACGGATGGATGGATGGATGGATGGACGGATAAGAGATAGGGTCAGTACCGGGGCAGGGCCACCCAAAACAACCACCGCTAAAAACCCCAAACATGGCCCCGGCCCCAGAGCCGCACAGCAGGGTCGAGATTGTCCTGTTGGGTGGATAAACGCTGGGAGAACGTGCCGCGGTGCTTTTTGGGAATGTGGGAGTGCCAGAGTGTGCGGTGTTGATATTTCTGGGATCTGCCTGGGTGGGGTTGGGCGTTTGGGATCCCAGTCAGGAGTGATTCCTACTATGGTTTAGCCCCAATGTAGCAGGAAGCAGCAGATGAAGATGGAAAACGGGAGCTGTAATGAGAGGAGGAAAATTCCGGTTCCATCTGTGTGATGCTTTGGGATGCTGGGATGGATGGATGGATGGATGGATGGATGGATGGATGGATGGATGGATAGGCAGTTACTGGACTGAAAACATGCACAAATCCCCGAATCGCTGAGATCTGTGGAATGATGAGCTCCCACCCTTTCCCTTCCCAGATAAGGGGTTTCTGTTGGAATTCCCTTCTTGGGAATAATTCCTTTTGTGGCTCGGAAGTGTTTGGGGAAGGGCAGGGATGGGAACAGCAGCCCACGTCTCCAGAGAAGGAATCCCAGGATTCCTTCCGAGGTCACAGCACGGAATTCCAGGGATCCAACCCCTGTGGACTCCATACTGGGGATTCCAGGGATCCAACCCCTCATGGGCTCCATCCCGGTGCCGATGTGGAAAAACGGGATGGAGCCGGCGTCACGGGTTCCGGATGATTCCGTAGGCTCCGAATAATGCCGTGTTCCCATTTTTATTCCCGTCTTCACACGCTGCTCCCCACACTCTGCTGGGGATCTGGGAATTGGGATTCCGGGATCAGAACTCGCTGGAGCACTGGGCTGCGGCATTCCGAGCGCGGTGACATTTGGGATGACATTCCAGGTGCCAGGAGCAGGGGAGGGAACACAACCCTGCCTGTCTGGAGTCAGAGGGATGAATCCTTAAGGAAAGGATCCGCGGGAGGAGGAAAAATCCAGGGGGATCTCAGGGAGTCATTCGGTCATGGAATAGGGAGTGGGAAATTAAAATAAAATAAAATAAAATAAAATAAAATAAAATAAAATAAAATAAAATAAAATAAAATAAAATAAAATAAAATAAAATAAAATAAAATAAAATAAAATTCTAGCATTATAAAATAAAAAAGTAAACTAAAATAAAATATAAAATATAAAATATAAAATATAAAATATAAAATATAAAATATAAAATATAAAATATAAAATATAAAATATAAAATATAAAATATAAAATATAAAATATGATGAAAGCAAATTGGCTCAGGGAGAAGGAATAGAATGGAATAAAAGATGGGAAAATAAAATGGAAGAGAATAAAGCAAAACAAAATACAGTAGGAGAAAACAAAATAAGTATCAGAGAATTCTAAAAATTTGATAGAAGACAAGGGAGTGAAATAATTAAGATAAATTAAATTAAATTATATTTTTAAAATCAATTTTAAAAATTAAAATTAAATTGCTAAAGAATAAAATAATAAATCATAAAATAATAAAATGATAAAATAATAAAATAATATAAAATAAAGAAGGAAAAACATCAATATCACAATATATAAACATAATCTAAAATCAAATGTAACACATCATATAAAATATATAATACATTATAATTACATTAAATATATTATATACTATATATGTATATATGTATTATGTATTATATATTATATATTAGCAAGCAATATTTTATAGATGTATATTAATATTATTTACTACTATAATTATAAATTAATATAAAATATCTCAACGATTTAATATGTAGCAGAAAATAAAAACAACAAAAATATAAAGATGTAATTCAATATAATATAGTAGACATAAAGACATCAGTAAATATAATAGAAAACAACAATTATATATCTATATAAAATAAAATAATATGTATGTAAATAATGTGTGTATATATTTATTTTTCCATTATTATTCTCTTTCTCAAATATAAATATCAAAATTTTTATTGCTTTATTATTCAATTTAAATAATGAAATACGAATATTTTATATTTTATACTATTTCATAGCTCCCCACAGACACTTTCCCAGCCTTTTGGGGTCTCTGTGCCACGATTCCTTTTTCCCATATTCCCATTTCCTTGGTGGGTTGGGGAGCTGGGAATGTTCCCCTGGAGAAGGGAAAAATCCAGGGAATGCTCAGAGTCCCTGAAGGGGCTCCAGGAGAGCTGCAGAGGGACTGGGGACAAGGCCTGCAGGGACAGGAGCCAGGGAATGGCTCCCACTGGGAAAGGGGAGATTGGGCTGGGATCTTGGCAAGGAATTGCTGGCTGGGAGGGTGGGCAGGGGCTGGGCTGGAATTGCCAGATTTGCTGTGGCTGCCCCTGGATCCCTGGCAGTGTCCAAAGCCAGGCTGGATCCACCTGGAGCAGTTGGATTTTGGAGCAGCTCCTGGTTTGGGGTTCAGGGATGGGGTTGAAGTTCTAAACCTGATCCATGGGCTCATCCTGCCCATCCTCAAGAGTTAAATCCCATTGAGGGATTTTCCTGAATTCCTGCTCCTCCTGAATTGCTGGATGGGGAATATTTGGAGTGAGAGTTCTGGGAATATCCACCCTGTACAGATTCACTTTGGATCTTCATTAAAACGGTGCTAATTAGATGGGTTTGGGGCTCCCTGGGTCCTCTTTGGCCCTACCACTGCAGGTTTGGCACCTGCAATTCCCAGGATTCGGCTGCTCCAGGGGATGGGACAATTCTGTGTCCAGTCACCATGTCTGGGGACGTGGGACTGTGCCCAAAACGATCCCAGTGGTCATCATGGAGTGACCAGTGTGGTCAGTGGGACAGGGACACAGCTCTGGGGACAGACATTGTTCCCAAAACCATCCCAGTGGTCAGCACGCAGTGACCAATGGGATTAGTGGGATGGGGACACCACTCTGGGGTTCAGTGGGATGGGGACACCAACCCTGGAGACCCAGTTGTGCTCCCAAAACCATCCCAGTGGTCAGCATGGAGTGACCACTGGCATGGGGACACAGCTCTCGAGTCAGTGACATGGGGACACAGCTCTGGGGTCAGTGGCATGGTTACACCGCTCTGGGGTCAGTGACATGGGTGGCACCATCTCTGAGGACCCGGCTGTGCCCGGTGGCAGCGAGTGCCTCGATGTCCCCGTGCGGGCGTCACGGATGTCCCCGAGGGGAGTGGCGGGCCGGCAATGCCCGGCGGCGGCGGGAGGCGATGTCCCCGCGGTGTCGGTGTCCCCACCGTGTCCCCGCGGTGTCCCCGGTTCCCGCAGCTCCCCTGCCCCGCCCTGGGGCTCCTTTGTGCCGTGTCACCGCGGGCCTGGCGTGTCCCCAAGGAGCCGCCGGTGACACCGGGACGAGCCCGGCGCCGCCGGCCCCTCGACTCGGGGTCACTCCCGCCCTTCCCCGCCGCGCTCTAACCCGAGTGTCTTCCCACCCGTGTCCTTCCCTCACCCCGTGTCCGTCTGTCCGTCCCTCCCGCCTCTCTCTGTCTCTCTCTCTGCCTCTCCTGCCCCTCTGCTCTGCCAGGGAGGGAGGGAAGGATGGAGGGGGATTTAGGGGGGTCTGCGGTGGGCAGGGGCGGGTTTGGGGTGCGGGGATCCCGCGGGGCTCAGCCTGGGTTCCCTCCTGATCCCGGCCAGGGGTGAGGGTGTCCCCAGCCGGGTCTGTCCCCAGCAGTCCAGGGCCACCAGAAGCCACCCTGTCCCCTCAGGTGTCACCCCGCGCCCCGGCCGAGGGAAGGGTTTGCAGTCGGGCATGGGAATTTGGGAATCCAGCCTGTCCCTGTCAGCATTCCCGGGGAAAGCAGCGCAGGGAGAGCCGAGCACGGCACGGGCGGGTCAGACACCAGCTCTGGGCTCCTTCCCCAGGCTCCCATCCCCAAGGTCCCCTCCCTGAGATCCCATCCCTGGGCTCCTGTCCCGAGTGCCATCCCTGGGATCCCATCCCTGGGGTCCCATCCCTGGGGTCCCATTCCTGGGGTGCCATCCATGGGTTTCCAACCCTGGGCTCCTGTCTCCAGCTCCATTCCAAGGGTCCCATTCCAGGAACAGGAGCCTGGGCTCGTTGGGGTCCCATCCCTGGGGTCCCATCCCTGAAATCCTGTCCCTGGCTCCTGTCTCAAGTCCCATCCCTGGGATCCCATTCTTGGGGTCCTGTCCCTGAAATCCCAACCCTGGGCTCCTGTTCCAAGTCCCATCTGTGGGATCCCATTCCTGGGGTCCCATTCCAGGGACAGGAGCCTGGGATCCCGTTTCCGGGGTCCTGTCCCTGAAATCCCAACCCTGGACTCCTGTTCTGAGTCCAAACCCTGGGATCCCATTCCTGGGGTCTCAGTCCTGGAGTCCCATCCATGGGGACCCATCCCCGGGCTCCCAACCTTGGGATCCCATTCTCAAGGTTCCATCCCAGGGATCCCATTCTTGGGGTTCCATCCCTGAGATCCCAACCCTGGGTTCATGTCCCAAGTCCCATCCCTGGGATCCCATTTCTGGGCTCCTGTCCCGAGTCACATCCCTGTGATCCCATTCCTAGGGTTCCATCCCTGGGATCCCATTCCTGGGCTCCTGTCCCGAGTCCCATTCCTGGGGTGCCATTCCTGGTTTCCCATTCCTAGGGTCGCATCCCTGGCATCCCATTCTTGGGATTCCATTCCTGGGGTCCCATTCATGTGGTTCCATCCCTGTAATCCCAATCCTGGGTTCCTGTCCCAAATTGCATCCCTGTGACCCCATTCCTGGGGTTCCATCCTTGGGATCCCATTCCTGAGGTTCCATCCTTGGGGTTCTATCCCTGGGACCCCAACCCTGAGTTCTTGTCCCAAGTCCCATTCCTGGGGTGCCATTCCTGGAGTGCCATTCCTGGGGTCCCATTCCTAGAGTCCCATCCATGGGATCCCATTCTTGGGATTCCATTCCTGGCATTCCATCCCTGTGATCCCAACCCTAGGGTTCCTGTCCCAAGTCCCATTCCCGGGGTGCCGTTCCCGGGCTCCAGTCCCGGTTCCCACCCCGGTGCTCTCATTCCCGGGGTTCCATCCCCGCGATCCCAACTCTGAGTTCCTGTCCCAAGTCCCATTCCTGGGGTGCCATTCCCGGGCTCCAGTCCCGATTCCCACCCCGGTGCTCTCATTCCCGGGGTGCTCCCCCCCGTCAGGCTCGGGCCCCGCAGGAATTCTCCCTTTCCCCGGATCCCGGGCGGGCGGATCTCGCTTGGCCGTTTATTCTAATCCATCTCTCTCTCTCTCTCGTACCTCTCGCTCTCTCCTGGCTCTCGCCTCTCTCTCCCCGGCCCCCCCCGCGCTCTCTTTCCGTCCGTGACCTCCCGTCCCCCCCCTTTCCCCACCCCAAACCCCCTCCCCAGGTCAAGGTGTGGTTCCAGAACCGCCGCACGAAGCAGAAGAAGGACCAGAGCAGGGACTCTGAGAAACGCTCCTCCAGCACCTCCGAGTCCTTCGCCACCTGCAACATCCTGCGGCTGCTGGAGCAGGGCCGCCTCCTGTCCGTGCCGGCCCCCCCGAGCCTCCTGTCCCCCCCTTCCAACCCTGTCGCTGTCGCCAGCCCCGCGGCCAGCCTGGCGCCGCCTGTCCCCGCGTCCCCGCCGGGGCTGGGCACCAGCAGCCCCCCGGCCCCGCCGCCTTTCGGCCTGCACGTCCCGTCCCTCGCCGCTTCCTCCTCCTCCTCCTCCTCATCCTCCTCCTCATCCTCGTTGTCGTCGTCGCCGCGGCTGCCGGGGAGGCCGCTGTGTTTCGGGGGGCCGCTGCTGGGCGCCCTGCACGACCTGCCCGCTTCGTACCCGCCCGGAACCTCCGCGTTCGAGCCTTACACGCGGCTGGAGAGGAAGGACAGTTCTATACCCAGCAAGAAGCCGAGCCCTTAAAAGGAAAAACTAAAACAAAAAACCCGAAAAACCCCAAAAAACCCCTAAAAAAAACCAGTGTCAAAAAGTGTCACCTCCCCCCCGCCACACCAAGCCCAGATTGTCCCCTCCCCAACTGGGAATTCCCGCTGGGAGTGGGCGCCCCCGGGAATGGCAGCTCCTCCCCGGGCTGGTGAAGGCGCGGATGTCACCAGGGTTGGAGTGGTGACACTCCGAGGTGTCGCTGTCACCAAAGCTCCGCTCCAGGTATGGGCGGGAGGGGACAGGAGCAGCGGGAGGTGGCGCTGGGACACCCTGGGGTGTCTTTTCCCGGGGGCACAAAAGGGACAGCGAGAGGTGACACTGGGCTCTGTCCCTGCGATGTCCTCGGAGAAGCGCCGTGCCTCAGTTTCCCCGCGGTGACCGCAGGGTCCCGGCGCTGCTCCCGGGGAGGGGATTTGTCCTCCGGCGTCCTGAGTGATGTCCCCAATTGTCGCCGTGCTGGGACACCCACGGAGCCCCAACACCGCCCTGTCCCTTTTTGGGGCTGTCCCTACAGGGGGACTGTGGGTCCCTGTCCTGTCCCGCTGGGTCACAGCTGGGGACAGCGGTGACAGTGCCACCTGCCGCTCTGGGGCACCCCCAGACCCATCCTGGGGTGGCACCGCAGTGACCCCGCGCTGACACTGTCACCCGCCACACCCCCCTTGTCACCTGCCACAGCCAGGGTCCCTTCCCAGGTCCCAGCGGGTGACAGTGGCTTCCTGCGGGGCCACTCGGGCTGAGGGTGGGGTTGGGGACCAGGGGGCCTTGGCGTGAGGTGGCCCTTGAGGACAGGGGAAGGTGCTGGGGGGTGTGAGTGTCACCTTGGTGGCACACCCTGGGGTGGCATCACGTTGTGCAGGTGTCCTGGGGTGTCACCACCGTGCCAGGACACCCTGGGGTGGCATCACTTTGTCATCCTGTGATGGCATTGCCTTGCCAGGACACCCTGGGGTGGCATCACCCGGTACCCCAAAGTGTCACCACCGTGCCAGGACACCCCGCGGTGTCACCACCCCTCAGCGCCCCCCTCCGAACTGTGACAGGACCAGGGGGACACCCCGAGCCCCCTCCCCACATCCAGACCCTGCCCTGGGGGCTCCCCCCACACCCCCAAACCCGCTGCTGTTGATTAATTAATCAATCAATTAATTAATAATGATCATTAACACTGAGCATAGTCCCCCCCCCACCCCCGGGCTGCTGCTCCCCCGGGGCCCCGAATTCCCAGGATTTTGCAGGGAAATATTTAAAATAAAAGATTTTATGAGAAACTTTGGGTCCTTTTTTTAATTTTTCCCCGTTTTCAGGGAATTGTTATTTATTACTCCGCTGCCTCTGGAGCGTTTTAAGGGGACGGCTCGGGCGGGGAAATTGAGGCAGGGACAGGTGACAAGTGACAATCCCGCCTGTCCCCCCGTCCTTTAATTCTGGCACAATTCGCCTGGAATTTCTCCAACGATTATTTGGGATTTTTCCCCCGCTCACCCCCTAATCCTTTAATTTATGTCGATCCCGCCTCCTCCCGATCCAGGTGGAGCCAGGACAGGGAAGTGGCCGCGTCCCCAGCCCTGGAATTCTGTCCCCAACCCCACCCGGGCCTCGCTTGGATTTTGCTTTTCCCTTTTCCCAACCCCATTCCAGAGGGGATTTAGGGATTTTCCAACCCAGAAAATTCCCGGGCTCACCGGGAGGAATCGGGTGGAGAAAGGAACTCCAGACTTCTCAACCTCGCGGCCGGAGGGGATTTGGGGACATTTCGGGCCAAACAAAGCCCGGGTTGGATTTGGGATCATCCTTGGGGTTTTCCTGCCTGCTCTGGTTCCGTGGGAATCCCGGCGCTGCTCCTTTTGCCCGTTTGATCCCAAAAATCCCAAATCCCATCCAAAGCTCCTTTCTCCAAAGTGAAGCTGTCACGGGGGTCGGGGACAGCTTGGGGACACCCCCAGTTTGTCCCAGTCCGTTCCAGGGGCTCCTCCAGACTGGGATGACTGGAAAACCAACAATTGGATGTCAAATTTTTAGGAAAAATTGGGGTTTTAAAATGGTTTCTAATGTTAATAAAAGTCACGTCCTGCCTCCTTCCGCCTCCTCCTCATCCTCCCCCGCTCCGGGTGTCACTGGCTGCGTGGGTGACATCGCAGGGTGACATTTCTAAGGCCACCATTGCCCTCTCTGCTGTGTCCTCAGAGCCCCCGAGGAGCCAAGCACCCCTTGTTCCCTATCCTTATTCCTTATCCCAATCCTTATCCCTATTTTTCCTATTTCCCTATTTTTTATCCCATTTTCCTTATCCTTTATCCCTACCCCAATCTCCATCCCCTATCGCTATCCCTTAACCCTATTTTTATTCCTTAACCCTATTCTTATTCCTTATCCCTCATCCCTATCCCTTATCTCTATGCTTTATCCCGGTCCCTTTCCCTATCCTGTTCCCTAACCCCTACCCCTTATCCCTAACCCTATCCCATTTCCATTCCCTTATTGCTATCCCTATCCCTATCCCTATCCCTATCCCTATCCCTGTTTCCATTTCTATCCCTTATCCCCATCCCTCTCCTTTTCCCTCTCCCTCTCATTTTCCCTCTCCCTAGCCTTTATCCTTTATCCCAATTCCTTATCTCAGATCTCTGATCCCTGCTGAGGAGCAGGAATATCCCAATTCCTCTCCCTATCCCTTATCTCTAATTCCTATCTCTATCCTGCTATCACTACCCCTACGCCTTATCTCTATTCTTATTCCTTACCCGCATCCCTACTCCATCACTTATCCCTATCCCTTATTCCTATCCCTATCCCTATCCCTATCCCCATCCCTATCCCTATCCCCTATCCTTATCCCATTCCCTATCCCGATCCTTATCCCTTATCTACATCCCTGTCCCTATCTCTTATCCCCGTCCCTTTCCCTATCCCATTCCCTAATCCCTATCCCTTATCCCATTCCCATTCCCTTATCCCATTCCCATTCCCATTCCCTATCCCGATCACTACCCCTTATCTACATCCCTATCCCTTGTCCCTGTCCCTTTCCCTATCCCATTCCCTATCCCATTCCCTATCCCTATCCCTTATCCCTATTCTTATTCCTTATTCTTATCACTATCCCTTATCCCTAACCCCATGCCTATTTACATCCCTATCCCTTATCCCAGTCCCTATCCCAGTCCCTATCCCTATCCCTATCCCTATCCCTATCCTTATTCCTTATCTCTATCCCTAGCCCATCCCTTATCTCTATCCTTATCCCTATCCGTATTCCCATCCCTATCCATTACCACTATCCCTTTCCTTATCCCTACCCCTTATCCCTGTCCTTTATCTCTCTTCCTCTCCCATTCCCTATCCCTCTTCCTATCCCTGCTCCTCATCTCTCTCCCTGTCCTGATCCATTATCTCATATCCCTTACGCCATTCCCACACCCATCCCATTCCCTCTCCCCATTCCGATCCCTATCCCTTATCCCTATCACTTTCCTTATCTCATACCCGTAATCCCTGTCCTTTATCCCCATACCTTATCCCATTCCCCATCCCTATCCCGATCCCTACCCTCATCCCTATCCCCATCTCTGTCCCTGTCCCTACCCCTATCCCTATCCCGTTCCCATTCCCGCTCCCACTCCTGTTCCCATTCCCACTCCCTGTCCCATTCCCATTCCCATTCCCGTTCCCATTCCCATTCCCATTCCCATCCCATTCCCATCCCATCCCATTCCCATTCCCATTCCCACTCCCTGTCCCATTCCTGTTCCCGTTCCCGTTCCCATCCCGTTCCCATTCCCATTCCCATCCCATCCCATTCCCATTCCCATTCCTACTCCCTGTCCCATTCCTGTTCCCGTTCCCATTCCCATTCCGTTCCCATTCCCATTCCCATTCCCATTCCCATTCCCATTCCCATTCCCACTTCCTGTCCCATTCCCGTTCCCGTTCCCATTCCCATTCCCATTCCCATTCCCATTCCCATTCCCATTCCCGTTCCCATTCCCATTCCCATTCCCATTCCCATTCCCGTTCCCGTTCCCGTTCCCATTCCCGTTCCCATTCCCATTCCCATTCCCTGCCCCCATCCCGGCTCCCGCGATCCCGCCCCCGGCCTCTCCCTCCCGCTGTTTACAGCCAACACGGTGTCACCTGTGTCTCCGGTGTCACCTGTGCCGCCGGTGCCACCTCTGTCTCCGGTGTCACCTGTGCCACCGGTATCACCTTTGCTGCCGGTGTCACCTTTGCCGCCGGTGTCGCGGGCGGGGCCGGGCCGGGGCTACAAAACCCGGGGCACTGCCGTGTCCTGCCCGGCGGGACCGGGACCGTGACGGCGACAAGGACAGGGACAGGGCCATGGCCGCCACCAAGGTGACAGCAGCGGCGACAGAGCTGGCGGCCGCCCGCGAGCACGGGCTGGCCGTGACCCGCGACTTCCACAGCAACCCCCGGCTGAGTGAGTGCGGGACATTGAGGCGACACCGGGGGGACACCGAGGGGACACCGAGGCGGGAACCCCGGGGAGGGACATCGCTCTGTCCCCGAGCAGTGGTGGCAGGGACGCGGGGGTGACACCGGGCAGGAGTGCGTGGGTGGCACTGGAGCAGGTACAGGGACAGGTGGGCGGCACTGGGGCAGGGAGAGGTGACAGGGTCGGGCGGGTGGCACTGGGACAGGAAGGGACAGAGGGGTGGCACTGGGACAGGGAGGATAACAGGGATGGGTGGGTGACACTGGGACAGGCAGGGGTGGCAGGAATGGATGGACGGGTGCCACTGGCTCAGGAGGGGACAGCTGGGTGGCACTGAGACAGGCAGGGTGGCACAGCGGCCACGTGTGCCTCTCGGGGGGACAGGGGGACACTGTGGGGCTGCGGGAGTGTCCCCTCCTGGGCACCGCACCCACAAGGACCGGGGAAAATGTCCCCACCCTGGAGACACCTGTGAGGCGCCGTGGTGACAGCCGGGGCGCCCTTCCCGCTGTGCCCCCATCCCACGGCGACATCGGGACACCTGGCACCGTGCCAGCGCCACACGGGGCTGGACGATCCCCCTGTCACTTTGTCCCCAAGCCCCCGCTGTCACCAAGGGCGTCCCTTGTGACCTTTGTGCCTTCGCTGCTGGGGCAGTTCGGAAGCCACCTCGCGGGGATGTCCCCAACCGGGTGGCTCCGGTCCCTCCCGAGCCGAGCTGGCCCTGCCCGGCCACCCGCCGTGTTTGCTGTCAACAGCGGCCACCCGCGGGTGACTCCTGCCCGTGTCGCCTGGCCGAGCGCCAGCCCTTGGCTCGGGTGTCACCCGCGTGTCCCTGTGCCAGGAAAAAACCGCCCCAGTTTCTTCCCACGGCACACGTTTGTCCCCTCGAGGGAAGCGTTTGTCCCCTCCCTGTGCCCAGAGCGGCACCGCCACCCAGGCGGGGACAAAGTCCTGTCCCCGGTGTGTCCCTGTCACCCAGGTGGGCAGCTGGGACAGGCGAGTCCCAAAATGTTCTGGAGGTGACAGCAGAAGTGGCAGGAAGGACAGAGGGAGTGGCACGGCTGAGAGGGGGGGGGACCTGGAGGTGACATTCGGAGGGGTGGGGACATCCCTGAATATGGGGGAGGGGCAGCGTGGGGCTGTGGGTGCCTGAGCTCATGGGGGGGCGGGGTTCCCCAGTGCTGGGTCCCAGTTTAGGGTCCCAGCTTATGTTCCCAGTTCGGGGTCCCAGTTTGGGTCCCAGTTTAGGGCCCCAGTTCTGGGTCTCAGTTTGGGATCCCAGTTTGGGGTCCCAGTTTATGTTCCCAGTGTAGGGTCCCAGTTTGGCATCCTAGCTTGCCATCCCAGCTTGGGGGTCCCTGTTTGGGGTCCCAGTTAAGGGTCCCAGTTCAGGTTCTCAGTTAAGGGTCCCAGTTCAGGTTCCCAGTTAAGAGCTCCAGTTTAGGGTCTAAGTCTGGGTTCCCAGTTCAGTTTCCCAGTTTGGGTTCCCAGTTTATGTTCCCAGTTTAGGGTACCAGTTTAGGGTCCTAGTTTAGAGTACCATTTTAGGGTCCCAGTTAAAGGTTCCAGTTTAGAGTCCCAGTTAAGGGTCCCAGTTAAGGGTCCCAGTTCAGGTTCCCAGTTAAGAGCTCCAGTTTAGGGTCCAAGTCTGGGGTCCCAGTTCAGTTTCGCAGTTTGGGTCCCCAATTTGGGGTCCCAGTTTGGGTTCCCAGTTTAAGGTACCATTTTGGGGTCCCAGTTAAAGGCTCCAGTTTAGAATTCCAGTTAAGAGTTCCAGTTCAGCTTCCCAGTTAAAGGTTCCAGTTTGGGGTCCCAGTTAAGAGTTCCAGTTTAGGATCCAAGTCCAAGGTCCCAGTTCAGTTTCCCAGTTTGGGATCCCAGTTTGGGGTCCCAGTTTATGTTCCCAGTTTAGGGTACCAGTTTAGGGTCCCAGCTAAATGTTCTAGTTTAGAGCCCCAGTTACGGGTTCCCGTTCAGGTTCCCCGTTTGGAATCCCAGTTTGGCGTCCTAGTTTGGGGTCCCAGTGTGGCACTGGGCACAGGGGTGGTGTCACTGTCCCCAGCTACAGCCCAGTGCCCAGAACTGGGGGAACTGGGATGGGCAGGGATGGATGGATGGATGGATGGATGGATGGATGGATGGATGGATGATGGATGGATGGATGAATGGATGGATGGATGGATGGATGGATGGATGGATGGACAGATGGACAGACAGATGGACATCCAATTTGTGCCACACAGCCTCAGCCCAGCAATGATTTTGGTGGGTTGCTGCCATGTCCTATCTGTCCCCACCACCCCTGACACCTCTCCTGCTCCAGGCACGGGTTGTCCCTTTGGGGTCTGCTCCTGGTGCCGTTTGGGACATGAGCAGCAGCAAAGGAAGATCCAGCCTCCCAACCCTTGGCCACCCTGCCCTGGGGGGCTGTGACCCCTCTGCCCCACAACAACCCCCACCCTTCATCCCACATCCTTTAGGATCCCTCCCCTTCCCTCTCTTCCCTCCCTGGTATTTAATTCCACCAGCAAAACCCACAGCGAGCAACGCTTGAATTTCCCTCTTTTTTTCTCTCTTTTTTTTTTTTTTGTTTTTTTTTTTTTTTTTTGTTTTGTTTTCCTTTTTTTTTTTTTCCTCGCTGGCTTCACGCTTGGCTGGGGCCGCCTTTTCTGCGGCTGCCCCCACATGACCGTGCAGGTGTGTCTGGGAACCCGCGGCCGCCGGGCCCTAATTAGTGGCATAGAGTGTGACCCCCCGCCGGGCTTTTCACGGCCCCTGCCAGCCCCGGGCCAGCCCCATGGGGTTGACAGCGCGGCACAAAGTGACACATGGCACAATGGGCAGGTCCAGGAGGCGACCACGGCCGGCCGCGACTGGGGCGGAAGCGAGCGGTCACTTAGGGATTGTCGGAAAAGTCCCAGGGTGGGCTTGGGGCTGAGAGGGATTGGGAGGAAGAGCTGGAGGAGAAAAAGAGGGGGGTGGGTTTGTGGTGTGGGTTCTGGAAATTGAGCATTCATGGGGTCATAAAATCTTGGATTTTGGGTTGGGAGGGAGTTTAAATCCACCCAGTGCCACTCTCAGGGACACCTCCCACTGTCCCAGGCTGCTCCAAGCCCTGTCCCTGTCCCTTGGACACTGCCAGGGATGGGGATGCACCCAGCCCCATCCAGAGCCTTGTGCCCAGCGTCCTCTGCCCCTGCTCTGTCCATCTGTCCATCCATCGATCCATCCATCCATCCATCCATCCATCCATCCATCCATCCATCATCCATCGTCCATCCATCCATCCATCCATCCATCGTCCATCCATCCATCATCCATCCATCCATCCATCCATCCATCCATCCATCCATCCATCATCCATCCAGAGGTGCCAGGGCTGGGGTCCCCTCTCTGTGCCCTGGGGGACACCGGGAACCCTCCCTGTGCCGCAGGACGGCTCAGGATCAGCTCTGGACCTGCTGGGGCAGCCCTGCACCCACAGCTTTGCTCAGGGACCGAGCATTTGGGGAATTTGGGGGTTTGGGGGCTGTTTATCCCTCCTGCTTCCCATCTCTGCTCCAGGTGTTCCCATCCCTTCCCAGCTCTGGAATTTGGGGGTGGGGTTGAGCATCACTCACCCCACACCCAGCCCAGAGAACGAGGTGACAAAAAAGGGGAATGGCTTCCCACTGGGAAAGGGGAGATTTGGGTGAGATTTTGGGATTCCTGGCTGGGATGGCATTCCCAGATTTGCTGTGGCTGGCCCTGAATCCTTGGAAGCGCCCAAGGCCAGGCTGGATGGACTCGGATCCACCTGACCTGGCGGAACAGGCCGACCCTTATGCTCCCTTCCCCGACCCCCAGCCCTCCTCGGAGGTGGCAGCGAGCCCCCGGCGCACTTTGCAGCCGAGCCCTGAGTGCCGGGAGGGGCCGCGGGGGCTGCGGAGGGCAGGGCGGGCGAGCGGGAGCAATTAGCGGCGGGTGGAGCCGGGTCGGGTCCCCTTTGTCACCGGGGGCCGCGGTGCCCCCCGCGCGGGCAGCAGTGCGTGAGTGTCAGCGCTGACGGAGATCGCATGTGACAGCAGCTGTGAATTTGGGGCTGGGGGTGTGGAAAGGCCACGTTGAAAGACTTTGCTGCCCCCTCGGCCCCTCGCCCCCTCCGCCCCCTGCTCCCCGGCCGTGCCCCTGCCGGCGGCCACAGCCCACCCAGCCCGCGCCTGCCGCGGCTTCATTATCTCTGCTGCGGCTTTCCGGTGCTGCCCCTGTGCTTCTCGGCCCTCCTCCTCCTCTTGTTCTTCCTCTCCTTCTCCTCCTCCTCCTTCTCCTCTTCTTGCTCTTCTCTCCTCTTCCTCCTCCTCTTCTTGTTATTCTTCTCCTTCCTCCTCTTTCTCCTCTTCTTGTTCTTCTCCTCGTCCTCCTCCTCTTCCTCCTTCTCTTCTTCCTCTTCCTTCTCCTCTTCTTGTTCTTGTTCTTGTTCTTCTTCTTCTTCTTCTTCTTCTCCTCATCCTCTTCCTCCTCCTCTTCTTCCTCCTCTTCTTCCTCCTCTTCTCCTTCTCTTCCTTCTTCTTTTCTTGTTCCTATCCTCGTCCTCTTCTTCCTCCTCTTCCTCTTCCTGTTATTCTCCTCCTCTTTCTCCTCCTCTTCTCCTTCTCCTCCTCTTCTTCTTCCTCATCCTTCCCTTCCTCCTCCTCTTTCTTCTTCTTCTTTTTCTTCTTCTTCTTCTTCTTCTTCTTCTTCTTCTTCTTCTCATCCTTCTTCACCTCTTCCACCTCTTCCTCCTCCCTCATCTTCTTTTTCTCCTCTTCCTCCACTTCTTCTCCTCTTTCATCTCCTTCTCCTCCTCTTCCTCTTCTTCCTCCTCTTTTTCTTCTTCATCTTCCCCTTCTTCCTCTTCTCCTCCTCCTTCCTCCTTCTCTTCTTCTTCCCCTTCTCCTTTTTATTCTTCTCCTCCTTCATCTCCACCTCCTCCTCCTCCTTTTCCTCTTTCTTTTTCCTCTTCTTCTATTTCTGACTCTTCTGCACCTCTTCCACCTCTTCCTCCTCTCTCATCTTCTTCCTCTTTTTCTCCTCTTCCTCCACATTCTTCTTTTCCTTCTTTTCCTTTTTCTCCTTCTCCTCCTCTCTCCCCACCCTGATCCCTTCCCAGGCTGTCCCATGGCGTTGTTGTCGCGATTTCCCGCTCTGTCCTGAAGGAACATCCCAGAGCCGGGCAGGGACGAGGGGCTGGAATGACCCCTGGAATGTCCAAGGCCAGGCTGGACACGGGACTTGGAGCACGAGCAGCAGCAGGTGGTGGGAGGGGTCCCTGGATGGAACCAGGTGGGATTTGAGACCCCTCCCAACCCAAACCAGTCCAGGATTCCCTGATGTCCAGAGATCTCTGCCCATGGAGGGATGGATGGATGGATGGATGGATGGATGGATGGATGGATGGATGGATGGATGGATGGATGGATGGATGGACGGACGGACTAAGGATGGATTTCCACCCAAGAGCTCAGCTGATGATCCAATGTCACTCCTGGTGACACCAGTGCTGCCAGAGGCTTCCACATTCCTGATGGGAAGAGCCATTCCAGTGGGGCTGGAGGGCCACCAGGATTGTCCCCAAGGGGGTGGCAGCCACTGGTACCTCACTGGACACCCCCGTGCCGGGACAAGTGACACTCCCAATGTCCCTGTCCCATGAGGGTGACTTTGGGGCTGCTGAAAATTTAAAATCCCATAAACTCCAGAGAAGGGAAGTGGGAACGGGAATAAAAGGCCGGATGGTCACTTTGGGAATAAAGGGGACAAAAGGCGGGGAGGGGGCTCCCGGTGTGCCGGCCCCTCCAGAGCCTGAATGAGCGAGCAGCAGGAGCCGGCCCTAATTGGGGAAGGGCAGAGAAGGCTAATTAGCTAATTAGCTCCTGGAGTGGGGCTGGGAGAACCTCATGGGGCTCTGCAAGGCCAAGGGCAGGAGGAACTGGGATGGGGCACAAATCCAGGCTGGAGGGGAAAGGATTGGGGACAGCCCTGGGAGAAGATGGAGTTGGGAAAGGTGGGAATTCTGTCCCTGTGCTCTGTTCAGGTGACACCCAACCTGCAGAGGTGCTCCAGCTCCCAGATGCCAAATTCAGGATGGTGTCGACCTCCTGTAGCAAATCCAGGGAGACTCCACAGCTGTTCCCAGGGCTGGAGCCCCTCTGCTCTGGAGCCAGGCTGGGAAAGCTGGGAATGTTCCCCTGGAGAAGGGAAAAATCCAGGGAATGCTCAGAGTCCCTGAAGGGGCTCCAGGAGAGCTGGAGAGGGACTGGGGACAAGGCCTGCAGGGACAGGAGCCAGGGAATGGCTCCCACTGGGAAAGGGGAGATTGGACTGGGATCTTGGCAAGGAATTGCTGGCTGGGAGGGTGGGCAGGGGCTGGGCTGGAATTCCCAGATTTGCTGTGGCTGCCCCTGGATCCCTGGCAGTGCCCAAGGCCAGGTTGGACATTGGGGCTTGGATCAATCTGGGACAGTGGAAGGTGCCAGGGGTGGAATTCCTGGGCTTTAAAGAATTCCCAACCTAAACCAGTCTATAATTCCAAGATCCCATAGCTGGAATGTCTGGCATCGCTGGCACTGCCCTGGCTGAGGGGAGGGGACACCGAGGGTCCCGTTGTGCCATCGGGGTGACCCCACTGTGCCCCGTGGGGTGTCCAGGATTGGGCTGTGACCAGCGGGAGAAACGGGACCCATGAATTCCCTGGGCTGTCCCAGCTGGGGGACAATGCCGCCGTCAGCACAGGGACATCAGGGACCCCCGTCTCCGCGGGACGCCCTGCAGCTGGCCCGGCCTCTCCGATCCTATTAGGATCAGGTGGGAATGCCGGAGCCCGGTGTGGGAGCGGGGGCAGGGCATGAAAGGGCCCGGCGGGGTCAGCGGGGCCGGGGCAGCGCTCGGGGCTTTGACACTTCCTGGGATGATCAAGGCGCGGCTTAGAGCCGGATCAGCTCCCCCGCACCTGCACCCGCCGGGGGCCGAGCCCAAACCCCGGAGATCCCAAACCCGGCGTTCCCCGGAGCTGATCCCAAACCCCGGCGTTCCCGGGAGCCGATCCCAGTCTCGGCATTCCCGGGAGCTGATCCCAGTCCCGGCGTTCCTGGGAGCCGATCCCAAACTCCGGAGATCCCAAACCAGACACTGCTGGGAGCTATTCAAACCCGGGCGTTCCCGAGAGCCGATCCCAAACCCTAGCGTTCCCGGGAGCCGATCCCAAACCCCGGCGTTCCCGGGAGCCGATCCCAAACCCTGGTGCCGATCCCCGTCCCGGCGTTCCCGGGAGCCGATCCAAATTCTGGCGTTCCCAGGAGCCGATCCCAAACTCCAGCGTTCCTGGGAGCCCATCCAAACCCCGGCGTTCTCGGGAGCTGATCCCAAATCCTGGCTTTCCCGGGAATTGATCCTAAACCCGGTGTTCCTGGGACCCGATCCCAGTCCCGGCGTTCCCGGGAGCTGATCCTGATCCTGGCATTCCCGGGAATTGATCTTAAACCTGGCACTTCCAGGAGCTGATCCAAATCCTGGCATTCCCCGGAGCTGATCCCACTCCCGGCACTCCTGGGACCCGATCCCAATTCTGGTGCTCCCAGGATCCCATCCCAATCCCAGCACTCCCTGGAGCTGATCCCAAACCCGGCACTCCTGGGAGCCAGTCCCAGTCCCAGGGTTCCCAGGACCTGATCCCAATCCTGCCGTTCTCAAGATCCCATCCCAATCCCATTATTCCCAGGACCCAACCCCTGGCATTCCAGGGGACCCAACCCAAATCCCATTATTCCTGGGATCCCATCCCAACCCTGGCATTCCCAGGATCTCATCCCAAACTCATTATTCCTGGGATCCAATCCTGGAATTTCCCGGGATCCCATCCCAGTCCCGGGATCCCATTCCAACCCCGGCATTCCAGGGAATCCCATCCAAATCCCATTATTCCCAGGATCCCATCCCAATCCCGGGATCTGATCCCAATCCCGGGATCTGATCCCAATCCCATTATTCCCAGGATCCCATCCCAATCCCGGGATCTGATCCCAATCCCATTATTCCCAGGATCCCATCCCAATCCCGGGATCTGATCCCAATCCCGGCATTCCCAGAATCCCAATCCCGAAATTCCCGGGATCCGCTGTCTCTCTCTGTGTTTCTATCCAGCTCCACCCTCATTTGTCACCCTTGTCCCCTGTCCCCGTTTGTCACCGCCTGTCCCAGGGCTGTTCCCGCCGGGTCACACCGTCCTTTCCCCACCCCAATGTCGCCCCGGGGTGTCCCCAGGGTCCCCCCAGCACCGCGGGGACTTTGGGAAGTGTCCCCGCATCCCACCGGGCAAGGCGTGACTGGGAGGGGACAAGGGGACACTTCCCTGCTGGCCCTGGTGGCATTCCCAGCGGTGACATCCCTGCCGGGCATTTGAGGACACCTCCAGAAGGTGACACAACCCCCGAGTGCCGTGTCACCACTGAGTGACAGTGTCCAGTCGGGCCACCACCGGTCACTCGGGGTGTCACCGGCACAGGGAAAGGGACACAGGAAGGGATGGGACATGGGGGTGGCACCGCCCGGGTGGCCCCGTGGCCCTGGGGACTGACGGTGTCACCTCCCCCAGCCTACAGGACAGTGTGCGGTGTCAACGGGCCCCTGGTGGTGCTGGACAACGTCAAGGTAGGACCCTGGGTGACATGGGGACAGCTTGGTGGTGGCACCTGGGGCTGTGTGGGGACTGCAGTGCTGAGGGTGCGATGGGGGGAGTGTGTCCCCTGTCACCTGTCCTCTGTCCCCTCCCTCCTGACCCCTGGGCTGTCCCCTGTCCCTTCTTCTCCATCTCTTGTCCCCTGGGCTGTCCCCTGGGCTGTCCCCTTTCCCTGTGCCATCCCTCCTGTCCCTTGTCCCCTTTCCCTGTGCCATTCCTCCTGTCCCTTTTCCCCGGTCCCCAGGGCTGTCCCTTTCCCTGCGCCATCCTTCCTGTCCCTTGTCCCCTGGGCTGTCCCCTGGGCTGTCCCCTCCTCTCCGGGGTCCGAGCTCCCTCCTCTGGACGCGCTCGGCAGCAGAGCCCCGTCCCCGCCTGCCCGCGCGGGTGGCGTGTCCCGTGTCCCCATGTCCCCATGTCCCGGTGTCGTCATGTCCCCGTGCGAGTGGAGTGTGCGCCCACATGGGGGACACTGGGGACACGGGGGACATTCCGTGGAACGTGTGTGCTCTCGGTCCGGGCACCCTGTCCCCCATGTCCCCGTGTCCCTGCCCGAGCTCAGCCTGTGTCCCCTGTGTCCCTGTGCCCTGTCCCCTGTCCCCTTTCCCAGCTCTGTCCCCTGTCCCTTGTCCCTTGTCCCCTGTCCCCTGTCCCAGCCCCATCTCCCACAGGGCTCCTGCTCTGAGCGGGGCCACTCCACAACCCCCATGTCCCCTTGTTGTCACCCTCCCTGTCCCTTGTCCCGCTCTCCTGTCTGGGCCGGGGCCACCTGGGTGACACCCAGAGGGTTTTGTCACCTGGTGTCACATTTCCACGGCCCTCTCATTTATATAATTAATCAGCTCAATCAAAGGAGGAGGAGGAGGAGAGCCCTGACATCGGCCATTGTCCCCAGAGCAGGACATGTCCCCTCCCTGCACCCTGCAGTGTCCCCATGAGTGCCACTCGTGCCTCATGGGGACACCTCTGCCTTGGAGGTGGTGGCACCCTGGTGGTGGCTCTGGCTCGGACAGCATTTGGTGTCACCTCCTCGGGAGTGGAAAATCCCCTCGACATCGGGGAAACTGAGGCACAGAGCGGTGCCACAGCCCGGGGGCAGCTCCAGGATGGGACAGTGACAGGGACAGGCAGCGCCACCGCTTTGCCACCCGGTGTGTCCCCACTTCAGAGTTTGGTGGCTTCAGGTCCAAAGGAGGGGAAACTGAGGCAGCACCAGCGGAGCAGGAGGGGCTGGGGAGAGAGAAGCTGGGGCTGAGGGGACGGAGGGGACACCGCCACCCCGTTTGCCCGTGTCGCTGTCCCCACAGTTCGCCCAGTACGCCGAGATCGTGAACTTCACCCTGCCCAACGGCACCACCCGCAGCGGGCAGGTGCTGGAGGTGATGGGCGCCAAGGCCATCGTGCAGGTGAGCGCGGGGACACGGCGACACCGCGGGGACACGGCGACACCGCCACATGGCGACGCGCGGAGGCTACGCGGGCCAGGGTTCTGTCCCTGTCCCCGGGCTCTGTCCCTGTCCCGAGTCCCTGTCCCAAGGCTCTGTCCCTGTCCCAGGGCTCTGTCCCTGTCCCGAGTCCCTGTCCCAAGGCTCTGTCCCTGTCCCAGGGCTCTGTCCCTGTCCCGAGTCCCTGTCCCAAGGCTCTGTCCCGTGGCTCTGTCCCCCTCCAGTGGTGGCTGTCGGGCTCGTGTCCCTGTGCTCTTTAGGGGCGGGACTGATGTCCTGGGATGGCCAGGAGTGTCCTGGGATGGGCAATGTCCTGGGACAGGTGACAGTGTCGTGGGATGGCCAGGGGTGTCCTGGGATTGGGCAGTGTCCTGGGACAAATGTCCTGGGACAGGTGACAATGTCATGGGATGGTCAGGAGTGTCCTGGGATGGGCAATGTCCTGGGACAGGTGACAGTGCCCTGGGATGGTCAGGGGTGTCCTGGGATGGGCAGTGTCCTGGGAGAGGTGACAATGTCCTGGGATGGGCAGTGTCCTGGGATGGGCAGTGTCCTGGGAGAGGTGACAATGTCCTGGGATGGCCAGGGGTGTCCTGGGATGGGCAGTGTCCTGGGAGAGGTGACAGTGTCCTTGGACAGATAGTGGCGTCCTGTGATGGACACTGTCCTGGGACAAATGTCCTTGGGTGGGGGACAGTGTCCTGGGATGGTCAGGGATGTCTGGGATGGTCAAGGGTGACCTGGGACAGGGGACAGTGTCCTGGGACTGGTAGTGATGTCCTGGGATGGCCAGGGGTGTCCTGGGACAGGCCGTGTCCCCTCCCTCACCCCACCACCCCACACTGACCCCCTGCTCCATCCCAGGACCACGCTGCCACCACCCCCCAAAGCCACCAACCCTGGGACAGCCAGGCCATTGTCCCCAAAGCCACCAGCCCTGGGACCCCAGGGGCTGCCAGGGTGTCCCCAAAGCGGGGACACCCCTGGCTGGGGTGTCCCCAAAGCAACCAGCCCTGGAACACCAGTGGCCACAGGAGTGTCCCCAAAGCCGCGGGGGCTCTTTGGGGTCAAATCCCCCCTAATTAGCCCGGATCCCCCCCAGACGCCCCGCGGGGGCCCGGGGGGTGGCGCAGCTGCCCCAAAATCGCGGCTCTGGTGTCACCTGCGCCTCGGGGCTGCCCTTTTAATCCTATTAGGGAGTCAGGCTCGGGCAGGGGGAAAAAAGGGGGGGAAAGGGATAAAAGGAAAGAAAAAAAAGGGAGAAAAGGGGATTTTTGCAGCCTCAGCGTTGTTGGGGGTGACCCGCAGCCACCTGGGGGGCTCCGAGTGTCATCTGTCACCGTTCCCAGCTCCCCCCTGCGCCCAGGGGCAACCCGGCTCTAATTAAAGCGGCGAGCCGGGGGTTAATTAACGCAAATGATGTCAAATATTATCCGGATCAAAAGGCTTTTCCCGCGGGTGCGGCATTCACCGTCCACCCCCAAAAAAATCCCCCCAAATCCCCTCAAGAAGGGTTTTTAACCCCAAACTTTGTCCCTTTTTTATGTCCCCTCCCGGGGGGGTTGGGGTGAGCGCGGGTCACCTCACGCCCCCCAAAGCGTTAATTAATCCTGGTTAATTGCCCTCGCCGGGCACTCCGCAGGTGTTTGAGGGCACATCGGGCATCGATGCCAAGGCCACAACGTGCGAGTTCACGGGGGACATCCTGCGCACGCCGGTGTCCGAGGACATGCTGGGTGAGCCCGGGCACGGCTGGCACCGAGATTTGGGGACATTTAGGGTTCATCTCTGGGGCTGAGAACGTCCCCGGGCCACCTCCGAGCTGTGGCAGCCACCTGGGACAGGGCGGGAGCGGTCCCCGCCTCCTCTGTGCGCGGCGATCCCGGGAAACGCCAGGGGTGGGCTGGGAAAGGAGGCCAGGTGAGGTGGCGCCGGGTTCCTGGAAGTGTCACCCCGTCCCTGGAAGTGTCACCTCGTCCCTGGCGGTGCCACCGCGTCCTTGGAGGTGTCATCCTGTCCCTGGCGGTGTCACTGAGTCCCTGAAAGTGTCACCACATCCCTGGCGGTGTCACCCAGTCCCTGGAAGCGTCACCCCACCCCTGGTGGTGTCACCCCAACCCTGGAGGTGTCACCCTATCCTTGGTGGTGTCACCCCACTCCTGGAGCTGTCACCCCGTCCCTCCTGTCACCCAATCCCTGAAAGCGTCACCCTGTCCCTGGCGGTTCCACCCTGTCCCTGGCTGTGTCACCGCCTCTCTGCTGGTGTCACTTCGTCCCTATAAGTGTCACCCCCTCCTGGAGCTGTCACCTCGTCCCTGCAAGTGTCACCCTATCCCTGAAAGCATCACCCCTTCCCTGGCGGTGTCCCCCAACCCCTGGCTGTGTCACCCTGTCCCTGGAGGTACCACTCTGTCCCTGGTGGTGTCACCGCAACTCTGCTAGTGTCACCTCGTCCCTATAAGTGTCACTCCGTCCCTGGTGGTGTCACCCTGTCGCTGCAAGTGTCACCCGATCCCTGAAAGCATCACCCCATGCCTGGCGGTGTCACATCATCCCTGGCAGTGTCACCCCACCCCTAGCGGTGTCACCCTGTCCCTGATCCTGTCACCCCACCCCTGGCAGTGTCCCAGCCCGGGCTGGCCAGCACCTGAAGCCACCTGGCACAGTGGAAGGTGTCCCCATGCAGGGAGGTGACATCGATGCGATTTAAAGTCCCTTCCCCCCCAAACCTCTCTGGGATCCAGCTCTGAGCCCCCCCTGTCCCCTCATGTCCCCCGATCCCCCCAACCCCCCCACCCCGGGGGTCACTCGAGGTCGGGCCGGAGGGTGGCCCTGTCCCTGCGCTGTCCCTGCGCTGTCTCTGCGCTGTCCCCTCACCCACGGGGGCCGCGTGTCCGCCGCGCTCCCGCAAAGGGCAGGGGGCGGTGTCACCTCCCCCGTGTCGCCCCCCCGATGTCACCCTCCCCTGCCGCTCTCGGTGTCCCCCGGGAGTCGCCGCTGCCGTGGCCGCTGACCTTTCGTGCTCGGCGCTCGGCGCTGCCATCACCCTGATGCGCTGTGACACCGCTGCCGTGTCCCCGCACCGCCACCGCGTCCCGTGGGGGACAGGGGGGGCGGGCAGGGGGCGGCAGCCACCGAGGCGATGTCAGGGAACCGTGGCTTTGTCGCGATCGATGCCACCGCGGCTCCGAGGCGGTCGATGAGGCTGAGAGGGAGCGATGAGGCCGCGTCCCCTCCCTGGGGACGGTTTGGGGGGGGTTGGTGTCACCCCACTGAGCTGGGGAGTGACTGGGGACGTGGGGACACGGGGACAGAGTGATGGGGACACAGGGATGGGGTGATGGGGACAAGGGGACACGGGAACAGAGTGATGGGGGTGATGGGGAAATGGGGACACAGGGAGAGAGTGATGGGGGTGATGGGGACCTTGGGACATGGGGACAGGGTGATGGGGGTGATGGGGACATGGAGACATGGAAAGGATGATGGGGTAAAGGTCCTGTCCTCTGTGCCTGTATGGGGGTCTTGGTGTCACCCCCTGCCTGGGAACCCAGGACCCCAAGAGGGAAGTGACAGGGGTGACCAGGAGCATGGGGACATGGGGACAAGGTGATGGAGGTGGATGGGACATGGGGGGACACGGGGGTCTTGTCCCCATGTGCTGGCACCTGCAGTGTCACCCAGCCCACAGGTGACACTTCCTGCCCCACAGCCCCCAGTTGCTATGTCCTGGCTGGGGTGGAAGGCACATCCCGGGATCGGGTTGGAGACCATGTCCCAGGGCCATGGGAGTGCCACCCCCAGCTGGTGGCCTCAGTTAGGGACAGTCCCTGTGTCCCCACAGGCCGGGTGTTCAACGGCTCCGCCAAACCCATCGACAGCGGCCCCCCGGTGATGGCCGAGGACTTCCTGGACATCAACGGTGACGGCTCTGAGGGAATGCAGGAGGGGCTTGGGATGGGCTGGAATTGGGGTGACAATGTGCCCTGATGGTGTCACCATGTCCTGTGGTGTCACCACATCCCTGCATCCATCCATCCATCCATCCATCCATCATCCATCCATCCATCCATCCATCCATCCATCCATCCATCCATCATCCATCCATCCATCCATCCATCCATCCATCCATCATCCATCCATCCATCCATCATCAATCCATCATCCATCCATCATCCATCATCCATCCATCCATCCATCATCCATCCATCCATCCATCCATCCATCCATCCATCCATCCATCCCCATCAGGATTCTCCAGGAGGGTGTCCAACTGTTGGGATTGTTCCTGTCCCACACCAGAGCTGCTCCCTGCTTACCTCCAGAACTTCCTTCCCAATTTTTGCCACCAACCCGGGCCATCCCTGCATCCCCACCCCCCCATCCCTGGAAATGTCCCAAGCCAGGCTGGACAGGGCTTGGAGCACCCCGGGATGGTGGGATTTGTCCCTGGGTGGGACTGGATGGGTTCAAGGCCCCTTCCAACCCCACCATTCCATGATCTCTCCTTTTCCCGCTCCAGGCCAGCCCATCAACCCCCACGGGCGGATCTATCCTGAGGAGATGATCCAGACCGGGATCTCTCCCATCGACGTCATGAACAGCATCGCCCGCGGACAGAAAATTCCCATCTTCTCCGCTGCCGGGCTGCCCCACAACGAGGTGGGATTGGGGGAGGAGGAGGATGGAGGGGTTGGGAAGGTCGGATCCCCGCTCCTGGTGTCAGGAAGCTGCCATCAGCTCGTGCCTCAGTTTCCCCATTGGCATAGCAATCACTGTGTGCTGTGCAGGAGGACCTGGACTTGTTTAGGGTCCCTAAATCCAGGGACTGGGGGGGCTGCAGACCCTTCTCATGTCGCCATGAGTGTGGGACAGCAGGAGGGGCTGGGAATTCCAGAGGGGGATGGGGATGGGATGCGATGGGATGGGATCCATGGGATGGATGGGATCCATGGGATCCCTGGGATGGGATGGGATCCATAGGGTGGGATCTGATGGGAGCCATCCCTGACCAGTCAGGAGTGACAACGGACAAGGCAGGACACAGGAAGGGGGGGGACACCCCATTGGCCCGCAGCCCGTGGGTCCATGTCCTGGTCCCACACGGGCCATGGCTGCTCCAGGGTGCCCCTGTTGCCACCCCTGTCCCTGTCCCTGCTGCCACCCCGTCCCTGTCCCCTCCCTCAGATTGCAGCACAGATCTGCCGCCAGGCCGGGCTGGTGAAGAAATCTAAGGATGTGGTGGATTTCCATGAGGACAACTTTGCCATCGTCTTTGCAGCCATGGGGGTGAGTCAGGACATCCCAGGTGACCCCAGAACTGCCCTGTCCCTGTGTCTCTGTGTCCCCAAGTCCCCACCTGCTGACCACGTGTCCCACAGGTGAACATGGAGACCGCGCGGTTCTTCAAGTCGGACTTCGAGCAGAACGGCTCCATGGAGAATGTCTGCCTCTTCCTCAACCTGGCCAACGACCCCACGTGAGGCACAGCCCTGCCTCCTCCTCCTCCTCTTCCTGTCCTTCTCCCTCCTCCTCCTTTCTCCTTTTGTCTCCTCATTCTTCCTTCTCCCTCCTCCTCCTCTTTTTTCTCCTTCTTTCTCCTACTTTTTCTTCCTCCTCCCCCTCTTCCCTCTCTCTTTTCCCTTCTCCTTTTCTTCCTTCTCCTTTTCTTCCTTCTCCCTTCTCCTTTTCCATTCTCCTCCTCCTTCTCTCTCCTCTCTTATTTTCTCCTTCCTTTTTCTTTTCCTTTTTCCTTCTCCCTTTTTCCTTCCTCTTCTTCCTTCTTCTTTTCCTTCTTCTTTTCCTTCTTCTTTTCCTTCTTCTTTTCCTTCTTCTTTTCCTTCTTCTTTTCCTTCTTCTTTTCCTTCTCCTTTTCTTCTTTTCCTTCTTCTTTTCCTTCTTCTTTTCCTTCTTCTTTTCCTTCTCCTTTTCTTCTTTTCCTTCTTCTTTTCCTTCTTCTTTTCCTTCTTCTTTTCCTTCTTCTTTTCCTTCTTCTTTTCCTTCTTCTTTTCCTTCTTCTTTTCCTTCTTCTTTTCCTTCTTCTTTTCCTTCTTCTTTTCCTCTCCCCTTCTCCCCTTCTCCCCTTCTCCCCTTCTCCCCTTCTCCCCTTCTCCCCTTCTCCCCTTCTCCCCTTCTCCCCTTCTCCCCTTCTCCCCTTCTCCCCTTCTCCCCTTCTCCCCTTCTCCTTTTCTTTCTTTCCCTTGTCTCTCTTCCTCCTCTCTCTTTTTTCTCTTTTTCTTTTCTCTCCATTTTCTTCCATTTTCCTCTCTTTTCTTCCTCCTTTTCCTCCTTCTTTCTTCTCTCCTTCTCCTTCTCCTTCTCCTTCTCCTTCTCCTTCTCCTTCTCCTTCTCCTTCTCCTTCTCCTTCTCCTTCTCCTTCCTTCTTCCCTCTCTCCCTTCCTTCCCTGGCACTGCAAACCTGCCCTGTGGGCACTAATTAGCCTAATTGTGCTAATTGGGGGTGTCCCACAGGATTGAGAGGATCATCACGCCGCGGCTGGCACTGACCACGGCCGAGTTCCTGGCGTACCAGTGTGAGAAGCACGTGCTGGTCATCCTGACCGACATGAGCTCCTACGCTGAGGCCCTCAGAGAGGTCAGTGTGGAGTGGCTGCGGGGTTTGGGGGCTCAGGGTGACAAGGACAGCTGGGCATCCCAGGGTCCTTGGGGGATTTGGGGTGACAAGGACAGCCCAGGGTCCTTGGAGAGTTTGGGATGCTGAATGTGACAAGGACAACCCAGGTCCTTGGGGAGTTTGGGATGCTGAGCATGACAAGGACAACCCAGGATCCTGGAAGAGCTTGGGGTGACAAGGACAGCTGGGGGTGACAGGGTCCTTGGGGGACTTGGGGTGCTCAGGGTGACAAGGACAGCCCAGGGTCCTTGGGGGTTTTGGGGTGACAAGGACAGCCCAGAGTCCCTGGGGGCCTTGGGGTGCTCAGGGTGACAAGGACAGCGGGAGGTGTTTGGGGTTCTTGGGAGGTTTGGGGTGCTCAGGGTGACAAGGACAACCCAGAGTCCTTGGGGGATTTGGGGTGACAAGGACAGCCCAGGGTCCTTGGGGTGTTTGAGGTGCTCAAGGTGACAAGGACAGCTGGAAGTTCCAGGGTCCTTGGGGTGTTTGAGGCGCTCAGAGTGACAAGCAGAGCCCAGGGTCTTTGGGGTACCTGGGTGCTCAGGGTGACAAGGACAGCTGGTGGTCTCAGGGTCCTTGGGGTTTTGGGGTTGACAATGACAGCTCAGGGTTCTTGGGGTACCGGGGGTGCTCAGGGTGACAAGGACAGCTGGGGGTGACAGGGTCTTTGGGGATTTGGGGTGCTCAGGATGACATGGACAGCTCAGGGTCCTTGGGGTGTTTGAGGTGCTCAGAGTGACAAGGAGAGCCCAGGGTTCATGGGGTGTTTGGGGTGATCAGGGCACTTAGAATCCTCAGCACACCTGGAGTTTCCAAGCGTCTTGAGTTTTTTGGGGTGTTTGGGGCACCCAGCACACCTGGGATTTTTGGGGTTGCCTGGGCTGCTCAGGACACTCATGTCTTCTTTACCTCCCATGGTTTTTGAGGTGACTGGGGTCTTTGGGGTGCCCGGGGTGTTTGGGATGTTTGGGATGCTCAGGATTTCCAGCACATCTGGGGTTTCCACTGTTCTTGGGGTGTTTGGGGCACCCAGCACTCTTGGGATTTTTGGGGTTGCCTGGGCTGCTCAGGACACTCATGTCCCTCATGCTTCCCATGGTTTTGAGGGTCTTTGAAATGCTCGGGGTGTTTGGGATGTTTGGGATGCTTAGAATCCTCAGCACACCTGGGGTTTCCACGGGTTTTGAGTTTTTGGGGGTGTTTGAGGTGCCCAGCATACCTTGGATTTTTGGGGTTGCCTGGGCTGCTCGGGACACTCATGTCCCCTTTGCCTCTCATGGTTTTTGGGGTGTTTGGGATGCTTAGAATACTCAGCACACCTGGGGTTTCCACAATTCTTGGGGTTTTGGGGTATTTGGAGCAGCCAGCACACTTGGGGTTTTTGGGGTTGCCTGGGCTGCTCAGGACACTTGCGTCCCTCATGGCCCCCATGGTTTTTGGGGTGTTTGGGGTGTTTGGGATGCTCAGAATCCTCAGCACACCTCGGGTTCCCATGGGTTTTGAGTTTTTTGGGATGTTTGGGGTGCCCAGCACACCTGGGATTTTTGGGGTTGCCTGGGCTGCTCAGGACACTCATGTCCCCCGTGCCCCCTGTGGCTTTTGGGATGTTTGGGGTGCCCTGACCCCCCAACCCCACAGGTGTCAGCAGCCAGGGAGGAGGTCCCGGGCCGCCGTGGCTTCCCTGGCTACATGTACACGGACCTGGCCACCATCTACGAGCGCGCTGGGCGCGTGGAGGGCAGGAACGGCTCCATCACCCAGATCCCCATCCTCACCATGCCCAATGATGGTCAGCGGGACACAGCAGGGGCGGGAATACTGGGAGGGGACGGGAACACCGTGGGAGATCGGGATTTCCCCACTTCTGGAAATCGCAGGGTTGGGAAATCCCAAATTGCACTGGTTTTACCCGGTTTTGGGAGCTCCTGGGGTGGTGAGGCTGCTGGGGTGATTTAGGGTCTGAGAGTTCCCCAGTCCTCAACAACCCTTCAACAACTCCAGTTTGGGGTCCTTGGCTTCAGGAAGGTGACACCAGAACCTCTCTGTGCCATCCCAACCACTCCCATCCCCTCCCCTTTGGGGTCCCCAACTCCAGGAAAGAGAGGTGACACTGAGACCCCTCTGTGCCACCCCAACCATCCCCATCCCCTCCCATTTGGGATCACTCCAGGACAAGGCGGTGGCACCAAAACCTCCCCATGCCATCCCAACCACCCCATCCCCTCCCATTTGGGGTCCCCAACTCCAGGACAGAGAGGTGGCACTGAGACCCCTCTGTGCCATCCCAACCACCTAGATTTGGGTCCCCAGCTCCAGGACAATGGGGTGACACCAAATCCCCCACTACTGACCCCAGTGGGGTCTGTGCTGCCCTGGTGACCCCACAGATGTCACACAGCATTGTCCCGTGTCCAGCTGAGCTGCCAGCCCTGCTTTGGGGTCTCACAACCCCTCTGTTCCCCCCCACCCCAGACATCACCCACCCCATCCCTGACCTGACTGGCTTCATCACCGAGGGCCAGATCTACGTCGACCGGCAGCTCCACAACCGCCAGGTTTGTTCCCAAACACCTTCCCATCTCCAGGATGGATCCAGGGCTGGAAAGCCCCGGGAACACCAGGGGTAGGGGTGGGGTCCCCCAGAGCTGGCTGGACATTGGGGTCGCTCCCACCCTACAGATTTACCCCCCCATCAACGTTCTGCCGTCCCTGTCCCGGCTGATGAAATCGGCCATCGGAGAGGGAATGACCAGGAAGGACCACGGGGACGTGTCCAACCAGCTGGTGAGGGCTTGGGGACACTCGGGGTGGGGTGTTTGTCACTTCCAGGCCCTCCTGTCCCCCCGTTTGAGGAGGCTCAGGTGAGGCCCCACCTGTGGAGCTGCTCCTGCTCCCAGATCCCAAATTCAGGAGGGTTTGGAGCTGCTGGAGCAATTCCAGAGGAGGTTCTGGAGATGCTCTGAGGGCTGGAGCTGCTCTGGAGCCAGCTGGAAGAGCTGGGAATGTTCTCCTGGGGAAGGGAAGAGCTCAGAGAGCCAGGAATGGCCACAGGATTCCAGAGGGGAGCTCTGATTTTTGGGATGATTCAGGATTGGATCCCACTGAGCTCCACAGGGTGTCCTAAATCCCAAATATTCATCTGCCTTTATTGGGATGGGGGGATAATCCAGGGAAGGTGACAGTGACAACACCCGACAATGCTGGGGCTGCCCCAAATCCCTGGGAATGTCCAAGGCCAGGATGGATGGATGCATGGATGGATGGATGGGAGGGAGGAATTGGGATTATTTGGGATGAGATGGAATTGGGACAAAATGGGGTGGGATAAAATGAGATGGGGAGGAAATGGGATGGGATGGGATGGGATGGGATGGGATGGGATGGGATGGGATGGGATGGGATGGGATGGGATGGGATGGGATGGGATGGGAGGGTTGCTTCAGTGTCGTGGACGGACAGGACACAGAAGCAACCCAGGGTAGGGGAAAGTGTCCCTAAACATGGGTTGGGAATGGGATGGGATTTAAGGTCCTTCCAACCCAAACTATCCCAGAGTTCTGGAGCCAGGCTGGGAGAACTGGGAATGTTCCCCTGGAGAAGGAAAAAATCCAGGGAATGCTCAGAGTCCCTGAAGGGGCTCCAGGAGAGCTGGAGAGGGACTGGGGACAAGGCCTGCAGGGACAGGAGCCAGGGAATGGCTCCCACTGGGAAAGGGGAAATTGGGCTGGGATCTTGGCAAGGAATTGCTGGCTGGGAGGGTGGGCAGGGGCTGGGCTGGAATTCCCAGATTTGCTGTGGCTGCCCCTGGATCCCTGGCAGTGCCCAAAGCCAGGTTGGAATGGGTCTTTGAGCCACCCAGGCTCATGGGAGGTGTCCCTTGGTGGCACTGGCCGGACTGTGGGGTCCGTGCCCATCCCAATCCCTCTCTGGAATCCCTGGATCCCACAGTATGCCTGCTATGCCATCGGGAAGGACGTGCAGGCCATGAAGGCCGTGGTGGGTGAGGAGGCCCTGTCCGCCGACGACCTCCTGTACCTGGAGTTTCTGCACAAGTTCGAGAAGCACTTCATCTCCCAGGGTGAGCCTCTGGCCCCAAACTGGGGATTTGGGATCTGGGAGAGCCCCTGCAGCAGCCCCAAATCCTCCACCTCACTCTCCTGGCAGGTCCCTATGAGAACCGGAGCATTTTCGAGTCGCTGGACATCGGCTGGCAGCTCCTGCGCATCTTCCCCAAGCAGCTCCTCAAGCGCATCCCCGAGAACATCCTGGCTGAGTTCTACCCCCGCGAGGCCAAGGTGCCCGAGCAGGGCACGGCCCTGTGACCCCAAATCCACACAAAACCCCCTTTCCTGCAATTGGATCCCCCTTCCTAAAATCACATCCCCCTTTCCTAAAATTGGAAACAATCTCTTTGTTTTTATTGATGAATAAACAACCATGGTCACCAAGCCGTTCTGTGCTCCGATGTTTCCTTCCATGGCCATGGAATTCCTACCCTTGGGAACCCCTGGGAAGGCCTGGAGTGGCAGTTCCCAAGCTGCATCTCCCCAAAATCCCATAATTCTGTGTTTTAAGGGAAAACTCCTCTTTCCTACAGTTGGATGCCCCTTCCTAAAATCGGAAATAATTTGTTTTTAGTTATGAATAAACAGCCATGGTCATCAAACCCTTCAGTGCTCCAGTGTTTCCTTCCATGGCCATGGAATTCCCATCCCTGGGAACCCCTGGAGTGGCAGCCCCTGACTCCACTCCGAGCTCCCCAAAACCCCATAATTCTGTGTTTTAGGGGAAAAGTCCCCTTTCCTACAGTTGGATCTCCCTTCCTAAAATCAGTAAAAATCTCTTTGTTTTTATCAATGACTAAACAACCGTGGTCACCAAACCCTTCCGTGCTCTGATGTTTCCCTCCATGGCCATGGAATTCCCACTCTGGGAACTCCTGGAGTGGCAGCCCCTGACCCCAATCCGAGGTCCCCAAAACCCCATAATTCTGTGTTTTAGGGGAAAACTCGCCATGGAAAATCCCAACATCCTACTGTGGGTTTCGCTTCCCCCCCTTGGGATCGGGGCCTCTTGCGAGGAGGGAGGGGAGAGGGAGGGGAGGGGGAGGGGAGAGGGAGGGGAGGGAGGTTTCACTTCCCTGTGGGGGGAACGAGGAGGCAGCGCCGAGGAAAGGGAGGCACCACAAAATCTCGGGGGTTTGGGGGCCCCAAGCATGGCCTGGATTGGGGACGGAGTCAGGGGACACCTCACGGGTAAGGGGGAACCTCGTGGGAGATTTTTTGGAGGGTCGCCAGTGAGGTTTGGGGCTGGAGGGATGTTCTCTCCTCAAGACTGGGGGGGTCACCAGTGGGGTTTGGGGGCTGGGATTTGGAGGCTGTGGGGGGATTTTCCCTCCTCAGGATTGAGGGATTTCTGGGGGGTCATCATTTGGGTTTGGGGACTGAGATTTGGGGTCTGGGGAGCATTTTCCCTCCTCAAGATTGGGGGATTTTTGAGGGGTCACCTGTGGGATTTGGGGTCTAGGGGTGATTTTCCCTCCTCAAGATTGGGGATTTTTGGAGCATCATGAGTGGGGTTTGGGGGCTGGGATTTGGGACCTGGGAGGGATTTTCCCTCCTCAGGATTGGGGGATTGGCTGGGGAGAGGGTCCTGTCCTGGGAAAAGGGGTTGGGATTCAGATTCCCGAGCACGTTCTCCATCGGATCAGGGATTGTGGGACCAGTCCAGGGGGAGCCAGGGACCCTGGGGACAAGGGATGTCCCCAGTGCCACATCAGGGACTCCAGGGCTGTGTCCCAGTCTGCAGAGGGGACACTCAGGGGTGCCAGGGACCGTCCTGTCCCCCACTGTCACCCCTGGTGTCACCACAGTCCTGGCTCGGGTCCCTGCAGCCATCATGGAGTCCGGGAGCAGCGAGGAGGAGGAGGAGGAAGAGGCAGCTCTTGGACAGGTATGGCTTCCAGGCTCCTTTTCCCTCTTCCAGGCTCCTCTTCCTTTGGATTCCCCCTTGGTGATCCCATAAATTGGGGGGATGAAGAAGGGGTGCCCCTGCCCAGATTCCAGGGGTGACACGGGCACAGCGTCCCTGGCACTGAGGGTGTCCAGGTGGCTCAGTGTTCACCAATGGAATGCCAATGGAATGCCAATGGAATGATGATGGAATGCCAATGGAATGCCAATGGAATACCCTGCCAGTGCCCAACGGAATGCTGATAGAATGCCCTGCTGGGGCCTGAAATGCCGTGCCAATGGAATTCTGTGCCAATGCGGTGCCAGTGCCAAACAGCCCTGCTCCAATGGAACACCATGCCAATGGAATTCCCCACCAAGGGCAATCCCATCCCAACAAAATTCTTTCCCAACCAAATTCCATCCCGAGGGCCATTCTGTTCCATGACAAATGCCACGCTGCGCCAACACGGTGACATTTGCCACGGCCATGCCAATGGAACTCCATGCCAACAGAATTCCATGCCAACAGAATTCCATGCCAACCGAGAGCTTCATTCCCATTTTTCCCACCACAGCACTCGCCCCTGGATCCAGTGCCAGATGACACCGAGACTCGGCTGGCCCAGCTGGAGCAAGGTGGGCCCTGTCCCTTCCTGTTGTCCCATCCCCATGTCCCATCCCAATGTCCCATTCCCATGTCCCTAATGTCCCTGGCACCTCCCTGTGTTAAATCCCCACCTTGGCTCGGTGCCAGCCCCACTCCTGGGTGCCCTGGCCGGGCTCTGGGCACGCTGGTGGCACCTGACCCCCGGTGTCCCCGGCGGTGTCACCCTCAGCGTCGCAGGCACTGCTGGCCGAGCTGGCGGCACTGGACACCGAGGTGGAGCTGGAGCAGCAGAGCCGACAGCGAGCCCAGGCCTTCAGTGCCCAGGTGGGGATGGGGACAGGTCCCCAAAATTGTCCCTTCGTGGGGACAAAGTGCTAGGGTACCCTTGGGACACGCTGGGGGAACCCTAATTCTGGGATTCTGGAATTCTGGTGGAGCAGGAGAACGCGCGGCTGGAGAAGATCAGCCTGGCCAGGAGCCCCAAAGGGACCCTTGAGGTGGCCCCAGAGGAGGTGACAACCACAGGGGTGGCCCTGGAGGAGCCACCCACCCCTGCCCAGCTCCCAGGTGAGACTGAGGTGTCCCATCCCATCCCATCCCATCCCATCCCATCCCATCACATTTCCTCGCCATCTCATTTTATCCCATCCCATCCCATCCCATCCCATCCCATCCCATCCCATCCCATCCCATCCCATCCCATCCCATCCCATTTCATCCCAATTCCATCTCACCCCAAATCATCCCTATCCCTTCCCATCCCAATTCTGTTCCATCTGTCCATCATCCATCCATCATCCATCCATCCATCCATCCATCCATCCATCCATCCATCATCCATCCATCCATCCATCATCCATCCATCCATCCATCCATCCATCCATCATCCATCCATCCATCCATCCATCCATCCATCATCCATCCATCCATCCATCCATCCATCCATCCATCATCCATCCATCCATCCATCATCCATCCATCCATCCATCCATCATCCATCCATCCATCCATCCATCCATCATCCATCCATCCATCCATCCATCCATCCATCCATCCATCATTCATCCATCATCCATCCATCCATCCATCCATCATTCATCCATCATCCATCCATCCATCCATCCATCCATCCATCCATCATCCATCCATCCATCCATCCATCATCCATCCATCCATCCATCCATCCATCCATCATCCATCCATCCATCCATCCATCCATCCATCATTCATCCATCATCCATCCATCCATCCATCCATCCATCATCCATCTGTCCATCATCCATCCATCCATCCATCCATCCATCATCCATCCATCCATCCATCCATCCATCATTCATCCATCATCCATCCATCCATCCATCCATCCATCCATCATCCATCCATCCATCCATCATTCATCCATCATCCATCCATCCATCCATCCATCCATCCATCATTCATCCATCATCCATCCATCCATCCATCCATCCATCCATCCATCATCCATCCATCCATCCATCATCCATCCATCCATCCATCCATCCATCCATCCATCATCCATCCATCCATCCATCCATCCATCCATCATCCATCATCCATCCATCCATCCATCCATCCATCCATCCATCATTCATCCATCATCCATCCATCCATCCATCCATCCATCATCCATCCATCCATCCATCCATCCATCCATCATCCATCCATCCATCCATCCATCCATCCATCATTCATCCATCATCCATCCATCCATCCATCCATCCATCATCCATCCATCCATCCATCCATCCATCCATCATCCATCCATCCATCCATCCATCCATCCATCCATCCATCATCCATCCATCATCCATCCATCCATCATCCATCATCCATCCATCCATCCATCCATCCATCCATCCATCATCCATCCATCCATCCATCCATCCATCCATCCATCCATCATCCATCCATCCATCCATCCATCCATCCATCCATCCATCCATCCATCATTCATCCATCATCCATCCATCCATCCATCCATCCATCATCCATCATCCATCCATCCATCCATCCATCATCCATCCATCCATCCATCCATCCATCCATCCATCCATCCATCATCCATCCATCCATCCATCCATCCATCCATCCCATCCGCCCACCCCATCCCTGCCCCGCTGTCCCCTCCCAATGTCCCCGAATCCCAGCCCGTCCCCACACCGACCTTTGGGGCCATTCCCAAGTCCTGTTTTGCGTCAAATCAACTGAAAGCGACACCAAAATCCAACCGCAGTCGCCGACACTGCTCGCGCTTCCCCTTTCCCATCCTCTTTTCCCAAGGTGCCGATTCTGGTTCTCGGCAGCCTCTGAGGACCTTGTGGGAACATCCCAAATTCCCTAATCCGTCCCCAGGATGATCTTTGGGGGGTGTTTGGGTGTCCCAGGGATGCCACCCCGTAGTCACACCTCATTCCCGCTGGATCCCATTGCAGAGACAGATTCCAGTCGGGATCCTGGGGACAGAGCTGGGATGGGGTGACAAGGGGGGCTCAGCTCTGGGAGGCTGCACTGCCCTTTTTTCCCTTTCCCACTCTTTTTCTCCCCCTTTTCCCACCCTTCAATTCCCCCTTCCCAACCTTTCTCTCCCCCCCCATTTCCCACTTTTATCTCCCTTTCCTACTTCTCATTCCCCTCCATTTCCCACTCCCCTTTCCCCTTTTCCCCCTTTTTTCCCATTTCCCACTCCTCATTCCCCATTTCCCACCCCCTTTCCCCTCTTTCCTCTTTTCCCCCTTTTCCCCCTTTTCCCCCTTTTTCCCCCTTTTTTCCCCTATTTTCCCCCTTTCCCACTCCTCACTTCCCCCTTTCCCCCCTTTTCCTCTCTCCCACCTCTCATTCCCTCCCTTTCCCACCCTTTCCCCTTTCCCCCATTCCTACCCCCAATTTCCCATCCCTCAATTCTTCCTTTCCCAGCCTTTTCCCCCCTCACTTCCCATTCCTCATTCCTCCCTATTTTCCACCCCTCAATTCCCCCTTTCCTAATCTTTCCCTCTCCATTTCCCACTTTTATCTCCCTTTCCCACTCCTCATTCCCCCCATTTCCCAATCCCCTTTTCCCCCTTTTTTCCCTTTTTTTCCCCCTTTCACACCTCTCATTTCCTCCCTTTCCCCCCCTCTTTCCCCTTTCCCCCATTCCTATCCATTTCCCACCCCTCAATTCCCCCTTTCCCAACCTTTCTCCCCCCCATTTCCCCCTTTTTCTCTCCCTTTCCCACTCCTCATTCCCCCCATTTCCCACCCCCCCTTTCCCCCCCTTTTCCCCCCTTTCCCACCTCTCATTCCCTCCCCTTCCCACCCTCTTTCCTCCATTCCCACCCTAATTTCCCCCCCCCAATTTCCCTTTTCCTAATCTTTCCCTCTCCATTTCCCACTTTTTATCTCCCTTTCCCATTCCTCATTCCCACCCTCCTTTTCCCCCTTTCCCCCCTTTCCCACCTCTCATTCCCTCCCTTTCGCACCCATTTCCTACCTTTCAACTCCCCCATTCCCAACCTTTTTCCCCCTCATTTCCCACTTTTTCTCTCTCTTTCCCACTCCTTATTCCCCCCTTTTCCCACTCCTCATTTCATCCTTTTCCACTTTCCCCATTTTTCCCTTCTTCCCCTTCTTCCCCTTTTCCTCATTTTCCCCCTTTCCCACCTCTCATTCCATCCCTTTCCCACCCTGTTTCCCCTTTCCCCCATTCCCACCCCAATTTCCCACCTCTCAATTCCCCCTTTCCTAATCTTTTTCTCCCCCATTTCCCACTTTTTCTCCCCCTTTTCTCTCCTCATTACCCCCCATTTCCCACGCCCCCTTTTCCCCCCCTTTCCCCCCCCCTTTTCCCCCCTTTCCCACCTCTCATTCCCTCCCCTTCCCACCCTCTTTCCTCCATTCCCACCCTAATTTCCCGCCCCTCAATTTCCCTTTTCCTAATCTTTCCCTCCCCATTTCCCACTTTTTATCTCCCTTTCCCATTCCTCATTCCCACCCTCCTTTTCCCCCTTTCCCACCTCTCATTCCCTCCCTTTCCCATCCTCTTCCCCCCATTCCCACCCTAATTTCCCTCAATTCCCCCTTTCCCAATCTTTTCTCCCTCCATTTCCCACTTTTTATCTCCCCACTTCTGATTCCTCCCATTTCCCCCTTTTTCCCCCTTTTCCCCCCATTTCCCCCTTTTTCCCCCTTTTCCCCCCATTTCCCCCTTTTCCCCCCCATTTCCCCCTTTCCCCACTTTTCCCATTTTTCCTCCCTTTTTCCCCTTTCCCACCTTTTTTCCCTTTCCCCTTCTTTCCCCCCTTTCCCCCCCCCTTCCCCCCCTTTTTTCCCCCTTTTCTCCTTTTTCCCCATTTCCCACTCCTCATTCCCACTTTTCCCCCAGCTCCACAGGAAGATCTCTCCCAGCTCCTGGAACAGCACCGGGACCTCCAGGCGCAGCTGCAGCACCTGCACACCCAGGTACCCCAAAACCGCCCCAAACCCCCCTTTCCCATTTGGGGATTTTGGGGATTTTTTTGGGATTAAGCGCCCCCAACGTCCCAGAGCTCAGGGCGGGATTTTTCACTGATTTTTCGTTAATTTCTCACTGATTTCTCAGACACTTTTTGCAGATTTTTTGCACTTTTTTCATAGATTTTCTCCCAAATTTTTGCTGATTTTTCATTGATTTTTCATGGATTTTTCGCGAATTTTCTCCCATATTTTTCACAGATTTTTTGCTAAATTTTTCACAAAATTTTTGTGGACTTCTCCTGGATTTTTTCACAGATTTTCGCCTGGATTTCTTCTGGATTTTTCACGAATTTTTCACATATTTCTGCCGGATTTTCTCCCGGATTTTTCACTGATTTTTCACTGATTTTTTCCCATTTTTTCCCCTGATTTCCCCCAGCTTTCTCACCGAGTTTTCAGGGATTTGTCACAGATTTTCTCCCAGATTTCTCCTGGTTTTCTTCCTGATTATTCACAGATTTTTCATGACGCTTTCACAGATTTTTGAGGATCTGTCACAGATTTTCTCCCGGATTTTCTCCCAGATTTTTCACTGAGTTTTCACAGATTTGTCACACATTTTGTCCCAGATTTCTCCCTGATTACTCACGGATTTTTCATGACATTTTCACAGTTTTTTTGAAGATTTTTCACTTATTTTCTCCCAGATTTTCTCCCGGATATTTCCCGGATTTCTCACATATTTCCCTGTATTTTCCCACACAGCTGGAGCTGGAGCGGGAGGAGCAGCAGCGCCTGCGGGCAGCCCTGGCCGCCAGCCAGAGGGCACTGAGGTCCTTCAAGAGAGGTCAGCAGGGTCCCCATGTCCCCTCCAGTGCCACCAGGGCCACCCCAAACCAACGGCCCCAGTGCCCGTGGTGGCACAACCTTCATTTCCCCCTTTTCCCCTCCTTTTTCTCCCCTTTTTCCCCCCTTTTTCTCCTTTTTTCCCACCTTTTCCCCACCCTTCTTCCCTCCCTTTCCCATCCCTTTTCCGCCCCTATTTCCCACCCCACTTCCCACCTTTTCCCCCTTTTCCCATCATTTTCCCCTCCTTTCCCACTCTTTCCCTCCACCTCATTTTCCTTTCACTTCTCACCCTTTCCCCCCTCATTTCTCAAACCTTTCCCACATTTTTTCCGCTTTCCCCCCCTTTTCCTCCCCCATTTCCACCTGTTTTCTGCCCTTCCCCTCCCTTTTTTCCCCACCCCATTTCCCACCCCCATTCCCCCCTTTCCCACCCCTCATTTCCTCTCTTCCCCACTTTTTCCTCCCCCATTTCCCACCTTTCCCTCCCCCCTTTTCCCACCCTTTTACCCCCATTTCCCAAACTTTCCCCATCCTTTTCCCACCTTATCACGCCTCATTTCCCCCTTTTTCCACTCTTTTTTAACATTTTCCCCCTTCTTCCCTGCCTTTTCTTCCCCCACTTCCCACCCCTCATTTCCCCCCTTTCCCACCTTTCCCTCCCCCCTTTTCCTTCACTTTTCCAACCCTTTTTCCCCCACCCTTTTTCCCCCATTTCTCACCCCTCATTTCCTCTTTCCCACCTTTCCCTCCCCACTTTTCCTACACTTTTCTGACCCTTTTCACCCCCATTTCCCACCCCTTTTTACCCACCCCTTTCCCGCCCTTTTCCCTCCCATTTCCCAAATCTTTTCCCCTTTTCCCCACCCTTTTTAACCTTTTCCTTCTCCTTTCCTGTCTTTTCTTCCTCCATTTCCCACCCGTTTTCCACTCCTTTTCCCCCCATTTCCCACCCCTTTTTCCCATCCTTTTTCCCACCCTTTTCCTTCCCATTTCTCAAACCTTTCCCACACTTTTCTTCCACTTTCTCCCATTTTCCTTCCACATTTTCCAACTTTTTTCTGCCCTTCCCCCCCTTTTTCCCCCATTTGCCACCCCTCGTTTCCCCCCTTTCCCCCCTTTCCCTCCCCCTTTTTCCTACACTTTTCTGACCCTTTTCCCCCCCATTTCTCACCTCCTTTTTACATCCCTTTTTTCCCCCATTTCCCACCTTTTTTACCCACCCCTTTCCCACCCTTTTCCCTCCCACTTCCCAAATCTTTTCCCACCCTTTTTTAACCTTTCCCCTCTCCTTTCCTGCCTTTTCTTCCCCCATTTCCCACACTTTTTCCATCCCTTTTTCCCTGATTTCCCACCCCTCATTTCCCCCTTTCTCACCTTTCCCTCCCCGTTTTCCCACCCCTTTTTCCCTCCATTTCCCACCCTTTCCTATCCTTTTTCCCACCCTTTTCCCTCCCATTTCCCAAATCTTTTCCCCTATTTCCCACCCCTTTTTCCCATCCTTTTCTGCCCTTTCCCCGGTGCCACCCCGCTGTCCCCGCAGTGTCCCAGATTGTCACCCGGGATTACTGCCAGGCCCTGGAGCAGCTGGAGCTGGAGCAGGACCTGCGCTGCCACGCCGAGGCCTTTGCCCACCAGGTGCCACCAAGGCCTTGGGGACACCACTGGGGGTGGCACAGAGGTGGCAGTGGGGTCATCCATCCCGAGGGAATGGGGTGATGCCATTGGAATGGGACAATCCCTGGATTCTCCCACTTTGGTTTCCTGGGATGGAGCCACCAGCCCCTCCAGAAGGTGACACTGAGGGGTTGGGGACACCGCTGGGGGTGGCACAGAGGTGACAATGGGGTGCCCCAGCACATCCCTGGCACCCATCCCGATGGAATGGGGCGATCCCAAAGGAATGGGATGATCCCAGGATTCTCCCGCTGTGCTTTCTCAGGGTGGAGCCACCAGCCCCTCCAGAAGGTGACACTGAGGGGTTGGGGACACCGCTGGGGGTGGCACAGAGGTGACAATGGGGTGGCCCAGCACATCCCTGGCACCCATCCTGAGGGAGTGGGGTGATCCCAAAGGAAAGGGATGATCCCAGGATTCTCCCACTGTGGTTTTCCTGCATGGAGCCAGCTGGGATTCACTGCCAGCCTCTCCAGAGGATGACACCAAGGTGGGTGACACACAAGGAGGTGACACTGAGGTGACACACGCGCTTCCAGATGCTGGTCCAGCAGAAGGAGGCGAAGCGCCAGAGTTCCATCCTGCTGAGGAGCGTCGCGCCTGATTCCCAAATCCTGGAAGCGTTCCAGGAACTTGAAAAACTCAGCCGGGAGCTGGAGGAGACGCGGCAGGAACGGCGCCAGCAGGTGAGGGAACATCCCCAAGCTTGGGGACATTGCAGGGAGGGGACAGCGGGGTCCAGATCCCACACCTCCATTCCCATTATTCCATGGAGCGCTGCTTTTCCATGGATTTCCACCATGGATTTCCCACCACAGATTTCCCTCCCTGCATTTCCCACCATGGATCTCCCCTCTATGGATCTCCCTCCATGCATTTCCCACCATGGATTTCCCACCATGAATTTCCCTCCATGTATTTCTATCCATGGATTCCTTTCCATGGATTTCCCACCATGGATCTGCCACCATGGATTTCCTTACACAGATTTCCATCCTTGGATTTCCCTCCATGGATTTCCCTCCATGGATTTCCTACTGTGCATTTCCCTTCATGGATTTCCCACCAGGGATTTCCCACCATGGATCTCCTTCCATGGATTTCCCACTGTGAAATTCCATCTCTGGATTTCCTTCCATGGATTTCCATCCAGGGATTTCCCATCACAGATTTTCCTCTATGGATTTCTTTCCACAGATTTCCCACCATTAATTTCCTCACATGAATTTCCCACCAGGGATTTCCCACCATGGATTTCCTTCCATGGATTTCCTTCCATGGATTTCCATCCATGGATTTCCCTCTGTGGATTTCCCATCATGGATTTCCCTCCACGGATTTCCCTCCCTGGATTTCCCTCCATGGATTTCTTTCCATGGATCTCCCATCATGGATCTCCTTCCCTGGATTTCCCACCATGGATCTACTTCCATGGATTTCCTTCCACAGATTTCCATCCCTGGATCTCCCTCCATAGATTCCCATCCATAGATTTCCCACCATGGATTTGCTTCCATGGATTTTCTTCCACAGATTTCCTTCCATGGACTTCCCACCATGGATTGCCTTCCACGGATTTCCTTCCACGGATTTCCATCCTTGGATTTCCCTCCATGGATTTCTTTCCATGGATCTCCAACCATGGATCTCCTTCCATGGATTTTCTCTCATGGATCTCCCTCCATGCATTTCCCTTCATGCATTTCCTTCCATGGATTTCCCACCATGGGTATCCATCCCTGGATTTCCCTCCATGGATTTCCACCATGGATTTCCATCCAAGGATCTCCTTCCATGGATTTCCCACCTTGGATTTCTCCCCATGGGTTTCCCTCTATGGATTTCCTTCCAGGAATTTCCCACCACGAATTTCCCTCCATGGATTACCCTCCGTGGATTTCTCACCATGGATTTCCACCATGGATCTCCCACCATGGATCTCCTTCCATGGATTTCCCTCCATGGATTTCCCACCATGAACTTCCTTCCATGGATTTCTTTCCACGGAATTCCATCCCTGGATTTCATCCCATGGATTTCTCACCATGGATTTCCTTCCATGAATTTTCCTCTATGAATTTCCCACCATGGATTTCCCTCCATGGATTTACTTTCACAGATTTCCCTCTGTGGATTTCCCTCCGTGGATTTCCTTCCATGGATTTCCCTCCATGAATCCATGGATGGAATTCCATGAATTTCCATCCATGGATTTCCCTCCGTGGATTTCCCTCCATGGATTTCCCTCCATGGATTTCCATCCATGGATTTCCCTCTGTGGATTTCCCTCCATGGATTTCCCTCTGTGGATTTCCCTCCATGGATTTCCATCCATGAATTTCCCTCTGTGGATTTCCCTCCGTGGATTTCCCTCCGTGGATTTCCCTCCATGGATTTCCATCCATGGATTTCCCTCTGTGGATTTCCCTCCATGGATTTCCCTCCGTGGATTTCCCTCCATGGATTTCCATCCATGGATTTCCCTCTGTGGATTTCCCTCCATGGATTTCCCTCCGTGGATTTCCCTCCATGGATTTCCCTCCGTGGATTTCCCTCCGTGGATTTCCCTCCATGGATTTCCCAAGGTGTTGATGGAACCTCACCCCACAGCGAGGGCAAATTTGCCCTAAAACCCGCGGGGAGTTTTTCCCCAAATTCCCAATTTTAGGGTCGGGGAAGGGTCGCCGTCCTTGGGGTTTTCCCAGATCCCGGAATTCCCGTATTCCCACAGGAGGAGGAGCTGGAGCAGGAGCGGGAGGAGCTGCAGCGGGCGCGGGAAGCGCTGGAGGAGGAGCGGGAGGAGAAACGGGAGCTGAGGGAGAGGCTGGAAGGGCTGGAGAAGGAAGGTGGGAATTTCCACATGGAATTCCAGAGGGTTCCATGGGATTCCAGAGGGATTCCAGAGAATTCCAAAGAATTCCAGGGGGGATTCCAGAGGATTCCAGGGGGGTTTTAGAGGATTCCAGGAAAAATTCAGGGGGATTCCAGATGGATTCCAAAGAATTCTAGAGAGATTTTAGAGGATTTCAGAAGGATTCCAGATAGTTCCAGGGGGATTTTAGAGGATTTCAGATTATTCCAGAGGGGATTCCAGGAGCATTCCAGAAGATTCCGAGGGGATTCTGGACTGATTCCAAAGACTCCCAGAGGTTTCCAGAAGATTCCAGAGGAATCTCAGGAGCATTCCAAAGGGATTCCAGAAGATTCCAAGGGGGATTCCGGGAGGGATTTCAGGGGGATTCCAAAGGGATTCCAGAAGATTCCAGGGGGGATTCCAGAAGATTCCAGAAGAATTCCAGACAGATGCCAGGGGGGTTTTAGAGGGTTCCGGGGGGGGTTCCAGACAATTCCAGAGGGATCCCCAATCCCGATGCCGCCTCATTCCAGTGGGATCCCTCCGGGAGCAGCTGGCACAGCAGCCGCCACCCCAGAGCCACCCCGAGGTGCCACCACCGCCACCGCTGCCACCGCCCACTGCCACCACCATCCCCGCCGAGTAGGTGACACATCCCGGCAGCTTTTCCGGCCAACATTCCAGAACATTCCCAGAAAACTGCTGTCCCCAAGAGGGGAGGGGATGGGGTGACAGATGTGTCACCTCCTGTCCCCTCCAGTGTCACCTCCTGTCCCCCCCACAGCCCCCTGGCTGCCCTCAGGCAGAGGAAGGTGCGGAAAAACCCGGAGCAAAGTGAGTCCTGAGGGGTGGGGACATCGGGAATGTCCCCAGGGTGGGGACAGCAGGAGTGTCCCCAAAGTGTCAGCAGGGTGGGAGTGGGGACATCAGGAGTGTCACCAGGGTGGGGACATTGGGAATGTCACCAGGGTGGGGACATCAGGAGTGTCCCCAGAGTGTCACCAAAGCGGGGACACTGGGAATGTCCCCAAAGTGTCCCCAGGGTGCGGACATTGGGAATGTCACCAGGGTGGGGATGGGGACATCAGGAGTGTCCCCAAAGTGTCACCAGGGCAGGGGTGGGGACATTGGGAGTGTCCCCAAAGTATCACCAGAACAGGCGCTGCTCCAGGGGTCCCCGAGCTCCATTGCGAGTGATCCGGGGACAGGGTGGCATGGCCAGGGAGGTGACAGCTCCACCCTAAATGTGACCCCAGCCCTGTCCCCAGCACAGGGAGGTGACAGCTCCACCCTCAGTGTGACCTGAGTGGTGTCCCCAGCACGGGGAGGTGACACAGTGCCACCCCAGCAGGTGACTCGGGGACCGAGGACATCCATGCCCGGGCTGTGCAGGAGATGCTGGAGCGGATCCGCACCGGGATCGTCCTGAGGCCGGCCAGGGCCAGGCCACCCCCGTGCCAGGTGACAACAGGGACAACGGGCTGGCAGGCCTGGCGTTCCCAGGGTCAGGAATTCCCGGGATTGAGCCATTCCCGGGGTCAGGAATTCCCGGGATTGAGCCATTCCCGGGATTGAGCCATTCCCAGGTCAGGAATTCCCGGGATTGAGCCATTCCTGGGATTGAGCCATTCCCAGGTCAGGAATTCCCGGGATTGAGCCATTCCTGGGATTGAGCCATTCCCAGGTCAGGAATTCCCGGGATTGAGCCATTCCCAGGATTGAGCCATTCCCAGGTCAGGAATTCCTGGGATTGAGCCATTCCCGGGATTGAGCCATTCCCAGGTCAGGAATTCCCGGGATTGAGCCATTCCTGATTTCCTGGCAGGACTCTGTGGCCAGCAAGAGGAGGAGCGCAGCGCTGGAGCTGCAGGGGATCCTGGTGGGCAGCGCTGATCCCTCAGTGTCCCCTCAGTGTCCTCACACTGTCCCCATGGTGTCCCTTTGGTGTCTCCATGCTGTCCCTGTGCTGTCCCCTCAGTGTCCCCTTGATGTCCCCATGGTGTCCCCATGATGTTCCCCTTAATGTCCTTTTGACATCCCCAAGATGTCCCCTCAGGGTCCCCTCCATGCCCTGATGATGCCCCCTTGGTGTCCCTTGATGTCCCCATGGTGTTCCCTTGATGTCCTTGATGTCCCCCTAGTGTCCCCTCGATGTCCCTGTGGTGTCTTCTTGGTGTCCCCATGATGTCCCCTTTGTGTCCCTTTGATGTCTCCTTGATATCCCTCCCCTCTATGTCCCCTTGATGTCCCTGTGGTGTCCCCATGGTGTTGACATGCTCTCCCTGCAGTGCCCCAATTCTTTCCTTGTGGTGTCCACTTATGTCCCCTTTGTCCCTTTTGTGGCCCTTGATGTCCCCTCAGTGTCCCCTTGATGTCTTTTTGATGTCCCTCTGGTGTCTGTTTGATGTTCCTGTGGTGTCCCCATGCTGTCCCTATGATGTCCCTGTGGGGACCCTTTAGATGTCCCCTTTGTATACCCATGGTGTTGCCATGCTGTCCCTGCAGTGTCCCCATGGTGTCCCCTTTGTGTCCCCTTGCTGTCCCTGCAGTGTCCCCATGGTGTCCCCTTTGTGTCCCCTTGATGTCCCCACGATGTCCCCTTGATATCCCTCCCCATGATGTCCCTGTGGTATCCCCACGATGTTGACCTGATCTCCCTGCAGTGTCCCCATTCTGTCCCTGTGGTGTCCCCTTTGGTGGCCCTTGATGTCCCCTCAGTGCCCTCTTGATGCCTCTTTGATGTCCCCATGATGTCCCCCTGGTGCCCCCTTAGATGTCCCCTTTGTACACCCACACGGTTGCTGAACTGTCCCCTCAATGTCCCCTATGGTGTCCCCTTGCTGTCCCCTTTGTGTCCCTTCAATGTCCCCTTGCTATCCCTCCCCTTGATATCTCCTCGGTGTCCCCTCAATGTCCCCCTTGATGTCCCCATGGTGTCCCCTTGATATCCCCTTTGTGTCCCCTCAATGCTTAATGTCCCCCTTGATATCCCCTTTGTGTCCCCTCAATGTCCCCTCGATGTCCCCTTGATATCCCTCTCCATGATGTCCCCCTTGGTGTCCCTACGATGTCCCCTCAATGTCCCCCTCAGTGTCCCCTTGCTGTCCCCTCGGTGTTCCCTCAATGTCCCCTTGCTGTCCCCATGGTGTCCCCATGACGTTCCCTTGCTATCCCTCCCCATGATGTCCCCTTTGTGTCCCCTCACTGTCCCCCCCGGTGACCCCTTTGTGTCCCAGGGCGCCCTGCGGAGGCCGAGCCGGAGGCGCAGCCGGCAGAGCCGGGATCGGGATCGGGATCGGGATCGGGATCAGGGATCGGCCCTGGAGCTGGGATCCATCCTGGAGCGGCGCCGCCGGGCCCTGGACGCTGCCACGGGGGATTCCCTGGGGAATTCCATGGGAAAGCAGCCCATGGGGAATTCCATGGGAAACCAATCCATGGGGAATTCCATGGGAAACCAGCCCATGGGGAACTCCATGGGAAACCAATCCATGGGGAATTCCATGGGAAACCAATCCATGGGGAATTCCATGGGAAAGCAACCCATGGGGAATTCCATGGGAAACCAGCCCATGGGGAACTCCATGGGAAAGCAGCCCATGGGCACCAATTCCATGGGAAACCAATCCATGGGGAATTCCATGGGAAACCAATCCATGGGGAATTCCATGGGAAAGCAACCCATGGGGAATTCCATGGGAAAGCAGCCCATGGGCACCAGTTCCACAGGGAATTCCATGGGCATCAATTCCATGGGAAACCAATCCATGGGGAATTCCATGGGAAACCAATCCATGGGGAATTCCATGGGAAACCAGTCCATGGGCACCAATTCCATGAGGAATTCCATGGACACCAATTCCATGGGAAACCAGTCCAAGGGCACCACTTCCATGAGGAATTCCATGGGCACCAGTTCCACAGGCACCAGTTCCATGGGGAATTCCATAGGAAACCATTCCATGGGCACCAATTCCATGGGGAATTCCATGGGAAACCATTCCAAGGGCACCAGTTCCATGGGCACCAATTCCATGGGGAATTCCACGGGCACCAATTTCATGAGGAATTCCATGGGCATCAGGTCCATAGGCACCAATTCCATGGGAAACCATTCCAAGGGCACAGATTCCATGGGCACCAATTCCATGGGGAATTCCATAGGCACCAATTTCATGAGGAATTCCATGGGCACCAGTTCCATAGGCACCAATTCCATGGAAAACCATTCCAAGGGCACCAATTCCATGGGGAATTCCACGGGCACCAATTCCATGGGCACCGATTCTACGAGGAATTCCACAGGCACCAGTTCCATGGGCACCGATTCCATGGGGAATTCCATGGGCATCGATTCCATGGGCACCAGTTCCATGGGGAATTCCATGGGCACCGATCCCATGGGCACCGATTCCATGGGGAATTCCATGGGCACCGATCCCATGGGCACCAACTCCATGGGCGGGAATTCCATGGGCACCAACTCCACAAGGAATTCCACAGGAGCACAGGAGCGCGACGGAGCCGGGACGGAGCTGGACGCGGGTACGGAGCTGGGAATGTCCCCAAGGAGGGCGCAGAGGTGACACCGACAGCTGCCACCTCCTGTCCCCTCCTGTCCCCAATGCCATCCCTGTGTCACGGCTTTTCCCAGGAAATCGCGACAAGGACAAGGAGCAGGACATGGACAAGGACAAGGACAAGGACAAGGACAAGGACACAGCCGCTGTCCCCTTCCGGCCCCGGGGCCTTGGTGGCCTCCCCAGGACGCGTCCCCGTCCCCGCTGGGCTTGGGACAGTGCCTAGGAGCTGCTTCCCGGGAATTCCCACCCTCCTTTCCCGGGATTCTCCACCTTCATTTTCCCACCATCAGTTCCCAGGGTCTTCCACCCTTTCCCCCCAAGATTTTCCACCCTCCTTTCCCGGGATTTCCTGCCCTCATTTCCTGAATTTCCCGTCCTCCATTCCCAAGATTTTCCTGCCTCCTTTCCAGGACTTCCCACCCTTAATTCCCAGAATTTCCTGCCCTCAATTCCCTGAATTTCCCACCTTCATTTCCTGGGATTTTCCACACTCCTTTCCCAGGATTTTCCACCCTTTTCCTCCAAGATTTTCTGCCCCCCTTTCCCAGGGTTTCCCAACCTCCATTCCCAGGATTTTTCACCCCTTTTTCCCAAGATTTTCCACCCTCATTTCCCAGGATCTCCCACCCCCAATTCCCAGGATTTTCCTGCCTCCTTTCCCAGGTATTTCCACCCCTTTTTTGCCAAAATTTCCCACCCTCCTTTCCCAAGATTTTCCACCCCTTTTTCCCAAGATTTTTCCGGAATTTTCCTGCCTCCTTTCCAGGATTTCCCACCCTCATTTCCCAGGATTTTACACCTCTTTTTCCCACCGTTTTTCACCCTCAATTCCCAGAATTTCCCACCCTCCTCTCCCAGGATTTTCTGAGGATTTCCTGCCCGCCTTTCCAGGATTTCCAGCCCTCATTTCCTGGGATTTTCCTGCCTCATTTCCCTGGATTTCCCACCCTCCATTCCCAAGATTTTCCCAAGACTTTCCACCCACAATTCCCAAGATTTTCCACCCTTATTTCCCAAGATTTCCCACCCTCAATTTCCAAGGATCTCCCACCCTTTTTCCCCAAGGTTTTCCTGCATTCTTTCCAGGATTTCCCACCCTCAATTCCCAGCATTTCCTGCCCTCAATTCCCAGGATTTCCACCCCTTTTTCCCAAGATTTTCCCAGGATTTCCCGCCCTCATTTCCTGGGATTTTCCCCCCTCCATTCCTACGATTTTTCCAAGATTTTCCACCCTCAATTCCCAGGATTTCCCACCCTTTTTTCCCCAAGATTTTCCAGACTCCTTTCTCAAGATTTTTCCAGGATTTTCCCCCCTCAATTCCCAGAATTTTCCTGCCTCCATTCCCAAGATTTTCCACCCTCCTTTCCAGGATTTTCCACCCTCATTTCCTGGGATTTCCCAACCTCCATTTCCAAGATTTTTCCAGAATATTCCACCTTCGACTCCCAGAATTTTCCTGCCTCCTTTCCCAGGAATTTCCATCCTTTTATCCCCAAAATTCCCCACCCTCCTTTCCTGGGATTTTCCACCCCTTTTTCCCAAGATTTTTCCAGGATTTCCCACCCTCATTTCCCAGGATTTCCTGCCCCCAATTCCCAGAATTTCCCACCCTTATTTCCCAGGATTTTCCACGCTCCTTTCCCGGGATTTTCCACCCCCAATTCCCAAGATTTTTCCAGGATTTCCCACACTCATTTCCTGGGATTTTCCTGCCTCATTTCCCAGGATTTCCCCCCATCCATTCCCACGATTTTTCCAGGATTTTCCACTTCTGATTCCCAGAATTTCCCGCCCTCCTTTCCCAGGCTATCCCACCCCCAATTCCCAAGATTTTTCACCCTCAATTCCCAGGATTTCCTGCCCTCATTTCCCAGGATTTCCCACCCCTTTTTCCCAAGATTTTCCCACGATTTTCCGCCCGCCTTTCCAGGTTTTCCACCCTCATTTCCCAGGATTTTCCTGCCTCATTTCCCAGGATTTCCCACCCTTAATCCCAGAATTTTCCACCCTCCTGGGAACCCCTGGAAAAACGGGATCCCCTGGAATTCCACGCTGCTTTTCCTTGGGAACAACCCAACCCCCACCCACTCCACAGAATTCCATCCCACCCTCCAAATTCCCCCAAAATTCGGGAATTCCTTCCCCCAAATCCCACAGAACCTTGGGCAGCTCCTCCTTTCCTACATCCAAATAAAATCTTTTATTTCCCTTGGATTTGAGACCACCTGGAATTATTCCAAAGCTCCTTTCCCAGGAATCCCAAATCCTCCATTCCTTGGGAATTCCCTTGGATTTGGTTTTTTTCCCAGATTTTTCTCCCTCCTTTTCCAGCTGGAACTCAAAGCTTTAAGGCTGGGAGGGATTTTTCCCAAATTTCCCTGAATTCCTGCTCCTTTTTCTGGAGGAAAATTGGGAAGGAGATGCCCCAAAAAAACCTGGAAAAGGGAAATTCCTGATGGAAAAGAAGCGAGAAATTTTCCCAGATTTTTCCCAAATCCTGGAATTTTCTTGGAGATTTTTCCCAAACTTCTCCAAATCCTGGAGTTTTTTCCCAGATTTCTCCAAATCCTGGAATTCTCCTGGAGTTTTCCCCTAGATTTTTCCCAAATCCTGGCATTTTCTTGGAGATTTTTCCCAAATTTTTCCACATCCTGGAGTTTTTTCCAAGACTTCTCCCAATCCTGGAATTTTCTGGAGTTTTTTCCTGGATCTTTCCAAATCCTGGAGCTTTTCCCCAGATTTCTCCAATTCCTGGAACTTTCCTGGAGTTTCTTCCTGGATTTTTCCCAAATCCTGGAGTTTGTCCCAGATTTTTCCCAAATCCTGGAACTTTCCTGGAGTTTTTTCCTGGATTTTCCCAAATCCTGGAATTTTCCTGGAGCTTTTTCCTGGATCTTTCCAAACCCTGGAGATTTTTCCCAGAATTTCCCAAATCCTGGAGGTTTTTCCCACATTTCTCCAATTCCTGGAATTTTCCTAGAGTTTTTCCCCAGATTTTTCCCAAATCCTGGAACTTTCCTGGAGTTTTTTCCAGATTTTCCAAACCTTGGAGTTTTTCATGGATTTTTCCCAAATCCTGGAGATTTTTCCCAGATTTCTTCAAATCTTGGAACTTTCCTGCAGTTTTTTCCCGGATTTCTTCAAATCCTGGAGTTTTTCCCCCGATTTTTCCCAATCCAGCTTTTTTTTGAGCTCTCTCTGCTGCTTCCAGGGAAATTCCAGAGCTTGGGAATTTCCTTTTCCTGCTCTTTCCAGATCCAGGAAAATCCACAATCCCACAGGATGGGGGAGGGATCTGAATCCATGAATTTTTCCCAAAATCCTGGAATTCCTGTGGCAAAATTCCATCCAAATTCCACAACCTGGCCTTGGACACTTCCATGGACCCGGAAAAATCCCAATCCCAATAAAAACCCTCAAAACCCCAAGGAAAATCCAAGATTTTTCCACTTTATTCATCAATTTCTCTCATTCTCGGTGTTTCTGGGAATGTTTTTCCCAAATTTCCAGGAGTTTCATCCCAAATTTCCTTTTCCTGGTTAAATATTTATGGATTTGCACAATTTCTCTAAAATCTGATTCAGCTCCTGGAAATCCAGGCTGGAAAAATATGGAAAAAAATCCCAGGAAAATCGGGATTCAAAGGAATCAGGAATTCCTGATTTTCCTCATTCCCATCCTGGAATTTTCCAGCCAATCCAGAGGGGAAAAAAAAAAGAAAAAATCAACAAAAAATCCCAATCCAAGAGGTCTCAGAGCAAAATTCCAGTTTTTCCAAAGGAATTTTTTTTTTTGGGAATTACTCGAAAAATCTTCTGGATCGGGAATTCCCAAGCCTGGCTGGGGTGGGAATGGAAAATTCCAGAAAAAAATGGGAATTTTTTTGATGGGAAAGAAGAAATTTGCAGCTTCCTCAGAGGATTTTCACCCTTTGTAGAAAAGGAGGAAGGAAAAATCTGGGAATTCTCAACATTCCCCCTCGTCTGCAGGTCAGAAAAGTCCGGAATTCTGGGAATTCCTTGGAAAACTGAGATTTCCATGGAAAATCCCTTCCCATCAACTCCTTCCCAAGGCTTTGCTGGAGGGAAAAATAGGAATTTTCAGGATTTAAACCACCCAAATCCTGATTTTTTTTTTGGGGATCATTCCTTCTGGAAAAATATGGAATCCTCTGGATTTATCCCGATTTTTCCCATATTTTTTCTTTTAATTCATGGCTCTGTGGAACCCTCAGGAAAATCCAGGAGCAGCTTCCTCAGGGAACTGGGAAATTCCCCAAATCCCAAAAATTTTCCATGAAAACATTCCCAAGGAATCAGCAGGAAAAACCCCAAGCGTGGTCGGCACCTCCAGGAGTGTCCAAGTCTTTGAATTCCCAAAAAATTCCTAAAAAGTGGCAAAATTTGGGATATTCCGGCTGGGGATCTTCGGGATATTCCCAAATATTCCCAAATATTCCCGAATTTCAGTAAATTTTCTGCCTGCTGGGCAGGATGGCTTCCTTGATGAAGGAGAAAATCAGGAGAATCCCGGAGCGTTTCCCTCTTTTCCCCTTGGTGAAATAATTGGAGACGACGTCGTCTGCGGAAAACGGGCAACGGGATCAGAATTCCAGAGGGGAATTTGGGGAGATTTTGGGATTTTTGGGGAGTGGGATGGAATTCTCCAAGGAGTTGTGGTTGCTCCTGGATCCCACTGGGAATGTGGGGTTGGAGTTTTGGGGTTATCAGGGATGTCAAATTTATGGGGTACTCAGGAAGCCCCAATTCCATGGAATTCTCGGAGCTTTTGGGGGGCCCAGTGATCCCAAATTTTTTGGGATTCTTTGAAGCTTTGGGACCCCCAATTTCTGGGACATTCTGACCCCTAAAAATCCCAAAATTTTGGGAAATTCTGAGCCGACAGGAAGCCCCAGGAATCCCAAAATTTCTGGGATTCTTTGAGCCTTTGGGACCCCCAATTTCTGGGACATTCTGACCATTGGTGACCCCTAAAAATCCCAAAATTTTGGGACATTCTGAGCCTTTAGGAAGCCTCAGGAATCCCAAATTTCTCGGATTCTCTGAGATTTCAGGGACCCCCAGGGATCCCAAATTTTTGGGACATTTGGAGAATTTGGGGCACCCAGGAATCCCAAAATTTCTGGGGTTCTTTGAGCCTTTGGGACCTCCCATTTCTGGGATATTCTGAGCCTTTGGGGACCCCAAAAATCCCAAAATTTTTGGGACATTCTGAGCCTTTAAGAAGCTCCAGGAATCCCAAATTTCTGGGATTCTCTGAAGCCCTGTGGAGCACCCAAGGATCCCAAATTTCTGGGACATTTTGACCTTTGGTGACCCCTAAAAATCCCAAATGTTGGAATATTCTGAGCCCACAGGAAGCCTCAGGAATTCCAAATTTCTCGGATTCTCTGAGATTTCAGGGCACCCCAGGGATCCCAAATTTTTGGGACATTTGGAGAATTTGGGGCACCCAGGAATCCCAAAATTTCTGGGATTCTTTGAGCCTTTGGGACCTCCCATTTCTGGGACATTTTGACAACTTTGGTGACCCCCAAAAATCCCAGAATTTTGGGATATTCTGAGCCCACAGGAAGCCCCAGGAATACCAAATTTCTGGGATTCTCCAATGGCTCAAGAACCCCAAAAATCCCAAATTTCCACAGCATTGTCACACTTTATGCCCCCAAAAATCCCAAATTTCTGGGACATTCTGAGCGGGATCAAAACCGGACGAACTCAAAATCCTTTCCCATTCCCAACCCCATTCCCAACCCCATTCCCATTCCCAATCCCAATCCCAATCCCAATCCCAACCCCATTCCCATTCCCAATCCCAATCCCAATCCCATTCCCAACCCCGTTCCCACCTCTGGGCTGCACCATGGAGTTCAATCCTTGGGATTCTCCAAGGGCTCAGGGATCCCCCCAAAATCCCAAATTTCTGGGACATTCCGGACCCTTGGGAAGCCCAGGAATCCCACATTTCTGGGATTCTCTGAAGGCTCAGGAACCCCAAATTTCTGGGATTCTTCAAGGACCCCCAAAAATCCCAAATTTTCACGACATTGTCACCCTTGATGGCCCCAAAAATCCCAAATTCCTGTGATGTTCTGAGCAGGATCGAAACCAGACAAACTCAAAATCCTTTCCCACCCATTCCCAACCCCAATCCCATTTCCAACCCCATTCCCATTCCCAATCCCAACCCCAATCCCAATCCCAACCCCAACCCCAATCCCAACCCCAACCCCAATCCCAACCCCAATCCCAATCCCAATCCAATCCCAACCCCAATCCCATTCCCAATCCCAACCCCAATCCCAACCCCAATCCCAACCCCAATCCCATTCCCAATCCCAATCCCATTCCCAACCCCAATCCCAATCCTAATCCTAATCCTAATCCTAATCCCATTCCCATTCCCATTCCCAATCCCAATCCCAATCCCAATCCCATTCCCAACCCCGTTCCCACCTCTGGGCTGCCCCATGGAGTTCAATCCTTGGGATTCTCCAAGGGCTCAGGAACCCCAAATTTTTGGGACATTCTGAGCCCTTGGGGAACCTCAGGATTCCCAAATTTCTGGGATTCTCCAAGGGCTCAAGGACCCCCAAAAATCCCAGATTTCTGGGACGTTCTGACCCTTGATGTCCCAAAAAATCCCAAATTTCTGGGATTCTCTGAGGCCTTGGCACTCCCAATCCTTGGGATTCTCCAGAGGCTTAGGGACCTCAAAAATCCCAAATTTTCAGGATATTCTGAGCAGGATCAGAACAGGACAAGCCTGAAATCCTTTCCCACCCATTCCCATTCCCATTCCCGACCCCATTTCCATTCCCAATCCCATTCCCATTCCCAATCCCATTCCCATTCCCAACCCCAATCCCAATCCCAATCCCAATCCCAATCCCAATCCCAATCCCATTCCCAATCCCAACCCCATTCCCATTCCCAATCCCAATCCCGACCCCATTTCCATTCCCAATCCCATTCCTGACCCCATTTCCATTCCCAACCCCAATCCCATTCCCATTCCCAACCCCAATCCCAACCCCATTCCCATTCCCGACCCCATTTCCATTCCCAATCCCAATCCCAATCCCAATCTCAATCACATTCCCATTCCCGACCCCATTCCCAATCCCAATCCCAACCCCAATCCCAATCCCAATCCCATTCCCAATCCCAACCCCAATCCCAACCCCAATCCCAATCCCATTCCCAATCCCAATCCCAACCCCAATCCCAATCCCAATCCCAATCCCATTCCCAATCCCAATCCCAATCCCAACCCCAATCCCAATCCCAACCCCAATCCCAATCTCAATCCCATTCCCATTCCCGTTCCCATTCCCAATCCCAATCCCAACCCCAATCCCAATCCCAATCCCAATCCCAACCCCCAATCCCAATCCCATTCCCATTCCCAATCCCATTTCCATTTCCATTCCCATTTCCATTCCCAATCCCAATCCCAACCCCAATCCCAATCCCAATCCCGTTCCTGACCCCAACCCCAATCCCAATCCCGTTCCCACCTCCGGGCTGCACGGTGGAGGGCAGGACGTTCTCCCCGGCCGACAGCGACACGAAGAAGGCGAAGGGAATCAACCACAGGCAGAAGGTGAAATAAGCCAGGACCTGCAGAATTCCCAAAATTCCAACCTGAATTCCCAAAATCCCAACCCAAAAACATCAAAATCCCAAGCCAAAAACCCCCAAATTCCAAGAAATCCTAAGGAAAAGCGCCCATCTCACCCCATTTTTGGGGGGGGCGAAAATTCTCCTTGAGGTGTTCCCAAATTTTTTAATCTTCCTTGAAAGAAGCCAGAATTCCCAGAATTCCAACCCAGAATTCCCAAAATTCCATGTGGAAATCCCAGAATTCCAACTCCAAAATCCCAAAATTCCATCTCAGCAATCCCAAAGTTCCAACCCAAAAATTCCAAGAATTGCCATGGAAAATTCTAAACCAGGACCTGCAGAAGTCCCAAAATTCCAGCTCGGAAACCCCAAAATTTGAACCCAAAAACCCCAAAATTCCAAGAATTCCTATGGAAAATTTCCAGCCAGCACCTGCAGAATTCCCTAAAATTCCAGCTTGGAAATCCCAAAATTCCAAGAATTCCTAATGAAAAAATTCCAACCAGAATTCTCAAAATTCCAGCTCAAAAATCCCAAAATTCCAACCCCAAACCCCGAAAATTCCAACCCAGAATTCCCAAAATTCCAAAAATTCCAATGGAAAATTTCCAGCCAGGACCTGCAGAATTCCCTAAAATTCCAGCTCGGAAATCCCAAAATTCCAACCCAAAACCCCCAAAATTCCAAGAATTCCTATGGAAAAGTCCAACCAGAATTCCCAAAATTTCAGTTTGGAAATCTCAAAATTCCAACCCAAAAACCCCAAAATTCCAAGAATTCCCACGGAAAATTTCCATCTCACCCCTTTTTTTGTGGGATAAAAAAGTTTCCTCGAGGTGTTCCCAAATTTTTTGCTCTTCCTTGAAAGAAGCCAGAATTCCCAAAATTCCAACCCAGAATTCCCAAAATTCCAACCCAGAATTCCTAAATTTCCAGCTGGAAAATCCCAAAATTCCAAGCCCAAAACCCCAAAATTCCAAGAATTCCTATGGAAAATTTCCAGCCAGCACCTGCAGAATTCCCTAAAATTCCAGCCCGGAAATCCCAAAATTCCAACCCCAAAATTCCAAGAATTCCTATGGAAAATTTCCTCCTCACCCCCGATTTGTGGGATAAAAAAGTTCCCTTGAGGTGTTCCCAATTTTTTTGCTCTTCCTGGTTTTAAATTCCCAGATTTTAATTAAGGATTAATTTAATTAAGATTTTAATTAATTCAATTCAATCCATACAGAAAAAAGTATTGAAATTAATGAAAAAAAAAAAAAAACAAAAATTCAGGGAAAAATTGGATTTTCCTCATTTTTAATGGAATTTTGGGATTTTTGTCATGGAATTCCCAATGGGAAAAGATTTGGGGTTAAATGGTTAAAAAAATGGAATTTCAATAATTAATTTCCTATTTCTCCTAAAATTTCCTAAATTTTTTCACATTTTAGGGATAAATTAAAACGAACATTCCACATTTCTAGAATTTCTTGGGAAAACCCCAAACCTGAAACTCCCAGGGAATTTCAGAACCTCAAGAAACCCAAAAAAAAAAAAAAATTCAAAAAAAAAAAAATCAATTTTTATTTTGAAAAAATTCAGAGCTACCAACCCAAAAATTGGGATTTTTCCAATGGGGAAAATGGGGAAAATCCCAAAATTTTTGGGATCTTACCTCGGAGAAGAGGTAAAATTCCTCAGCAAAATATTGGAATGCCAGGTAGTGATTGACCACGACCAGAACTGTAGGAAAATCAGGGAAAACAACGGGATCAGAACATTCCAGAGGGAAAATCCCAAATTTTGGAGCCCTCCCGTTCCCAATCCCAAATCTGGAATTCTGCCCCAGCCTGAAACGTTTGGGAATTTTGAGGTGGGGGTGGAAATTTGGGGCATTTGGGGGATTTTTTAGGGGGGTTGGGGTGTTCAAGGATCCCAAATTTGGGGATCCCAAAGCTCAAAAAGTTCCCTCAAAATTGCCCCAAAAATTCCCTCAAAATTGCCCCAAAACTCCATCAAAATTCCCCCAAAAATTCCCAAAGAACCCCCAAAAAATCCCCAAAATCCCTAAAAATTCCCCCCAAAAATCCCCAATAATTCTCCCCAAATTCCTCCAAAATCCCCCCAAAAAATTTCCCCCAAAAATCCCCCAAAATCCCCAATAATTCTCCCCAAATTCCTCAAAAATCCCCCCAAAAAATTTCCCCCAAAAAAATTTCCCCAAAATTCCAAGAAGTTCCCCAAATTTTCACCAAAATCCCCAAAGATCCTCCCAAATATCCTCCCAGAATTCCCCAATAATTCTCTCAAAATTCCTCTGAAAATCCTCAAAAAATCTTCAAAAAATCAGCAAAAACTGCCCCAAAAACTCCCCCTAAATTCTCCAAAAGATTCCCAAAGATCTGCAAAAAAGTCCCAATAAATCCCTGAAAATTATCCAAAAAAACCCTAAAAAAATTCTCAAAAAAATCACCAAACTCCCCCCCAAAACTTCTGAAAGAAAAACCCCAAAATTCCCCGATAAAATTACAAAAAAACCCAAAAATAAAAAAATATTTTAAAAATCACCAAAAATTCACAAAAAATTTACCCAAAAATTACTGAAAAAATCCCTAAAAATATAAAAAAAAATTCCCCAAAAACTCCCAAATATCCTCTAAAAAATCCCCAAAAATCTAAAAAAACTCCAAAAAATCCCCTGCAAATCCTCAAAAAATTCCTAAAAAAATCACAAAAATCCTCCAAAAAAAAATCAGCAAAAAACTCAAAAACAATCACTGAAAAATATCCAAGAATTTCCTCAAAAAATAAAAAAAAAATCTTGAAAAAATCAAAAGAAAATCCCCAAAAAATCCCAAAAAATCCCAAATAATTCCCCAAAACCCAAAGTTGATGTCAGAGCGCAGGAGAGGAGGAAGTTGGAGGAGCCGGGCTGGGGGCAGGGGAAGAACCCCAAATTCTGGAACATTCTGAGCTTTTGGGGGCTCTTAAAGAATCCCAAAAATTCTACAAAAAAATCCCCAAAAAAAAAAAAAAAATCCAAAACAGCCCTTGAAAAAAATCCCCAAAATTCCCCCCAAAAATCACCGAAAAATCACCGAAAAATCCCATTTAAATCCCAAAAAATCCAAAAAAAAAAAAAAAATCAAAAAAAAAATCCCAAAAAATCCCAAAAAAATCCCAAAAAAAATCCCAAATAATTCCCCAAAACCCAAAGTTGATGTCAGAGCGCAGGAGAGGAGGAAGTTGGAGGAGCCGGGCTGGGGCAGGGGAAGCTCTGCAGCAGCCCCAGCCACACCAGGAACCCCAAATTCTGGAACATTCTGAACTTTTTGGGGTTCTTAAAGAATCCCAAAAATTCCCCAAAAAATCCTGTAAAATTTCCCCAAAAATCCCCAAAAAAATCCCAAATAATTCTCTCCGAAATTCCCTCCAAAAATCACCAAAAAATCCCAAAAAAACCCCAAAAAAATCCCGAAAAAATCCCAAAAAATCCCATTTAAACCCCAAAAAATACCCAAAAAAAATCCCAAAAAATTCCCAAAAAATCTGAAATAATTCCAAGCTGATGTCAGAGCGCAGGAGAGGAGGAAGTTGGAGGAGCCGGGCTGGGGGCAGGGGAAGCTCTGCAGCAGCCCCAGCCACACCAGGAACCCCAAATTCTGGCACATTCTGAGCTTTTTGCGGGGTCTTAGAGAATCCCAAAAATTCCCCAAAAATTCCCCAAAAAATCCTGTAAAATTTCCCTAAAAAATCCAAAACAATTCCCTCCAAAAATCCCTAATAATTCTCTCCAAAAATCACCGAAAAATCCCCAAAAAAACCCAAAAAAATCCCGAAAAAATCCCAAAAAATCCCATTTAAACCCCAAAAAATCCCCAAAAAATCCCCAAAAAAATCCCAAAAAATTCCAAAAATATTCCCCAAAAATCCCTGAAGCCCTGTGGTGGTTGCTGACCGCAGGAGAGGAGGAAGTTGGAGGAGCCGGGCTGGGGCAGGGGAAGCTCTGCAGCAGCCCCACGTACACCGGGTACCCCAAATTCTGGCACATTCTGAGCTTTTTGCGGGGTCTTAGAGAATCCCAAAAATTCCCCAAAAATTCCCCAAAAAATCCTGTAAAATTTCCCTAAAAAATCCAAAACAATTCCCTCCAAAAATCCCCAATAATTCCCTCCAAAAATCACCGAAAAATCCCCAAAAAAACCTAAAAAAATCCCAAAAAAATCCCAAAAAATCCCATTTAAACCCAAAAAAATCCCCGAAAAATCCCCAAAAAAATCCCAAAAAAATCCCAAAAAATTCTTAAAGGCCTGTGGTGGTTGCTGACCGCAGGAGAGCAGGAAGTTGGAGGAGCCGGGCTGCAGGCAGGGGAAGCTCTGCAGCAGCCCCAGCCACACCAGGTTGCTGAAGAGCCCCGTGGCCACCAGGAGCGCCGGGAAGTGCTCGAACAGGAACAGCCCCAGGTGAACGGCGGAGGAGAACTGGGGGAGAAATGGGGGAGAAATGGGGGAATAAATATGGGAAGTGTGGGGATAAATGTGGGGATAAATGTGGGAAATGTGGGGATAAATGTGGGGATAAATGTGGGAAATGTGGGGATAAATGTGGGGATAAATGTGGGAAATGTGGGGATAAATGTGGGGATAAATATGGGAAATGTGGGAATAAATGTGGGAAATAAATGTGGGGATAAATGTGGGAAATGTGGGAATAAATGTGGGAAATGTGGGGATAAATGTGGGAAATGTGGGAATAAATGTGGGATAAATGTGGGAATAAATGTGGGAAATGTGGGAAATAAATATGGGAAATAAATGTGGGAATAAATGTGGGGATAAATGTGGGAAATAAATATGGGAAATCATTATGAGAAATAAATGTGGGGATAAATGTGGGAAATGTGGGAATTAATGTGGGAAATAAATGTGGGAATAAATGCGGGGATAAATGTGGGAATAAATGTGGGGAGAAATGTGGGGATAAATGTGGGAATAAATTAAATGTGGGAATAAACGTGGGGATAAATGTGGGAAATAAATATGGGAATAAATGTGGGAAATGTGGGAATAAATGTGGGGATAAATGTGGGAATAAATGTGGGAAATGTGGGAAATAAATATGGGAAATAAATGTGGGAATAAATGTGGGGAGAAATGTGGGGATAAATGTGGGAAATTTGGGAATAAATATAGGAATAAATGTGGGAATAAATACGGAAATAAATAAGGGAATAAATATGGGAATAAATATGGGAAATATATATGGGAATAAATGTGGGGAATAAATGTGGGAAATGTGGGAATAAATATGGGAATAAATGTGGGATAAATGTGGGGATAAATGTGGGAATAAATGTGAGAATAAATGTGGGGAGAAATGTGGGGAGAAATGTGAGAATAAATGTGGGAATAAATGTGGGAAATGTGGGAATAAATATAGGAATAAATGTGGGAATAAATATGGAAATAAATAAGGGAATAAATATGGGAATAAATATGTGAAATATATATGGGAAATAAATATGGGAATAAATGTGGGATAAATGTGGGAATAAATGCGGGAATAAATGTGGGAAATAAAAATGGGGAATAAATGTGGGAATAAATGTGAGAATAAATGTGGGAATAAATGTGGGGATAAATCTGGGGATAAATGTGGGAATAAATGTGGGGATAAATGTGGGAATAAATTAAATGTGGGAAATAAATGTGGGGATAAATGTGGGAAATAAATATGGAAAAAAATATGGGAATAAATGTGAGAATAAATATGGGAATAAATGTGGGGATAAATGTGGGAATAAATGTGGGAATAAATATGGGAATAAATGTGGGGAATAAATGTGGAAATAAATATGGGAAATGTGGGAAATGTGGGGTTAGGGGGGAAAATGGGGAAAAAAGGGGAAAATTAGGGGGAAAATGGGGAAAAATAGGAAGAAACAGGAATGGGGGAAATGGGAAATATGGGAAAAATGGGATTAGTGGGGAATGGGGGAAAATGGGGAAAAAGGGGAAAAATGGGGGGAAAAGGGGAAAATTGGGGAAAAATGGGGGTAAAAATTAGGGGGAAAAATGGGGAAAAATAGGAAAAACAGGAATGGGGGAAAATGGGATTGGGGGGAAATGGGGGGGAAATAGGGAAAAAAAGGAAAAAAGGGGGTAATGGGGAAAAATTAGGGGGAAAAATGGGGAAAAATGGGGGGAAAAAAGGGAAAATGGGAAAAATTAGGGGGAAAATTGGGAAAAAGGGGGAAAAGGGGGGAAAATGGGGAAAATGAGAATAATGAGAAAAAATGGGATTAGTGGAGAATGGGGAAAAATTAGGAAAAATGGGGGGAAAATAGGAAATATGGGGGGAAATGTGAAAAATGGGAAAAAATGGGGTTAGTGAGGAAATGGGGGAAATGGGAAAAATGGGGGAAAATGGGAAAATGGGGAAAAATTGGAATAATGGAGTTGGGGGAAATGGGAATAGTGGGGAAAATGGGGAAAAATAGGAAAAATGGGGGGAAATGGGATTAGGGGGAAAATGGTGAAAAATTGGGGAAAAATTAGGAAAAAATGGGGAAAATGGGATTAGAGGGGAAATGGGAAAAATGGGAAAATGGGATTAGAGGGGAAATGGGGGTGAAATGGGGAAAATATAGAAAATAAAATGGGGGGAATGGGAAATATGGGAAAATGGGATTAGAGGGGAAAAAATGGGAAAAATGGGGGAAAATTAGGGAAAAAATGGGGGAAAATTGGAGAAAAATGGGAGAAAAATGGGAAATATGGGGAAATGGGATGAGAGGGGAAAAATGAGAAATTAGTGGGGATTAGTGGGGAAAATGGGGGGGAAGGAAAAAATGGGAAGAATGGGGGGAAAGATGGGGAAAAATAGGGAAAAAAGGGGGAAATGGGGAAGAAAAAGAGGGAAATAATGGGAAAAAACATGGGGGAAATGCAAAAAAAAAGGAGGAAATAATGGGGAAAAAAGGGGAAGAATGGGCAGGAAAGGTGGGGCAAAATGAGGGGAAAATGAGGGAAAAACAGGGGAAAAAGGGGGAAAAAAGGGGAAAGGAGAAATGGGGATAAAGGGAGAAAAAAGGGGAAAAAACCAAGGAAAAAAAACAGAGAAAATGGGGAAAAGCAGAGGGAAATAAACAGGAGAAGAGAAAAGTGAAAATGGAAAAAAAAGAAGGAAATAATTGGAAAAAGGGTGAAAAATGGGGAAAAAACAGAAAATAAAAGGGAGAAATAGGAGCGAAAAATTGGAGGGGAACGGGGAATAAAATGGAGAAAAAGGGAAAAAAACCAAAGAAAAAAAATGTAAAAATGGGAAAAATATGGGGAACAAAACGGGGGGAAATGGGAAAAAAGGGGGGAAATGGAAAATAAGAGAGAAAGGATGGGGAAAAACAGAAAAAAAAAAGGGAAAAACAGGAGGAAAATGGGGGGAAATGAGAAAAAATTGGAAAAAAAAGGGGAAAGAGGGGAAAATGGGAAATAAAAAGGGAAATAATGGGGAAAAAACAGGGGGAAAGGGGAGAGGAGAAATGGGGATAAAGGGAGAAAAAAGGGAAAAAAAAGGGAAAAAAAACAAGGAAAAAACCAGAGAAAATGGGGAAAAACAGAGGGAAATAAACAGAAAAGTGAAAATGGGAAAAAAGAAGGAAATAATTGGGAAAAGTGTGAAAAATGGGGAAAAAACAGAAAATAAAAGGGAAAAATAGGAGGGGAAAATGGGGGGGATGGGGGAGAAAAAGGGGAAAAAGGGGAAAAAGGGAAAAATCAAGGGGAAAAATATGGGGAAAAAAGGGGGGAAATGGAAAATAAGAGAGAAAGGATGGGGAGAAACAAAAAAAAAAGGGAAAAACAGGAGGAAAATGGGGGGAAAATGAGAAAAAATTGGAAAAAAAAAGGGGAAAATGGGAAATAAAGAGGGAAATAATGGGGAAAAACCGGGAAAAAGGGAAGAAAATGGGGGAAAATTGAAAAAAAAAGAGAAATAATGAGAAAAAAGATGGGGAGAGAAAAGGGAAAAAGAAAAAAGGGAAATGGGGAAATAAAAATAATTGGGGAAAAAGATGGGGGAAATTGGGAAAAGGGGAAAAAACAGGAAAAAAGGGAAAAGAAGAGGAAAAAGTGCAAGGGGGGGAGGAAATGGGAAAGGGGGAAAATGGGGAAAACATGGGGGGATGGGGAAAAATGGGGAAAATGAGAAAAAATGAGAAAAAATGAGAAAAAATGAGAAAAATGGGGGGAAATGGGGAAAAATGGGGAGAAAAACGGGGGGAAAAAGGGAAATAATGGGAAAAGGGATGGGGAAATGGGGATAAAATGGGAATTTGGGGTTTTGGGGTTTGGGGTTTCTGGGGTTTGGGGTTTCCCAGGGATTTGGGGTTTGTGGGATTTGGGGTTTTGGGGGTTGGGATTTGGGGTTTTGTGGTTTCTGGGGTTTGGGGTTTCTGGGGTTTGGGGTTTCTGGGATTTGGGGTTTCTGGGATTTGGGGTTTCTGGGATTTGGGGTTTCTGGGATTTGGGGTATCTGGGATTTGGGGTTTTGGGGTTTCTGGGATTTAGGGTTTCCCAGGGATTTGGGGTATCTGGGATTTGGGGTTTTGGGGTTTCTGGGATTTAGGGTTTCCCAGGGATTTGGGGTATCTGGGGTTTGGGGTATCTGGGATTTGGGGTTTTGGGGTTTCTGGGATTTAGGGTTTCCCAGGGATTTGGGGTATCTGGGGTTTGGGGTTTCTGGGATTTGGGGTTTCCAGGGTTTGTGGTTTGTGCGGTTTGGGGTTTTGGGGTTTGTGGGGTTTGTGGTTCCCAGGGATTTGGGGTTTCTGGGGTTTGGGGTATCTGGGATTTGGGGGTTTGGGGTTTCTGGGGTTTGGGGTTTCTGGGGTTTGGGGTCTCTGGGATTTAGGGTTTCCCAGGGATTTGGGGTTTCTGGGATTTAGGGTTTCCCAGGGATTTGGGGTTTCCGGGATTTGGGGTTTTGGGGTTTGTGGGGTTTGTGGTTCCCAGGGATTTGGGGTTTCTGGGATTTGGGGTTTCTGGGATTTGGGGTTTCTGGGATTTGGGGTTTCCCAGGGATTTGGGGTTTCTGGGGTTTGTGGTTTGTGGGGTTTGGGGATTGTGGGGTTTGGGATTTCTGGGATTTGGGGTTTCTGGGGTTTGGGATTTCTGGTGTTTCAGGTTCCCAGGGATTTGGGGGATCTGGGGTTTGTGGTTTCTGGGATTTGGGGTATCTGGGATTTGGGGTTTTGGGGTTCCCAGGGATTTGGGGTTTCCCCAGGATTTGTGGTTTCTGGGGTTTGGGGTTTCTGGGATTTAGGATTTCCCAGGGATTTGGGGTTTCTGGGATTTGGGGTTTTGGGGTTTCCAGGATTTGGGGTTTCCAGGTTTTTGGGTTTCTGGGATTTAGGGTTTCCCAGGGATTTGGGGTTTCTGGGATTTGGGGTTTTGGGGTTCCCGGGGATTTGGGGGATCTGGGATTTGGGGTTTCCAGGGGATTTGGTGGTTTTGGCATTTGGGGTATCTGGGATTTCGGGCTTTGGAGTTTCTGGGATTTGTGGTTTCCCCGGGATTTGGGGTTTCTGGGGATTTGGGGTTTCTGGGGTTTCTGGGATTTGGGGTATTTGTGGTTTCTGGGGTTTGGGGTTTCCGGGATTTTGGGTTTCTGGGATTTCCAGGATTTGGGGTTTCCAGGATTTGGGGTTTCTGGGATTTGGGATTTCTGGGATTTTGGGTTTCTGGGGTTTGGGGTTTCCAGGGGATTTGGGGTTTCCAGAGAATTTGGGGTTTCTGGAATTTGGGGTTTTTTACATTTGAGATATCTGGGATTTGGGATTTTGGAGTTTCTGGGATTTGTGGTTCCCAGGGATTTGGGGTTTCCAGGATTTGGGGTTTCTGGGATTTGGGGTTTCCCCGGGATTTGGGGTTTATGGGATTTGGGGTTTCCAGGGGATTTGGGGTTTATGGGATTTGGTGTTCCTGGAATTTGGGGTTTCCAGGGGATTTGGGGTATCTGGGATTTGAGGTTTTGTGGTTTCTGGGATTTGGGGTTTCTGGGATTTGGGGTTTCAAGGGGATTTATGGTTTCTGAGCTTTGGAGTTCCCAGGGATTTGGGGCTTTCCAAGGGTTTGGGGTTTATGGGGTTTCCGAGGTTTCCCGGGCATTTGAGGTTTCTGGGATTTGGGGTTTGTGGGGTTTGGGGGATCTGGGCTTTGGGGTTTGGGGTATTTGGGGTTTGGGGTTTTGGGATTTCTGGGATTTGGGGTTTGTGGGGTTTGGGGGATCTGGCTTTGGGGTTTGGGGTATTTGGGGTTTGTGGGGTTTGGGGTTTGGGGTTTGTGGGGTTTGGGGGATCTGGGCTTTGGAGTATTTGGGGTTTGGGGTTTTGGGATTTCTGGGCTTTGGGGTTTGGGGTATTTGGGGTTTGGGGGATCTGGCTTTGGGGTTTGGGGTATTTGGGGTTTGGGGGATCTGGCTTTGGGGTATTTGGGGTATTTGGGGTATTTGGGGTGTTTGGGGTTTGGGGGATCTGGCTTTGGGGTGCAGCACTCACCCAGATCATGCCTTTGATGATCCTCCTGGTGGCCACCGTGTACTCCTCGATCAGCTCCGCCAGGTAATAGAGCCCGGCCGCTGCGGGGACAGCGGGGACACCATGGCACGGGGACACTGGGGACACCCATGGCACCGGGACAGCGGGGACACCATGGCACCGGGGACAGCGGGGACACCCATGGCACCGGGACAGCGGGGACACCAGGGACACCCATGGCACCGGGACAGCGGGGACACCATGGCACCGGGACAGCGGGGACAGCGGGGACACCATGGCACCGGGGACACTGGGGACACCCATGGCACCGGGGACACCATGGGGACACCGGGGACACCCATGGCACCGGGACAGCGGGGACAGCGGGGACACCATGGCACCGGGGACAGCGGGGACACCCATGGCACCAGGGACACCATGGGGACACCCATGGCACCGGGGACAGCAGGGACACCCATGGCACCGGGGACACCCATGGCACTGGGGACACCATGGGGACACCAGGGACACCCATGGCACCAGGGACACCCATGGCACCGGGGACACCGGGGACACCATGGGGACACCGGGGACACCCATGGCACCGGGGACAGCAGGGACACCACAGGGACACCGATGGCACCAGGGACACCATGGGGACACCAGGGACACCGATGGCACCACAGACACCAGGGACACCAATGGCACCGGGGACACTGATGGCACCGGGGAGACTGATGGCACCAATGGCACCAGGGACACCAATGGCACTGATGGCACTGGGGACAGCACAGGGACACCAATGGCACCAAGGGCACCAGGGACACCAATGGCACGAGGGACACTGATGGCACTAGGGACACCAATGGCACCAATGGCACGAGGGACACTGATGGCACCGATGGCACCGGGGACACCAATGGCACTGGGGACAGCACAGGGACACCAATGGCTTCAGGGACACCAATGGCACCAGGGACACTGATGGCACCAATGGCACCGGGGACACCGATGGCACTGGGGACAGCACAGGGACACCGATGGCACCGGGGACACCGATGGCACCAATGGCACCGGGGACACCCCGGGGGTGGCACCGGCCCTTTGGGGACAGCCAGGGAGTCCCAAACTCGGGGCTGTGGGAGCCCAAAGGTCAGGGAGAGCTGGGAGCCCAAACCTTGGGGACACCAAGAGACTCCCGGGCTTGGGGACACCCTGAGGACACAGGGACACCCAGGGACCCCAAATCCTTGGGACACTCTGAGGGCTTGGGGACACTCAGGGATTTGGGATCCCTGAGTTGGGGACAATTTAGGGCCTTGGGGACACCCAGGGACCCCCAATGCTGAGGACACTCTGAGAGCCTTGGGGACACCAAAGGATCCCAAATCCCCGGGACACTCTGACGGTTTGGGGACACCCAGGGACCCCAAGTCTTGGGGACACTCTGAGGACTTGGGACACCCAGGGACCCCAAATCTCAGGGACATCCTGAAGACTTGGGGACACCCAGGGACCCCAAATCTTGGGGACACTCTGAGCCCTCAGGGACACTCAAGGATCCCAAACCTCAGGGACAATTTAAGGGCTTGGGGACACCCAGGGACCTCAAATGTCGGGGACACTCTGAGGGTTTGGGGACACACAGACACCCCAGATCTTGGGGACACTCAGAGCCCTCATGGACACCTAAAGACCCCAAACCCTTGGGACAATTTAAGGCCTTGGGGACACCAAGGG